>NW_006399941.1:5912952-5955807 GCF_000299155.1 Elephantulus edwardii
AATTGGCACAGGACAGAGCGGAGTTTAGGGCTGTTGTACATAGGGTCGCTATGAGTCGCAAGCGACTCGACGGCACATAACAACAACAACAACATGTTCATAGCAGGGTTATTCATAATAGCAATAAAATAATAGAAGAGTTTTTTCTATAGTGAGTTTCCAACTGAAATGTATCTGGGACAATGGCCAGGGAATCATAGGGGGTTTGATTTTCTAGAAAATGTTCACTTCCCTTAGGGCAGTGGTGGCACCACCTCAGGCTCAAGAGTTTCCAAGTTTGCACCAAGAGTAAGGGCCTTAGTCTTCGGACAGTTAAAATTATCTTTGGGCCACTTGAAAGAACCCACTGGAGTCATTGAGGTCAGGTTTGCCTTTTATAACTAAACCTTCCAGTATGGTATGTTTCACAGAGAACATTATGGGGTGAAGTACACGTTGCCACACACTTTTAAATTGACAACCGTCCTTAGAAACACTTTTTTTTTTTTCACTATAGCCATCATTTGCAGCAACGTGTTAACTGATTAGTTTCAGAATTGACATATCTCATCTGAGTTTATGAGCAATCTAAGTGAAGGAAACATTTGAAAGAAATTTAGTGTCAGTTTAATAAACGTGTAATGCTCAGTTGTAAATGTCTGCATTATTGTTATTAGATGTCCTTGAGTCGATTTTTCAGGTTGGCCTATGGTTTCGATCTTCTAACCTTTTGGTTATGTAGCCAAATACATTAACTCTTATGGGCCCCACCCAGGGATTCTGAGTGTAGCCTTGGAAATGTCTGGAATTTGAACACAAAACTGTCAACGCCATTGTGTTAGAGTCAAGTCTCATGAAGGAAACTTACGACAATGGTACTATAGTAGCATTTTATTGTGTGTAAGGGGTTTTTTTAAAATAATAATAATAATAATTCTTTCTCCTTCTGTATGTTAACTTTGAGAATCTGAAAATTCCAGGTAAGTTCCATCTGGTACCTAGAGAACATTTATATCAGAGAAAAATAAGAGGCAAAAGGTAGAGAGTTAAATATGATCACTGTTTGCTATATTCTCTGCTGGTTTGTGGGATTGGCTGCCTTTATTGGTTCCTGGGAGCGTGGATGGCCTGGTGGTAAGGAGATGCACTGCCAACCCAAAGGCATGTAGTTTGATTCCACCAGTTGCTCCACAGGAGAAAGATGGACAGTCTTCTCCTGTGCGATTTACTTCCTCTGAAAACTTGGGTCAGCTGTGAGTTGGTTCTGACTTGAAGGTACATAACAACAGCATGGGTATAGGGTAAAGAGCTGGGGGGGTGCAGTGGATTTCTTGTTGGGCTGCTGGCCTAAAAGTCAGCAGTTCAAATCCACCAGCAGCTCTACAGGAAGGAAAATGCGGCAGCCTCCACCTGTTTAGGTTTATTCTCTTCTTGTTAGGTTCTGTTCTTGGTAGCCCGGTGGAGGGTCAACATCACCGGGAGTTGAGTTGACTGAGGTCACTCTAGCCTGGCACGCATGCCTAGATAGGACACTTGACATGCTGACTGCTGAAAGCAGATCGCATAAACCCTGTCTCCCATCTGCCGCAGGCCTCTAGCCTAGAACGCAACTGCAGCGCAGGAGAGAGGCACGTGGGGTGGTCCGAGAATGTTATCTGGCATTCGGGGTGCTGTGTGCTCACTCTGCTTGGTCACACAGAACTTTCCAGATAAGAATTTGAAGCTACGCTCTGAGCAGCAACAGTCCCTCTTTGTTGGGGACCATTTATTTCCGCATAGTTGTCTTCATTAGAACAGATAAGAGATTAAAAATGTGTGCCCTTTTTTCACCCCCCATTCTCATTTTTAAACCCATGTAGGACACAGCGCCCTGCACCTCGCAGCCAAGAACGGCCACCCTGAGTGCATCAGGAAGCTCCTTCAGGTAAAGTGGCAACAACCTAAACTTACGAATGTGTCCTTCTGTGACTGTAAAGTCGTGAGAGTTCTGGAGGAAGAAATGCTCCCTCCCCTCATGCATGTTTCTTTAAATACTATCCCAGAACCTGGAGGTTTTTCTAGAAAGCTTTCTACCAAAATGATAGCCAAGATCATTTCCATAGCAGTGCTCCTGGCAGGGAAGCGGGTCCTCAACAAATTGGTACGTCATCCTGGGAAGGAGCCTTTCCCCTCCCTTTCTTCACTCTTTCCGAATGATTGTGCCCTGTAACTGGGACAGTTTTCAGGATCTCTTCTCCATGCTTTCTTGGTGACTTTGGCAGCCACTGCCTTACCCTCCCGTTCTTCTCTCTTTAAATCCTGAGTAGCGTGCAGTTCATTTTGAGAAGCAAAATTCCAACCACAATGTCCTTGCCTGTAACTTGATGAGCTTGTAGTCCTCGGTTTTTGTTTAGGTTCTTGGTTTTAGTCGTCTTTGTCATTTTAAGCCAACTCCCTGGTTCAGTAACCTTGCCAGGAAGTTTATACTGGTGCCTGAAAATGACAGCCTTTGTAAATTCTTAAAGATGAATGTTTCTGGTGCTCTCAGTGGCGGTCTGTCCAGAGATGACCAGCTGTTGCCAGTCAAACTATAAGCCGGCCATTTTCGGGGACAGAATCAAGCCTTAAAGCATGTGCTCCATGGAGTCTGTTCTGTTTAGCTGCTGGCTCTGCCTTCCCGAGCACTGACTTGGGACCCAGCGTCTTGCACTAATTTGCCTCTGCACTCTTGCTCTTGAAATGCGGTGACATTCTTCAGCTTGTCATGCTCTGTGGATCACACAGTTTCTTGCTTTGTGTTACTTGAAGCAAGCTACCACCAGTGCCAGGAATGCTTAACCTTTGCAGGGCTTTGAAGCTAAATTCAAAACAAATAGGTGCACGCCTGGGATGTTGCATCATGTGGCTTCCTCCTGAAGACAGTGAAAAGTGAACTTTCCCTATCAGCCCCCTTGGGGACCATCCACTTTGGATAAAGGACAAATTGCTTTGCCCAAGCGCCCCACCTCCACACCCTCTGTCAGGCCTCAATTCCTTTATTTATTTGTGTTTTAAATCTCCAGTCCCGTCCCAGCCTCCCTCTCCAGGCTCTGCATCTGGCTCTGATTTGAAGGAAGACTTAACTTGACAGTCTGGAAATCTTTATGGGCGAGGGCCAGATAGCCTAGCCTCTAGTGTAATTTTATATCTGTGTTCAAATAGATTGGCTTTTCTCTGAAATCTTTGAAGCTCTTAAACAGTTCTTGTACTGTTCTAAAATTAGGCCAAAGCATGGCCAGTCAAAACTTGATCTCCACTCTTCTCATCAGTGAAGGACAGGCATTTTGTGCTAAGATTGCCTGATCTGAACACTGGCCTTCTCTCTGGATACTTGTTGAAAAAGAATTCTTCACAAGAGCCCAATGCCTAAACCAGATTAAAAGACTGCCAAACCCACTGCCCAGCAATGGGCCCACCCATTCAATAGTGACCCGCCAGCTGAGTTTCTGAAGCTATAAACATTTGCTGGAGGAGACCACTCAACTCAAATGCTATCCTTTTACCTACTTTATGTTCATTACTGTCAAGTTGTCAGCTCGCAGCTGATCTTCAGTGAGTTTTCAGAAGCTATAAATAGCACAGGAAGAGCTTGCCGATCTTTGTCCAGAGAAGCACCACCTTTGGGTGAGCAATGCAACTCCCTGTGACTATCCACACGACCAGGGCTCCCTTTTGACCTGTTATGGCTGCTTGCCCTAAGGCGTGAGTATCTCGGTGGTGGTACTGATTGATTGACTTATCAGCCTACCCTTTATTTAGCTGAACGGTGGTTAAGGGGCATAGTGTTGGGGATTCCACCAAGCTCGGTTGAACCTGTTTTTGTGGTTTAAGGGGCATAGTGTTGGGGATTCCACCAAGCTCGGTTGAACCTGTTTTTGTGGTTTTGAGTTCAGGTCCACATTTCCCCGCACTCTTACCTATGCTCTTCTAGTGTGAGTCCTTTCAGAGTAGTCAACAGTCGTAACCAGGCACCATCTAGTTCTTCCGGTCTCAAGGGTAGTGAAAGTTGAGGTTCATGTGATCCATTAGTCCTCTGGAACAATAATTTTCTTATTCCTTTGTTTTTATTCCCTCTTATTTCAGACAGAGAAACCAGTAGTTGCGTCCTATATTGTAAGAACCCAATCTCTCAAGACTCACTAAAGCAGGATCCAGAACAGTCTCTGTGGACTATTATTGGGTCTTTTCTCTCATCTTTGGTTTGCTGGAGATTCTCTCCCTCTCTCAGTAGCTGCCATGTTGAAGTTCCACCTCCTCAAGGCTATGAGTATACATAGGGTGTGTGTGTGTGTGTGTGTGTGTGTGTGTGTGTGTGATCAAATCGGATCTGACTGGTACAGGAGGAGATTGTCCCTCCTTCTGCAGCAGAGCATCTGGTGGATTTGAACCACTCACCTCTGGGATTGCAGTGCAGCTTCATGTCACTTGGCCACCAGAGCTCACCACTTAGGTTCTTAAAGTGCCCAAAATATGTGAAGTCAAGTTTCACCTTGATTCTAATGAGCACCTTGGTTGCACTTATTTGTTTGTTCTTTTGTCAGTCCATGGGATAATCAGTATTCTTCTCCAACACTGCAATTCAGAGGCATCTATTCTTCTGTCATCCTTAGTCAGTGTCCAAATCAACTCTCAGATGCATAGGAAGCAATTAAAAATTTCATGGGTCAGGCATATCTTAAGTTTTTAAACTAACATCTTTGCTCTTTAGAGAACTCTGGAGAGGTCTTTGACAACAGATTTCCCAGATGCAGCCCATCTTTTGATAGCTTGAATTCTGAGTCCATGGATGATGATTGTGGAGCCAGGTAAAATGACATCATTTACAACTTCAGTCGTTTCTCCATCTGTCATGGTGGCGGTTGCCTGTTGGTCCAGTGATGAGGATTTCTGTGTTTTTGATGTTCGATAATTTCCCCATTCTGTAGGACCACCCTTTTGGGGAAAAGGAACAAAGTTGGATCTCTTCCAGTCAATTGGCCAAGTAGCTGACTTTCATATTTGTTGACAGAGATTGGTGAGCATGTCCAGAGTTGCACTATTTTCTCAAACAGCTCAGCTGGTATACCATCAGTTCTTGGTTCCTTACTTTTTGCCAATGCCTTCAGTGCAGCTTCTTCCTCCAGGACTGTTGATCATATGCTATTTCCTAAAGTGGTTCTGTGTTGACCAGTTGTTCTGGTACAGTGACTATGTATTGCTTACATCTTCTTTTGATGCTTCCTGCATCATTTAAGATTGCCCATGGAATCCTTCAGTGTTGCAAGTTAAGGTTAGAATTTACCTGTTCATTCTCTCAGCTTCAGAAATGCCAAATGTGTTCTTCCCCTTTGGTTTCCTAACTCCAGCTCTTTGCATATTTCATTATAGTTCTTCACTTTGTCTTCTTGAGCAGCCCCTTTACATCTTCTGTTCAACTCTCTTACCTTGTTTGGGCTCCCTAGATTAGTTATCAAAAATCTCTCATTGCCATTGAGTCAGAACTAAGTCAGAGTTAACCTTTCAGCGAAGTTTTCAGAAGCTATAACTTTCACAGCCTCTCATTGCCCACCTTTATCCCAAGGAGGAGTTGGTAGATTTGAATTGTCCACCTTTGGTTTGGCACCACAACTCTCTACTAACTAGGCCACCAGAGTACCCTAGCTTAGATACAGTAGGAGGTAAAGAAGAGGAAATAAAAAATGATTGAGCAGTTCTTGGCTTATTGACTAGACTGATGTTAGTGCTGTTGACAGAGACCTAGAAGAGCATTAGGCTGGCCACGAGCGGGGAGAAGCCAAGTTTTGACCGTTCTGTGTGAAGTACTGTATTTCCTTGAGAGACACCATAGTAGAGGTGTGTCAGCAGCCATGGGTATTGAGGCAGGTCCTTAGACGAGACAGCTATTGTATATGGTTAAGAACACAAGCTACAGCCCTCCTATCTCAGTTCGAATCTCAGCTCTGCTCCTTACTTAAAATACAGATTACTTAACTTTTCTGTGCCTATTTCTTTTTGAGAAAACCATTATTTGTGCCTCCTTAGCATTGCTTAAAGGAATTCTTGGGAGCAGGAATGGTGTGACAGTTTAGATACAAATCATTCCTGAGCTCAGTAAGATATAAAAAAAGTCATTTTAGATTATTTATATTATGATAGAAGGAGAATTGATGCCTTTGAGCTGTGGTGCTGGAGAAGAATATTGAATATTCCATAAACTGCTAGGAGAACAAAAAGGTTCATTCTGGAGAGGTTGAGACCAGAATCCTTGGAGGCAAGGATTCTGAAGCTCTGTGTCACATACTTTGGGCATGTTGCAAGGGGTAACCAGTCCTTTGAGAGGGACATCATGTTTGGGGGGTTGAAGGAACAGCGCAAGAGAGGAAGATGCTTGATGAGATGGTTTGGTTTAGCCTGGGATAATGGCAGTGAATGTGTCAGAGACAATAAGGTTTGCACAGGGTAGAGCAGGGTTCAGAGCTGTTGTACGTAGGGTCAGTATGAGTCACTTGACTCAACGGCACAACAACAACATAATGCATATTATTATTATTATTATTATTATTATTATTATTATTATTATTATTATTATTATTATTTTTATTTTTAAAATGTGTACTTTGGAGTTGGCAGCTTCTAGATGGTATTTGAAGCTGTGGGTGTGAATGAGATAGTGAGGATGAGAGCCTGGAGAGCAAGGAGACAGGATCCTGGGACTGAGCACCGAGCAAACTCTTTCTTTCTATAGTTTTTTGTTTGTTGTGTTTGACCAGGGATCCCTGGGGGGCACAAATGTTTCATGTACTTTACTCAGTGTTCACCAGAAGACCTTGTTGATCCACTTCAAACGCTAAGTCATTGAAAACCCCGTGGAGCACAGTTGAACTCTGGCGCATGTGGGGTCAACATGACTTCGAGTCAAACCAATGGCAGATAGTTTGGGTCTTGGTTTTGAGAGAAAGAAGAGGGGCCAGAGCAGTGGGAGAAGCAGCAGGAAGGGGTGGGCCTGATTTCTGGGAGTCGGGTGAAGGCATGCTTCAAAGAAAGGGCATGGGTTGCTGCTAAGAAATCGGTAAGAAGAGAGAAAAAATTACATTGTCCCTGCAACCTTGATGGGTATTGGTGCCCTTGAGACCAGGACCACCTCTGTGGAGTCTTGAGAGCAGAGCCCGATTGCAGTGCATTTAGGAGTGGATAGGAAGTGGGGACGTGTAGTCTTTGTGGATGGTTCTTGAGAGAAAGTTGGTTTGGTGACGGGGAACAGAGAATTAAACCAGGAAATGGGGGGAAATGTGGTCTCCAGATGGGAGCTCATAGACCATGTTTGTTGGCTGGTAGGACCAATGAATTAGAGACAGAGGAGAGAAATGGGCAACTGAAGCAGCAAAGGTGTGACGGTTTGAGCCCAGCCTCACATGGTCTAGTCAGGGACTGGGAACCCAGGACTGCAGTGACTAGGGCATATTTATTTCTGTCTCCTCCCCAGTAATAAAAGCTCAACTGAATCAAGTATGCACATTTTACGTATATATGTGTGGTTGCTTTTGCCTTGCAGTCTAAATGCTCAGCGGAGAGCACTGACGGCTCTGGGAAAACAGCTTTACATTATGCAGGTAAGTGTCACTCCCTGACTTGTCTTCTGTCTCAAATAAAGCTAATGGTCCATCTTCCTGTTCAGGCTGCTGGCCTCACTACGTTGCTTCTTGATGCCAGTCTCTATCATCATGCCTAGACATACCCATTTTATTCAATGTGTAAAACATTAAAGGTTTTACCAAGAAATTGTCAGTCCACTAGCTTGGACCCTACTTCCTCTCCAAGAGTCTCACTTTGGCTCCAAGAAAACACCCACATTGGATGTGACATGGAGTGACACATAGCAGACCCCACTCCCTCTGCTGTAACATATGGAAGTCCAGTTTCCCTTCCCTCGTCATTCCAGACCCTAGCTGTATGCAGCCATTTCTTTCGCCGCCCCATTCACCCAGGCCTGGATCTGCAGGCATTGGCTCCCCTGTGTATCATCCACTAGAATGATCCGCCACCTCCAGGGGAAATGCTGAGTTTACCTCAATGAAAGTTCTTGTTTAAACCAAGAGGTGTTCTTGGGCATTTGTGGATCTCGGGTCAGGCATGGTGAGTCTTTCCATTTGCCCATCATCATGAGCATCAGCCAGTTTTACCCACCAGCATTTTCCCTGCTCCCTGCCTCACAGCATCGAATGATAAGCCTCTGATACTGAATACTGGGCTGATTCCATGACCAGGTTCCTTTTATTGCTGATTATGGAAAAGCTAAATTCTTCTAAAGGCTAAGCCAAACATTTGCCTAGAGGCAAGCAGCAGTCACTGATTTTAGACTCTGATAACTCTGAAATTAAGCAGTATTGGCATATGCCTTGTTCCATCTGCACTGTGCAGATACGGCATTTTTCACAAATGCGCAGGGTAGCGGCCACCCTATGTCAGGCAAGGTTAACCGCACCAATTTCCCAGTGGCATGTGTTCACTTCATGTCTCTTTGGTATATTTTGATAATTTTTGCAATATTTCCTATATTTCTTAGTAGTAAGGAATTGAGCTGCCAATGCAAAGATTGCATTGTTCAAACCCACTAGCTGCTCTGCAGGGAAAAGATGAGCAGTCTCCTCCCATTTGATTTTCTGCTTCTGAAAACCCATCAGAGGGTCAGCTATGGGCTGGTTCACTCAACAGTACACAACAACATGACACACTTACCAGACTAGTCAAAAGTCATTGCCAGCAAAAGCTGGCTCATAATTGACCCTCCTGAGGGGTTTTTGAGGCCATAAATCAATGAGAGGAGATTGCCTGTCTTTCTCCCATGGAACATCCAGTGGATTGAACCACCAGAGAGCCACAGCCATTCAGCTAGTGGTGCTTTTCTCTACAGATTATGCTCCCAGAGCTCTTTCTAATAGACCATAGTGTAAACATAACGTGTATGCACTGGGAGTCCAAAATTTGATGTGACTTGTTTTACTGCAATGTTTGCCTCATCATCGTGGTCTGGAACCCAACCCACAATGTCTCTGAGGTGTACCTGTAGTTAATAACACCTCTTCCCTCACCTGCCCATGCCCAGCAGTGCTTCCGTAGCAGTGCTTCCCCAGCAGTGCAGTTAGAGCGAGTGTCTTCACACGGAGTAGGACGTGACGCTGTCCCTCTAGGAGTGTTGGCCGCCCCAGGATGTAGCTTTGTGACCCCGTGGTGTGTGTGCTTTTCTCCCTCAGCGGCCCAGGGCTGTCTTCAGGCCGTGCAGGTTCTCTGTGAGCACAGGAGCCCTGTCAACACCAAGGACTTGGTAAGTACCAGGTGGCATGGACGTGGTTTGCAGAGCACTGTGGGATACTTCTGAGGAGCACAAAGACTTTGTTCTTGATGTCAGGAAGGGCCCCGGAGTTGATTTCAACTCACCATAGTCCCTGGTGACAGAGTAGAACTAACCCACAGGATTTTCTAGGCCATTATATACACAGGAATACACACAACAACAACAAATAAATGCAGGACTAGATTACCAGGTCTTTGTCCTGTAAAGCCTCTGGGTAGCTTCGAACCACCAACCTTTTGATTAGTGACCAAGCACTTCACCATTTCTGTACTCTGGCATCCTTCACCAAGACTTTAGAGACTGACTTCTCCCCACCACCCCCTTCAAAATCTGTTGGTTTTCATCCTGGAAATGGATTCACAATAGCCCCTCAAACAGATATAACTCACTGTGATCAATTCAGACCTGACTGCTGGCTTTTTTTCGGAGGCTGTAAATTGCGCAGAAGATGATTGCCTGTCTTTCTCCCATGGACCTGTTGGTGGATATGAACGAGCAGATAGGCAGCGCAGCTCCCCACAGAGTAGAGCACCAGAGCACCCTGTAATAGCCCCAGCTTGTCCCTAAACCTAAAATAAGACTTGCGGGAACATACAGTTCCTGTACATGTATCTGAAAAAGTTCAACAATCCACCAAAGTAGTTATATTAATCTTGGTTTTTTAAAAAAGAATCCCAGTGAAGAGTTCTCACTTTTTTTTCTTCTGTACCCATGTATTATTATCTTGGCTACCTTCTGTCTAATGTCACACAACTTTTAAGATTACCTCTCTAGGCTATTTTAACCTCACTGTTTTGAACTATTTTAACCTGACCTCTTTTGAGGAGAAATTCACATGCTTGTTCTATCTACTTAAGAGTTCTCTGGTGGCCTAGTGGATAAGGAGTAGTGCTGGAAACTCAAAGGCAGACAACTCGAATTCACTAGCAGCCTGCAGGAGAAAGATGGACAGCCTCCTCCTCTGTGCGTTATTGCCTCTGAAAACCCGCTGGAGGGTTAGTGAGGAGTCAGTTTCATCTCAATGGCATTGAGTGAGTGAGGGTCCTGTCTACTTAAGGATGCAAAGGATACCTGGTGGTGCAATGGCTAAACACTCGGCTGCTAACCAGGAAGGTAGCAGTTCAAACCTCACCATCTGCTCCCATAAATAAATATTACAACCCTAGAAACCCTGTGGGGCAGTTCTGAACTGTGAGTCAGAACTCAGTTGTAGTTGTTGCTACGTGTGAGGCCATTGTTGCTGCCCCCATCAGTCCATTTCAGTGAGGGTCCTCATCTTTTTCGATGACCTTCTACTTGACCAAGTGTGACAGTCCTTCCTGACAGCTTGCCTAAAATGTTAGATGTTTTAGATGAGACAGTGCCTCACATCCTCCCATCTAAGGAGTATGCTGGCAGTTACCTCTTCTGAGACAGATTTGTTCATTCTGGCAATCCACGGTTTATGGAAATAGTCCACTCCATATTCTGTTTATCATTCATTTATGATGTTTAGATTCTTCATCTGACTCTTTCTTTTAGGATGGAAATATACCACTGCTTCTTGCAATACAGAATGGCCACAGTGAGGTCTGCCACTTTCTCCTGGACCATGGGGCAGATGCCAATTCCAGGGACAGAAATGGAAGGTACCCAGAATCAGAAATCACTTCATTTACTTTAGCAGCCACACTTCTCAGAGTGTCCTCAAAATATCCCAGCTACATTTAAATGATGTGTTATAAAGTGTTTTCCACTTCTTTTTGCTTGTTTGTTTTAATTTTCTGCCTTTGATAATCAAGACTATGTTTTGATCTTTTTATAAACTAATTTTCCTCCCCTAGACCTCTCTGGGCCTCATTTCTAACTGTGATGTGAATATTGAATACTGACATAAATAGGTATTTCCTGTAACTTGACAAACTAGCATCCAGTTTATTATCATTCAAAGTCAGTGAGAGTAAACATACTGGCTTTTAAAAATAAAGACAGTGGTAGTGACATGTCAAACCAGAATAACCAAACCCATTGCCACTGAGTCACTTCCACCTCCTGGCAACTGTAAGCAATTTAAGGTGCTTGAAAGGGAAAGGACAAGATTTGTGCCAGTCATAGTGATTTTTATCCTATTATGTCAGATGTCTGTGATTGTTGTTGTTAGGTGCCATCGAGTCAAATACTACTCATAGTGACCCTACGAACAATAGGGCTGCATCCTGTCCTAGCTTTTGCCATCTTCACGGTCCCTGACTCACTTGAGCCCATGGCTGCAGGTCACTAGGTCAGTCCATCATGTTGAGGGTCTTCCTCTCTTCTCTCCACATTTCCAAGCATGATATCCTTTTCCAATATCTTAACATGTCCAGAGTAGAGAGACGAAGCTTTGCCATCTTTGCCTCAAAGGAGCATTCCAGCTGCCCCTTTTCCAAGACTTAACATGGCTTTAATTTTTATTTGATCTAACATTTTGAAAAAGCCTTTAACTAATTTTATCCTCAAGAACCCTGATGGCCCAATGGTTAAGCCTTTGTTTGCTAACCAAAAGATTGTGAGAACCCAGTGTGGTCTCGTGGGAGAAAAGACTTGGTGGTATGCTCGTGTAAAGAGGACAGCCTCGGGGACTGTGCAGGGCAGGTTTGCTCTGTCCTGCGGCATCACTCACTGGGAGTTGGAGTCACCTTGACAGCACGCTGTCTAGATGGTGGTGGTGTCAGATGGCATCGAGTTGCTTCTAACCCCTTGCAACCTTGTCTACAGCACAGCCGAGCACTGCTCCGTTCTGTGCCTGCCTCATGCCTTGAGCTTGAGCTCATTTGTCCAGTCCCTGAGTCCCTTCTTCTCATTAAGGACCTTACCTTTTTGCTGACCCGCTGCTTTAGCAAGCAGAGGGTCTTCCTCCTGGAACTGAGCCTTCCTGATAATATGCCCCAAAGTATGAGAGATAAGGTCTCAGCATCTTGCCTCTCTAGATCATTGCGGCCACGCTCTGTTCAAGATAGCTCTGTTTGTTCTTTAAGCAGTTCATGATTTATTCACTGTTCTTCTCCAGCACCGTAATTTAAAGGAATCCATTTTTCTTGAGTCTTCCTTATTCAGTATTCAACTTTCACATGCCTTTGAGGTGAAAGATAATTTAAAGGAATCCATTTTTCTTGAGTCTTCCTTGTTCAGTGTTCAACTTTCACATGCCTTTGAGGTGAAAGAAAATACTGTGGCTTGAGTCAGGCACACCTTTCTCCTCAAAGTGGCATCCTTGCTCTTTAACACGTAAGAAAGTTGTTTGCAGCGAATTTGCCCAGTGCAGTCCATTTTAATTTCTAGACTGCAGTTTCTATGGTATTGATTGTGATTACAAGTTAAACCCTTGACAACTTCAGTCTTTTCTCTGTGTGCCATGATATTGCTTATCAGTTCATTTGTGACGATAATATTTTTTTTGCTTATTTTATTTATGTTGTGGTATAATCCATACCTCAGGTTTTTGAACTTCATTTCTAAGAACTTCAATTCATCTTATTTTTTTGCAAGTAAGATTGTGTGTCATCTGCTAAGTATAGATTGTTAATGAGTCTTTCACAATCCTGATGCTGTGTTGTTCTTCATATAGGCCACCTTCTTGGATTAATTGCTCAGTGTACAGGTTGCTTATATATGATGACCAAGTACGGCCCTAATGTCACTTTTCCTGGTTTTCAAGCATGTGGTATCACTCTCTTCTGTCCCAACAACTGCATCTTGGTCTATGTTAAGGTTCCACTGGAGTACGATTAAGTGTTCTGCAATTCCCATTCTTTGAAATGTTATCCATAATTTCTTTTGATACAATAATTGAATGCATAGTCAAGGTCGCATTCCATTTTTAATTCCATTTCTCTAAATAGCATTCCATTTTGGATTCCCCAGGAGATTAAGTGCAGTAAAAATTTAGCTGTTACTTTATCTCCTTTTCACTGTTTTCTAGAAAAGTGATATAATATCCCAGGATATAAATACTGTAATTACTAATTTGGTGTATCTGTTTTTCTTTAGATCTGCTCTCATGCTAGCCTGTGAAGTTGGCAGCTCTAATGCTGTGGAAGCCTTAATTAAAAAGGGTGCAGATTTAAAACTTGTCGATTCTCTTGGACACAATGCCTTACATTATTCCAAACTCTCAGAAAATGCAGGAATTCAAAGCCTTCTATTATCAAAGATCTCTCAGGATGCTGGTATGTAAAAGAAAATAGCCAGTGTTGTTTCTAATTTACCCACTTGACTTTCCCCAAAGGGTAAAGGAATGTGTGCAGTACGATATATTTTCATATTATTTTAAAAGATCTAAAAGAAAAATGAAATGTTAAATGGTATGTGTGCTCCAACTCAAAGAACACATGTGTCACTACGATTCTGACAGTTTTTTGTTTTGTTTTTTACTTCTCCCTACAGATTTAAAGATAACGACAAAACCAAAGCAGGTATTTATCTTCAGGGGATAGAATAAATTTTTTTTCTTTTACTTTTTGGTTGTAAGAACTTGAAAATGAGAAGATCAAACTACTCAGTTGTTCATTAGAAAAGTAATATAGATTATACTGAAAATACTTAAGGACTGAAATATCTTTGATGGAAGAGATAGATCCATTGTAATGAGGTAATACTTTCTTCATGAGTGACACAATTTCGAAAGCATGTAACTTTAAACTTTCAACTCCTTTATCTTCTTCCAAAATGTACTAATTTTTCCTACTGGTGTGAATATTTAATGTGGCTTCAACTCTGTGACTGTTTTTAAATATTTTAAATATCTATGACTGTGTTTTAAATATCTCAAATAGTACATGGAATACAGATTGATAATCATGGAAATGTAACCTCTTAATGAATATAAAAGATTAATTTTTTTTATTATTTCATTTGAGGCTTTTTCAAACTTTCATCTGCTTTTTAACAGAGTAGAAATTGTTTGACGTGTTTATTCTGTTATTTTGGGAGTTTTCCCCTAAATATTGTTTGTCAGTATCTATGTATTTTATTAACGACAAACTATATGCTTGTCTGCAATATGTATTTACTTATACATTAAGGACTTTGAAGAAACTATAAACTGTAAATACTCAGTACTGAATTAATTGAATGCTAACTATACTGCATATTTATCCATGAACTTCAGAGGAAAGGTTTCCCCCTCCTCCATCCACTTATTTAAGTTCTTTAAGTAAAGGAGATCAGGAGGAAATAGTGCCCCTTTTTATTAAGATGGGAAGCCAGATTGTGAATGTATTCAGAGTTCTAATGTGGTAGATGGGTCCTCATCCTCCACTTTCCCAGTTTTCCACCACCGACTTAATCCAGTTTGTCTTGTATTTTTAATTTCCTGCTATTAAAAACATGGGCTGCTGGACGAAAACTTGGAGCATGCATATTACTTATGTTTATCTAGGTCTCAGCATCCAAATTTTGAGCAGTAAGAAATGCATGAGCTGTTGGGGTGTTTCTCAGTTGTTTGATGAAACTACTTGCTCGGACTTTACTAACCTAACTAACCCCCCTCCGTTCTTCGGACTGTGATAACTTTCAGCATGATCAAGTCTCTAAAATAAGCTCAGAAAGAAGTGGAACTCCAAAAAAACGCAAAGCTCCACCACCTCCTATCAGTCCTACCCAGGTAACAAACAAAGCAGCAATCAGCAGACCTATAACAGCAGAGCCATTTGTGTGTAAGTGGGAAAAGAATAATGGAGAACTTCCCTTAAATATGTGTCTAAAATTTGTTGCTAGTGGTTTTCAGTTACAAATTGTGAAGTAGTTTTATTAGTAGGGAGATTATGTTGACTCTCACCTTGTAAAACTAAATAATTGAATAATAGCTTTTTTCAAAAAAGCCCCAAGTCTCTGTAAATGTTTATGAAAATTAATAAAATATAATTATAGAAAAAAAAGCCCCAAGGAAGTTTCCTAAAAACTCGTGAGCCTGAAGATAATGCTCATTTTATGTTTAGTCCTTTCTATCATCAGCTCTAGTAAAGAGCAGTAATGCAACATAGGCATTTTGTGGGAATTAATAAATTAGTTTTATTTCTGAAAATATTAAGACATATAAACCTTGCTGATTACATTTTTAAAAGCCCCAATAGCCTGGAGTAAGGAGTTGTGCTGCCAGCCCAAAGGCAGGCTGTGCAACTGTACCATCTGCTCCGAGGGAGAAAGATGCCAATCTCCCGTGCGATTTACAGCCTCTGAACACCAGCTGGAGGGTCAGCTGTGAGTCAGGTCTGACTCAGCAGCTCCTAACAGCAGATACCTTTCAGATTGGCTATCAGTGAGTACTACATAAAGGAGGAAGTTTAGGCATCTGGACAGTGACAGCGTAGACTAAGGTTAGTTACAAACCAGCATAAACCAAATAGAATAATCATCCTTCACATGGAGGAATAACTAATTTTAAATGCATTTCAGGGTCTTCATTAATAATCTTAATCTATAATTGAAGTTGTTAGTATATTTTAAAAGCTAAGGGATACTCTTTCAACTTTAAAAGTGTTTGAGGTAGCTGAATTGCATGGAAAAAATGTTATATGAGATTTACTTGAAGCTAAAAAAGGAGCCCAGTTGGCAAAGTGCTTAAGCACTCAGCTGGTAACTGAGAGGTCAGTGGTTGAAGTCCATCAGCCAGTCTGCAGGGAAAGGATGCAGCAATCTACTTCCATCAAAATTTCAGCTTTGGGAACCTGATAGGGCACTTCTACCCTATTTTGCAGGGTCTCAGTCAGTTGGATTAAACTCAGCAGGACTAAGATTAGTTTGGGGTTTAAAGATAATTATTTGTAGACCTGTTTACATTGGTTACATTGACTGATTATTTGATACTAGAGAAGAAAACTCTTTCAAGAAGTATCCTTAATTGGTGGTTTTAATTTTGTTTTTCTAGTTGAGTGATGTGTCTTCCCCAAGATCAATAACATCAACACCCCTTTCTGGAAAGGAATCAGTATTTTTTACTGAACCGCCCTTCAAGGTACATCTTTCCTGTGTTCAAGTTTGCTACTCAGTTTTAAGATCAATGTTCTTGTTGTTATTGGGTGCAGTACCATCCAATTGGTTTTAATGCTATGTATGACACAATCAACACTGCCCAGTCCTTCGCCGTCCCCACAGTCACTGCCCATGTTTGAACCCACTGTTGCCATCACTCTGTCCATCTCTCTCATTGTGGATTTCTCTATTTTCACTGACCCCTGATCTTTACGTAACCAAAGTGGTACCATTATCCAGGGACTGGTTCTTCCTGATAACAAAGCTGAAGATACATGATAGAGTGGCGTTTTTAAAGTTATACCCCAGGCAAATTGAATGTCTTTTGTCACCAAGAAAGACTCCCTTAAGTGTTTTTTCCTGCTAGAAACCTCTTTTGAAAAAGAATAAGATTAATAAATTATTTTTTTAAAAAAATTAATAGCTATTTTATCCACTGAAAAAAAAGACAGGTAAGAACTTGCCTCATAACAAGTCTTATCCCACATTCAAATGATTTCATGCCAATCAACAGTAAATCAACTTTGTGGATTTTTATCTCATCTGAGGAGTAAATTGTATATTTTTAACTAAAGCTGTTTTCTGCCTATACAAGTAATATTTATTGTAGATATTTTAGAAAATCCATTAGGTCTTTATTCTACCTCTAAGAATTCATCTGAGCTTTACAGGTAATTGGTAAGTATTTTAAGGGAATGAGACAATACTTCAGATCAGCATCTGTCTATCTCACAATCACTGGGAAAATGTACTTGGAAGAAAAGTGAAATTTCTAATTATTAAAATGAAATGTTCCAAGTATATAATTAGTTTATCTAAGAATTTCTAAAGAATAATGCAATCACTTCCATGATGAGATCTGCTCTGAGCAATCAGTTCAAAGTGAGTTTTGGAGGAGGGGGCAGGCAGTATGACCTGTCTTAAATACATGTGGACATCTGGCAGAGGCTTCTTGCTTGCCACTGAATTGAGATCATGCATGTGACTCATTACTGTCTGACCTCTGGTTTTTTGGACTTGAGCCAGCAACCTGCCATGTGGTCTGCCAGTCTTGGATAAATCAGCCTCCAAAGCCAGCATTCTGCCATCTCACTAGCCTGTCTTGGATTCGGCAGCCCCAGCAGCTACATGATTCAGAAGAAAAGTCTATCCTGATGTCTGACCCAGGGACTTAGCAATTTACAGCCTCTTATAAGTGTGTGAGCCATTTCCTTGAGATAAATCTTTCTCTGGGAGGGGAAAAAAATTATTCAATGATATGATTAACTGGATGCACATTGAACATATTCTGTCATTTCCCTATATTCTGTTGCTGACCCTACAGAAGTTTTCCAGTGGTAGTAAAATGGTATGAGAGGAGATTACCCCTTTTGTTCTCCAAGGTGGATTTGAACCGTGTCTTTGGGTTGGCAGCACAGCTCCTAATCACTAAGCCACCAGAGCATATTTCAACTAGACTTGATTAATAAATTATTTAATATCAATGCATACACAAGGAGAGGGGGAAATTATGCTGCTAATGTAAATATCCTAGTATCTTCTACAGTAACTGTTGTGTAAATGCATTACTAAGGATGATACCAGAAATTATGATTTTCAGAAGTATGGAAGAACTGACTTCCATTTCTGTACCAAAATAATATAAAAAGACACATAGAATGCACTTAGAATTGTCACACTTACCCGATAATGATCACTGTCCTAAAGCATGGATTATACCTCAAAATAAAGGAAACAAAAATCCTCACAACTGGACTAATAAACAACATCATGGAAAAATAGAAGGAAAAAATATTGAGGTTGTTAAAAGATTTTCTTTTACCTGGATCCACAAGTAATGCCTATGAAAATGTCCAAGAAATCAAAAAACATAAGACTGGGTAAATCTGCTGCAAAGAACTTCTGAGAACAAGGATGTCAATTTGAGAGCTAAGGTACACCTGACCCACGGCTATGTATGGTATGTTCCGTTGCCTCATAAACACGTGAAAGTTGTGGACAATGAATAAGGCAGATCAAAGAAGAATTAATGGCTTGGCGCCACTGTATTGGCAGGGAGTACTGCATGTGTCCTGGACTGCCAGCGGAACAAATACATCTATCTTGAAAGAAGTGCTGTCAGAATACTCCTTAGAAGCAAGGATAGTGACTTCATCTCACATGCTTTGGACATGTTGTCAGGAAGTGCTGATCCCTAGAGGAGGGCATCATGCTGGATACAATTAGAGGGTTGGCAAAACAGAGGGAGCCTCTCAAGAAGGTAGACTTGACAGAGTGGCTCCAACAGTGGGCTCACACACAGCAGTGACTGTGAGCATGGCGTGAGACCAGGCAGAGTTTGTCTTGTTGAGTTGTGTTGTGCACAGGGTTGCTGTGAATCAGAACTGATTTGATAGCCCCTAACAACAACAGTGTTAGGAAAGGAGGGACCTTTGTGGCACAACTGTAAGCACTTGTCCACTAGCCTCGGCATTGGTTCAAACTCACCCAGCAGCTCTGCAGGAAAAAACCTGGCAGTCAGCTTCTGTACAAACTGAAGCAAGAAAAAACCCTCTGGGGTAGTTGTATGCCACATGGGGTCCCTGTGAGTCACACATGATTTGACAGCTCTCAACAAGAACTTTGAAAAACTGAAAGCACCACGTAGTATTGATGAGGATATGGAGGAAATAGAAGTCTCACACCTTGCTTGTGGGAATGTAAACTAGTATAACAACTTCAGAAAACCGTTTGGCAGGTTTTTTACGTTAAATATATGCCTTTTGTGTGATCCAGCCATCCCCTTGAAAGCGATTACCCAAACGAAATGAATATAGATGCCTCTGTAAAGTTTTACATGCAGTATTTACAGAAGCTTTACCTAGAAGCCTATAAACATGAAAACACCCAAATGTCCATCAACAAGGGAATGGATAAACAAAATGAGATCTGCTCATATAATAGATTAATATTCATTAATAAAAAGGAACAAACTGCTGTATAAATGACATTTTAGGTGAATCTGAAGATCATCATGATGCGTGTAAGAAGCCAGACACATAAAGAATCCATACTCTGTGATATGTGATAGTTCTTGAAAATGGAACTACAAGCATACTGGTTGCCAGGGAGTGAGATGGAAAGGGATTGTCCAGGGTGAGCACAAGGGAGCTTCTAGGACTGATAGAAATACTTTACATCTTAGTTGTGATGTTAGTTTTACATTTGATGGACAGTCTGCTCCTGTGTCATTAACTGCCTCTGAAAACCTACCAGAGGGTCAGCTATGGGTCGGTTCTAACTCTACAACAACAACAGCTTCTATTTTTCAGACATCTGAGTTGTAAACTTTAAAAGGATACATTTTAGTATGCCTTAGTAAAGTTGAAAAATATAGAAGTATTTTTAAGGGAAAGGAGAGCTTTTTGTAGAGATAAAGACTTGCCAAAAATAAGCTGTTTTATTTTTAGGTTTTGGACTTCTACAAAAAGTTCTTGTGCTGAAAAATGATATTGCTTATCATTGTCTCTGGCTTATCTAGATGAAACATTAACTTCTGGCAAGTCACTCAATTTCTTTTTTCCTCCTTAAAATTATTTATGCTGTATTCCATTTTGAAATGAGAGTTAGTTGAGCTTTGAAGTTAGCAGAATTTTTGTAATAACGTTAACAGACATTTGGGGATAAAGGTTTGGAGGAAATCTTTTGGGCATCAGTTATCAATTTGGGACTATAAGAATTTTTATTCCATTTACAGCATTTATCAACAAGTCTTATTTGTGAACTTTTCTTTTTAAAAGATTAATAATAACATATTAGTAGCAGATAATTTATAAAATGCCACTGCTAAAACGGTCCAACTTTAACATATTTTGACCAGTGTATAAGCCAGATAGTTATAATACTTTTTTTACTTCATTATAAAAGGAGTATTTACCACTTCGGGTTAGCCTAATTAGTGATTGTTGTTGTTGTTATATACCACCAAGTTGCCTGGAGACTCATAGCGACAACAGCCCTAAACCCTGCTCTATCCTGTACCTATCTCACTCTCTGACACACCTACCCCATTACCCCAGTGACAGAATCATTCCACCTCATAGAGGGTCTTCCCCTCCTTCGCTGTCCCTCTACCCTCCCAAGCATGACTTTCCTCTCCAAGAACTGGCCCATCCTTGCAACATGCCCAAAGTATGTCAGACGAAGCCCCAGAATCCTTGCCTCCAAGGAGCAGCCTGGCTTCACCCTCTCCAGGACAAATCTGTTTGTTCTCTTAGCAGTCTATAGTATATTCAGTACTCTTCTCCAACACCACAGCTCAAAGGCATCAATTCTTCTATCCTCCCTATTCATTGTCCAGCTCTCTGACACAGAGCAAGTGATTGAAAAGACTATGGCCTGTATCAGGTACATCTTAGTCTCCTGAGTAACATTGCTGTTCTTCAGTACTTTGAAGGTGACATAATTATCTTAAAATGCATTTCTATCTTATTCACCAAAAGAGATTTCTGAAAAACACCTAGAGACTATCACCTTTGAAGTTCCTAACATTTTAGAAGTTGTCATTTAGTAGGCAACTGTCCTGCTCCCATTTATTTCTGAAGAGCTTACTCTTTCCTTTAGGTTTTCTAGCTGCTTTTGTGATAGGGTGAGCCACCTCCGTCCCATGTCAACTCAGAGAAGAAAACCTGCTTGCTACTTTCTGACTAGATTACATTGAATGTTCTTTTAAGTCATGTTTGTGTTTCCACAGGCTGAGATCAGTTCTATCCAGGAAAACAAAGACAGACTTAGTGACAGTACTGCAGGTAAGAAGGAGGGGCACCTGCTTGTATTCCTTCAGCCAGTCTCTGGTCTGTATTCTTTTCAGGAGAGCCACAGCCAAGCAGGGGACTCTAGGGAGGTCAGAAAATGAGTGTACCATCACTTAATACCAAGAATAGACACATGGGCTGAAGACTGTGCATTTTGCTGGCCTTTGGTCTGGAGTGGAAGGAGTTTCTGCTTTTACACATAAAAAATGCATGTCTGTTTTTGTTTAGGAACCCTGGTAACATAGTGCTTAAGTGTTTGACTGCTAATTGAAAGGTCTACATTTCAGTACCCCCAGCAGCTGCACCATGGGAGAAAGATGTGTCAGTCTATTTCTGTAAAAAACGTCACAGTCTGAGAAAAACCCTGTGAAGAAATTTTACTCTGTCCTGTTGAGTAACTATAAACAGGAGTGACTGGGCAACAGTGGGCTTTATTTTCTTTTCTTATCAACTGATTTATCCCTTAAGACCCCTGATGGCAAGGAGCTCTGGTGGCCTAGTGGCAAGAAGCTGTGCTACAATCCCAAAAGTGCACGGTTCAAATATACCAGATGCTCTGCTTAAGATGGAGGGTCAATTTCCTCCTGTGCCAGTCGGATCCAACTTGACAGTACACAACAAGGGGAATAAAAACAGCCCTTCGTGGCTCAATTGGTATGCACTCAGCTGCTAATCAAGAGGTTGATGGTTCAAACCCACCAGCAGTCAGTTAAATCATACACAATTTCCTCATCCCCTTAAGATAGAGTTTGATGCATTCTATCCTTTGAGCATCTTTCTTAAGGCTTTAACATCTAAGAATGTCATTCAAGAGGAAAGGAATTTGAATACTAGAAAAGACTGGGATCATATCTGGGAACAGGAATCCCTGCGTTGAGAACCTCCTAGACCTAGTGGAGTTGATAACACCACATGGTGAAGAACTCCACGAAATAGTGGGCTCACACATGTGGAAAGGAAGCAAGGGCTCCAGAGCTGACAGAGAAAACCTAGAGCTGACATCCTGAGTTCCTCTAAACAACACAGATAGACATAGTGACTGTGGCAATGAACATATCAGAGATTCTAAGAATGATGCAGGATACAGCAAGGTTCAGTTATGTTGTTTATAGGGTCGCTGTGAGTCATAGTTGATTTGATAGCACCTACCAACATCAACATAAGCCCTCTAAACTGTGACAGAATAATTTCTGTTTGTTTAAACCATTAAAAAAATAACAACAGTACTTTCAGAGTTAATTTAAAAAATAGTTGTCTGTGGGCCAGCATTTGGGAAATATCAGACTGGTTGATTTCTAAGACCCCTTTTCACTCCAGCATTTAGTTTCTTAGTCTCTAGGATATTTTATATTTGTCTGGGCCTTGGAATTTACAGAATTCAGAAATACTAAATTTTTTAATTCTTAACAAAACCCCCAATCCTTGCCATCGAGTCAGAACCGACTCATGGCTGACCATCCGACAAGTTGTCACAGCCTGTAAGTTGCATGGGAGCCTGTAAGTCACATGAGAGGAGGATGCCCATCTTTCTCCCAAGGTGAAGGTGGTGGATTTGAACCGACAGAGAAGTCCTACCTTTTGGTTAGCCGTGTAACCCCTATTGCCCACACCACTAGCGCTCCCTTAGAAGATCTTGGCATTTAATATAACTTAACAGTTGGTGATGGCCTAGTAGTAAGAAGGTGCGCTGCAATCCCAAAGATACATAGTGCAAATCCACCAGCTGCTCCACAGGAGAAGGATGACCAGTCTCTTCCTCTGCAGTTTATTGCCACTGAAAACCCACTGGAGGGTCAGCTGAAGTCAGTTCTGAGTCGAGAGCAAACAACAAGTGATACATCGGATATTTCTTCAAAAACCCACTGCCCTTGAGTCTGTTCACATCGATTTCGATTCGCCATCTGGTTTCTGAGGCTGTAAATCTTAGTGGGAGGAGACTGCCCATCCTCCTTCCTCCGAGCCACTGGTGGATCCGAACCACAAGAAATACGAGGCATTTTGATCAGCAGCACAGCTCACACTGCAGGCCTGCCACCAGAGCACTTTGATTGTGTGTTAGAAGTGACTTGTATTGTTTAGAATTGTAGCTCTACCCCTGAGCCCCAGATTCATACTAAACTCACAAAACCTGTTGAGAACACTATGCCTTGAGCATCAGATATCAGAAGAAAGCTTTTCTGTGGAAAGACATCATTTTACATGCTTCTAAAGTAGGATTAAAATGGTTGTCAGAAAACAAGAAACATAGCCGTAAAAATTGTAGTGCTAGTTACCGTCGAGTTGACTGTGACTCAGAGTGACCCTATGATATAAACCCTGCCCTTTCTTACACCACCCAACAGTCTTCATCACACTCAAGCCCAGTGTCGCAGTCAGTGTGTAAATCCATCTCTTTGAGGGTCTTCCTCTTTCTCTGACCTTGTACTTTTCCAAGCAAGTAAAAGGAACAAAAAAAAATTAGATCTGTGTGATTCATAAACTACTACCAGTCCACAGGACCAGGAAGTCTTTGAGCTCTATCACTAAGCCCACTTCTAAGTAGAAAGGTGATCTCCTGCCTCCTCCCCCAACAGGAAGAATTTCTGGATGAAGGGAGCTGTATATTGACTTATACTCCAGAACAAGTTCCTCCAAGCAGTAACAGTGCTTTACATGCTATTTCTGTAGGATGAAGCAGTGGGATGTCCAAGAGTTGTTACTGTGAGATTCTGAAAAGAGGAAACTGTTTCCTGATGGGATAGTCGGTGAATGCTTTAAAAAGGAGGCCACGTTTGACATGGGCCCTTAACAATGTTATCATAGTCATTGCTTTAGGTAGACAAACACATGAAGGCATAAATTTGAAGATTGGCTCTTTTCTTCAACTTTAACCTTTTTTATATACCTTTTTAAAAAAAAATTATGCTGGTGTACTTAAAAAGTTCATAAAGTTCTTATACATTGTTTTTCACACCAGATTTCCCCCATTTCCTTTACCCACCCTTCCCTGCACCCCTCAAATTGTGTGACCCTGTAATTAAGCCCTTTCCTCCGCTCCTTGGATCCTCGTACTCATTCTGCAGTTATGGTCTTATACAGTATTTATGCTAAACAAGCAGGTGATATCAAGGGAGGGCCAAGTCCTAGAAGAGGAAAGTGACTTAACAAACTGAGCAAAAAAGAGAATACCAATCTGGTGCTTAGAAAAAAAAATTGTATTGACCCTTTGGCCAAGTAATCTCTAAATTAAATAGAAAGCAAAGGCTAAAATAATAATTATCAAAAAGGGGGGGAACCCCAGTGTTACCTTAACCAGGCAGTGCTGTTGTAATGACTGTGTGACTGTCATGAACAGAAATTCCTTTTCCTCAGCACTTCGGGAGGCTAGAAGTCTGAACTGAAAACAGCTATGAGAGAAGCGGGGAGTTCTGTGCCACTAACACAAAGATGGCGGCTCCAAGGGAGAAGGATGAACAATCTCCTCCCATGTGGTTTACAGCCTCAGAAACCTGCTTGGAGGGTCAGCTGTGAGTCCGTTCCTCTTCGATGGCAATGAGTGGCATAGGCAAGATCATACTGACTCTGGGGGCTCATCTTTGGCTTGCTCTTTCCATTTTTGTAGCCCCATTCTCCTAAGTTCCTTGGCAATATTTTCTTTCATCTGTCTTCTCCACTTCCTGCTATCTTCTGCATTTGGTTAGCTCCTAAGATATACCCTAGCCTGATACCATCCCATTTGCATAACAAAGCTCCATTCCCAAATGGGATTGCAGATAGGGTATGAAGGCTAGGGGGCCCACACTCATTTTAACAACTCATTGCCATCTAATCAGAACTGACTCTTAGCTGACCATACAGCAGGTCTCCAGAGATTGTAAATCTTCCAGGAAGAGACTGCCCATCTTTCTCCTATAAAGCAGCTGGTGGATTCGAACCACTTGCCTTTGAGTTGACAGCATAGCTCCTTACCCATGAGGCCACCAGATCTCTCCACACGCACTTTTGGAGGACAAAATTCAAAGCATAACAGATGTGAAGGGTTTTTTTTAATCTAGGCACAGAGATGCTAGAAGGACATGTCAAGGATATGAGGGAAGGTGTGATGGGAGCTTTGAATTGGAGACAGATGGAGACATAGGAAGAAGCCATGGATCATAAGCCTGTGAATGTCACAAGAAGCCTTAACCTTGAAAGAGGAATTTAATTCACACAGAAACTAATTCTGGAAGGAGAACAATGAAAGCACATGAACCAGACTGAGTCAATCAGAGTACACATTAGGAAGGTGAATGTGACCTAAAATGTGTGGACCCCACTTTACAGGGGAAAGGAGAAAAGCAGAGATGTGCCAGGAGACCATTTGTAACCTTTCCAGGGAAGGTGATAAAATCTAATCTAGAGTGATGGTGCAGGAGATTAGAAATGAAGCAGGTTGCAGAGATGCATCAAAATGGTTGACCAAATGAGACCTTTTTGGGGTTGAGAGCAGAATCCAAAACAGCCAAGGTTTTGGCACTCAGGTAAATGGGAGAAGTATGGTGAGATCCATGAATTTTTCAGAAAGTTATATATACATCCTGTGTTCTGTGCTGGGCTGGGAATGTGAGGGAAGAAACCCAGTCTCTGAAAAGTGCCCCTTTCATCTAGCTGGTGTTGGAGGCATCCTGGTCCAGACCAGGAAGAACTGGTTTGGGATATTAAGTGGCTTTGTTAGGGATGAGAGATAAACTTGTTAATGTGGATTTAAATTGCCTTTTTCTATTCCAAGGTGCGGATAGCTTATTGGATATAAGTTCAGAGGCTGACCAACAAGATCTTCTTGTCCTGTTACAAGCCAAGGTTGCTTCTCTTACTTTACACAATAAGGAGTTGCAAGATAAATTACAGGTAGGTAAATCAGCTGCCTCCACAGAATATATGGGAAGGAAAAACAAAACAAAAACACCTCATAGCCATCAAGCTTCGCTGATCCTTAGCGGGTTTCCAGAGGCTGTAAATCACATGGTAGGAAATTGCCCATCTTCATCGCACGGAGCCGATGGTGGATTTGAACCCTTAGAGAGGCACCACCTCTGGGTTGGCAGGACAACTTCCTCAAGACTGCACACCACCAGAGCTCCTCACAGAGTGTAAGTCAAGCTGCTGGGTTTTCTGAGGAGTACGTCTTTTGTTTTAAACATTTGCATGAATTTTAAGAGTTTAACATGCTCAGCTGCTAACTGCCAGAGATTCTGGGCTTCAAATCTGCGTAGCAGCTCTCCCTGTTCAGAATGACCTGCTGGTTGACTTTTGGATTTCCAGAAGGAAAACCAACCTCTGAAAACCCATGGAGCACAGGCTTGTGTTGACTCACATGCCATCCCATGAGGCAGGGCTGACTCCACAACACCGGGAGGTGGTAATGGAGAAACTTTGGTTTGGACCTCTCCATTACTTTCCTCCTTTTTGAAACATGTCTAAATTAGCCCTGTTGTTAAGTGCTGTCGAGGCAGAACTGACTCACAGCTGACCCTCCTGTAGAGCACCTGGTGAGTTTGAACCCCAGCCTTTGGGTTGGCAGCACAACGCCTTACCCACTAGGCCAGCAGAGTTCCCATGTGTACATCTGTCCAGACATATATGTTGTTATTAGATGCTGTCTCTCACACACACATCTAATGTTAGCCATTGGTTTAATAGAGTTGATAATTTTCAGAATTAAAAACTTGCTAAGAACTAATACCTGATAGGAGAGATGCCATCATCACACAGGTGTTTTTCCCAGGGTGAGGCTTATCCATTGCGCTCTGGATGTGCTGACCCCTGCAATTTCCCCAAATGTGGAAAACTCAACTGCATAATTTGTGGTATTGGGTATTGCTGCATCCTTGTTTTCCCCTGATTTAAAAAAAAAACAACAACAACAACAAACCAACTTGCTAAGAACTAACTGTATCCAGCCTTTAGTACATGTGGGAACTAAAATTATAATGAGGAAAAAAAGAAAAAAATTCTTGCAGTGCTTTTTAAAGTACCATAGATCATCTATCCTGATAGAAGTACCTTTATGGAAGACGACTGTCTTCTCTTTCTTCATCAGAGCTGCTAGATGGTTTGAACTGTCAGGCTTTCCGTTAGAAGCCCAGCACTTAACTTACTGTGCCGCCAAAGCTCCGTAGATGAGACAAGATTGCCCAGGTCTCTGCCATGGAATAGCTGGTCGATTTGAACCACTGACATTTTAGTTAGCAGCCCAACAAATAACACACTCCCAAGACTTCGTTACCTGGGGGGCTCTGGTGGCTTAATCCGTAGAGACTTGCATTGCCTGCTCAAAGGTGGTGCCTCTCTAATGGTTCAAATCCTCCAGCAGCTGCATGAGAGAAAGATGAGCAGTCTCCTCCTGTGTGATTTGCAGCCTCTGAAAACCCCCTGGAGGGTCAGATATAGGTTGGTTCTGACTCTGACTCCGTGGCGGTGAGTTTTTTTAATAGAAGTGCCAGCTCAGCTTTGTGTCGTGAATCTGGTTCTAATGCCCAATAACACTGTATTTTTTCATGTGGTAAGAAGTATGCACACTAGGTGTTCATGCTGCTCTTCTATCACCCCATTTGGACTTTATTTTTCTCACACTAGCTGCTTGCTCACCTAACCACAGCACCGGCATGATTTAATTTTGGGTGTTTCTTTTGTTTTGTTTTGTTTTCCCCTAGGCTAAAACACCCAAGGAGGCAGATGCAGACCTCAGCCTTGACTCTTACCACTCCACCCAAACTGACATGCCTCCGTCCCTGGGCAAGTCTGGCCAGACCTCTCCCTCAGACGGTAGATCATCTCCCCCTGTTTCAGCAGATTCCTTGGAGAAATCCACTCCCAGCAGCGAGGTCAGAATTCAGCAACTGCAGGAGACTTTGCAGGACTTGCAGAAGCGTTTGGAGAGCTCGGAAGCAGAAAAGAAACAGCTCCAGACTGCGCTGCAGTCCAGAGGGACCGAGCCAGCATGCTTCAACCACGCAGAGATGGCTGAGAACGGCTCCGACCTCAGCCAGAAACTCAAAGAGACGCAGAGCAAGTATGAGGAAGCCATGAAGGAGGTCCTTAGTGTCCAGAAGCAGATGACACTGGGCCTCGTCTCACCAGAGGGCACAGGCAGTCGTTCACATCTCCCCGAGCTGACAATCACCGAGGAGGAAGTGGGGGTGCTCAAGAAGGATCTCCAGGAAGCTTTGGAAGAAAGCGAAAGGAATAAAGAGAAAGTGAGAGAATTAGAGGGAAAACTGGAAGAGAGGGAGAAAGCAGGGGCCGCCAAGCCACCTGCCGAAGAGTATGAGGAGATGAAGACTTCGTATTGTGCTGTTATTGAGAATCTGAATAAGGAGAAGTCGTTTCTGTTTGGGAGATACCAAGAAGCCCAGGATGAGATCATGAAACTGAAAGATACGTTAAAAAGTCAGATGGCTCAGGAAGCCAGTGACGAAGCCGGGGACATGAAGGAGGCCATGAACCGGATGATCGATGAGCTCAACAAGCAGGTCAGCGAGCTGTCACAGCTCTACAAGGAGGCTCAGGCCGAGCTGGAGCAATACCGGAAGAGGAAGTCTCTCATAGACGTCACGGCCAACTACATCCACAAAGCGGAGCACGAGAAGCTGCTGGAGGTGACCAACGTGTCCAGGGCGAAGGCCGAAGAGTCCCTGTCGGAAATGAAGTCTCAGTATTGCAAAGTGTTGAACGAGTTGACCCAGCTCAAGCAACTGGTTGATGCCCAAAAGGAGAACTCGGTTTCCATCACAGAACATTTGCAAGTCATAACAACCCTGCGGACTGCTGCAAAAGAGATGGAGGAAAAAATCAGCAGTCTGAAAGAGCTCCTCGCCAGCAAGGAGGTGGAGGTGGCCAGGCTGGAGAAACAGCTCTTAGAAGAGAAGGCAGCCATGACCGACGCCATGGTGCCCAGGGCCTCGTATGAAAAGCTCCAGTCTTCATTAGAGAGTGAAGTGAACGTGCTGGCTTCAAAACTCAAGGATTCAGTAAGAGAGAGAGAGAAAGCCCATTCAGAGGCTGCCCAGAGCAGAAGTGAAGTGTCACAGATAAAAAGGGAAAAGGAAAACATTCAGACTCTCTTGAAATCCAAAGAACAAGAAGTCAGTGAACTTCTGCAGAAACTCCAGAAGTCTCAGGAAGACCTTGCAGAAATGAAGCGGTCTTCCATGAGCTCTACCAAGCTGGAGGAGGACAAAGATAAGAAGGTTGGTGAGCTTCCAACTCTGTTGGCTTTTTCTCTAGCAGCCCTGGTGATGCAGTGGTTAAGAGCGTGGCCACTTAGAAAAAGTTAGTAACTCAAACCTACCAGTCACTCCTTGAGAGAAAAGACCTGGGGAGCTATTCCCATAAGGATTTCCGCAGAGGATTCCATAGAGGGCACTTATTGGGAGCCTGATGACACAGTGCTTATGCTTACTAATTTATGATCAGTTTCTGTAAAGATTACAGCGAAGAAAACTCTGACAGAGCAGTTATGCTGTGTCAGATGGGTTTGCTGTGAGGTGAAATCAACTTGACAACACCTAACAGCAACACATTTTTAGCACTAACTAACCTGCTGCCAAGGGAGCCCTGTTGACCTAGTGGTTAAGGAGCTGATCTGCCAGTCCATAGATGGGAAGTTTAAATCCACCAGCTGCTCTGTAGGAGAAAGATAGGCAGTCTCCTATGTGATTGACAGCCTCTGAAAACTCAGTGGAGGGTCAGCTATGAGTTCAATGGCAATGAGGACTGAAGCTGTTGTGAACCATCTGCGTATATCTGCCTCCAGATCTGGACTCTGATTGGCATGTGTTCCAGAGTTTCTACCACTTCCTCACACATATGGTACATACTTGTCCTTAAAAGATCATTTTATAGAAGCTCTGCCAATATCAAGGATCAAAGAACTCAAACTCATTGCCATCGAGTCAAAAATGACCTTTCACTGGGTTTCCAAGGCCAGGGAAGAAACAAAGATTCTCACCACTAGGCCAATTTTCAGCATCAGTATGGAGGATTGTGAGAAGATTGAGATAGTGAACAGTTTGTTTGCTTGGCTCCACAGTCAACACTCTTGGTACCAGCAGCCAGGAAATCAAGAGACTTAATAGCATAGGGAAAGTCAGCTGTGAGGGACCTCTCCAGAGTACTGAAGAGCAGCGACGTCAGGCTGGAGACTAAGGTATGCCTGAGCCAGGCTATAGTCTTCACAATTACATGCTATGCATCGGAGAGTTGGACAGTGACTAGGGATGATAGAGCGTTGATGCCTTTGAGCTGTGGTCTGGAGAAGAGTGTTGAATGTGCCATGGACTGCTTGGAGAACAAACAGGTTGGTCCTGAAGAGGGTGAAGCTGGCTGCTCCTTGGAGTCAAGGATAGAGCAGGGTTTAGGGCTCTTGCTGTGGGTCTCAAGCAACTCCACGGCACATAACAACAAAAACAAAAGATCATAGAAGCTCTGCCAATATTAAGGATTGAAAAATTCAAATTCATTGCCATTGAGTAAAAAATGACCCTCCGCTGGGTTTCCAAGGCCACAGATAACACAAATTACCCCTTTCTTCCAAGGAGCTGTTACTGGATTCAAACTGTCAAGAGAGGCACAGCTTTGGAATTAGCCGTACAACTATCTACAGATGATACCATCAGTGATCCCATGAGCTAATCCATTTAGAATTCCATGTCTTTCTTAATATGTAATTCTTCTGTCCTTGGCAGCTGAGAGGTGTACGGGTGGTGTATTCCATCGCATGGTTTGCTCCTTACCAAAAAAAGGCAGGACATTTCCAGCCGTTTGAATCCATCAACAGCCCCCAGGGAGAAAGATGGCCAGTCTCTTCCTGTTAACTTGTTGCTGTTGTTCCTGTTAAGTGCCATCAAGTCAACTGTGACTCATAGCGACCCTCTGAACAGCTGATCTCTACCGTGCTGTATCCTGTACCATCCTCACCGTCTCCGATATGCTCACCCCCTCTGTTACATTCACAGTGTCAGTACAGCCGGTTGAAGGTCTTTCGCTGACCCCTCTCCCAATTCAGTGTTTTTTTTTCCCCAAAGACTGGCCGCTCCTGACAACATGTCCACAGTGTGTGAGACAAAGTTTCACCATCCTTGCCTCTAAGGACACTGGTTACACTTCCTCCAAGACAGATTTATTTGTTCTTTTGGCAGTCCATGGGATAGTCAACACCACAAATCAAAGCTGAGTTTTCTCATACAGATTGTTGTTATGTACCATCAAGTTGAAACTGACCCTCAGCTGACCCTCCAGGGGGTTTTCATAGGAGTCAGGATGGCTGTGTGTCTAAGGTGCTGCGTCCAGGTTTCAGACTCCTTTGGAGGCATGAGTTAGAATCCCACTTCTGACAGGAAGACATTAAGATAGGAAGTAGGACAAGTGTTACTCCATTGTGAGTATCGATGGAAATTGAATTTGCTTTGTAATCTTTCACTGAAATCACATTTTTTAAGAAAAAAATCTTAAAAATGAATAAACTTTAGAGAAGCCCAATGGATGGTCACTTTGAGTCAGAACCTATTTGATGGCAGAGTATGGTGTTTGCAATTACTTGCTATGTATCAGAGAGCTGGATAGTGAAGGAGAATTGATGCCTTTGAGCTTTGGTCCTGGAGAAGAGTATTGAATATACCATGGACTGCTAGGAGAACAAACAGGTTCATCCTGGAGAGGGTTAAACCAGGCTACTCCTTGGAGGCAAAGATTCTGAAGCTCCATCTGACATACTTTGGACATGTTGCAAGATGGGATCAGTCCTTGGAGAGGGATGTCATGCTTGTGAGGGTGGAGGGACAGCACAAGAGAGGAAAGACCCTTGATGAGATGGATTGGTTCAGTCACTGGGGTAATGGAGATGGGTGGGTTGGAGACAATAAGATTGACAAGGGATAGAACAAGGTTTAGGGGCTGTTGTACATGGGGTAGCTATGAGTCAGTCGCAGGAGACTCAACAGCACATAACAACAACAACAACAACAGCTGCTCATAGACTTGATCCTGATTTTCACAGCTTCTGTGAACTTTTATCCTCAAGTCAGTATGAAAATTGCACTCCTGATCCTCCTTTTCCAAGACACGTGGCAAAGAGAGGGAAGTGGTGGGCAGTTGGTAGTGATGCTGATGTGGGAAGGCACACGTGGCCATCCTCCGTCCCCCGCACCAGGGGTCTGCTCAGCATCTGTCCTCTGTGTCCCGCTTTCTGAGAGGCACTCGCTGGAGCGCTTGTTAGGAGCCACTGAGTCGATGGTGACTCGGGTGAGACTGCCACGTGGGTGCACAGTCAAAGCGGACGCCCGAGAGTTGTGTCCAGAAGCAGATCTCCCAAGTCACTTCTAGAAAGGTCTAAATGCTTAGTCTTGTTAAGTGGCGTGGAGTCAGCTGTGACTCATAGCGACTCGATGAACAGCAGATCTGAACCTGGCCCTATCCTGCATCACTCGCACGTCACTGATGTGCTCCAGCCCATGGCTAACCACCACTGCATCAGTCCATCCTGTTCAGGATCTTCTCTTTCTCTGACCCTCCACCTTTCCCAGCATGATGTCTCTTTCCAAGGACTTAACCATTTACAGCCCCCAGATTAGAGCAGTACTTGTCTTGTATTCCTTTCAAATGAGTGTTTGAAAAAGAGCTTCAGGAACCTAGGGAGGAAGGGTACGCTCCATTTAAAGCCAGCTGTCCAGAGGTAGAACACCACATTCCCAGTTATCCATGCCAGCAGTGTCGGGTAAGGCATTGCTGTGTCCCCTCAAATAGAAGAGACCTGAGATATCAGTTTTTGGTGGCCCTTTTACACAATAAAAAGAAATCAACATAACAACTTTTGTTTCTTTTCATGCACTGGAACAAAATAAGTAACTTTAAAAAAAAAGCCTTTATCTAAATACAGTGAAATTAATTACGAGCATGTGGCTGATCTTCACAATTTGGTTATCCAGTTCATTTTGTAAATTTTCTTGAGAGGGAAAAATTTCTTTGTTCCCAGGTCTCAAGTCCCAGGGGCCAAGAGGTGACTTTGTTTGCTGCTTAGGAAGCTTTGCTTCTGTCGACGCGTTCTTGCCCATTGACATGGCTCTCCTCTCTTGGTAGATAAATGAAATGACAAAAGAAGTCACCAAACTGAAGGAGGCCCTGAACAGCCTGTCCCAGCTCTCCTACTCGACAAGCTCCTCCAAGCGCCAGAGCCAGCAGCTGGAAACCCTGCAGCAGCAGGTCAAGCAGCTCCAGAACCAGCTGGCGGTGAGTTGAGCTCATTTGCGCTGCCTGGTTGTGGGGAAGGAAGTGGGGGTGTGCCGATTACATGCCATTCCAGCTCTGCAGGCTTCCCCACCTGGCTGGCTACCAACCCAAAGGCATACCGTTCCAATCCACGAGCAGCTCCGTGAGAGAGAGATGGGCAGTCTCCTTTCATTTGATTTACTGCATCTGAAAACCCACTGGAGGGTCAGCTATGGGTCAGTCCCAACTCAATAGTACATAACAAAAACAATTTGCTCATGACTGAAGATGTCTTGAGCAGCAGAGAGAATGGATGGTGGAATTCCCAGGACTTACCTGCAGGAGTTGGATGGAGATTTGCTGCGTTTCTGCAGCAAGTGATCTTATCTTGAGCAGTGCCGAGAATCTTTCTTATTAGTGACCAGGATCATGACCTTCATTTAACTCCTACAGGGAGTTTTGTATTTTATTAAAACCTCACTGCTGTTAAGTCAAAATTGGCTCATGGCTCGTGCTCGCTTCGGCAGCACATATACTAAAATTGGAACGATACAGAGAAGATTAGCATGGCCCCTGCACAAGGATGACACGCAAATTCGTGAAGCATTCCAAAATTGGCTCATGGCTAATTTGCTTGTGGGTTTTCAACAGCTGACATTGAGGTGGGCGTATTTCAATGTTGATTAATTTTACAAAATATGATGAATGGGAATGATTGTATGAAACAAAATAGGAATGAAGAATAGTGTGAAACACACTGTATACAAACTTTGTAAGCAAATGAACAAAGCTACCATTGCACAGGAGGAGAAGGAGATTGCCCATCTCCTGAGGAGCAGCTGGTGGGCTTGAACTAACAGAGATGTGCACTGCCTTTGGATTGACAGCACAACTCCCTACAGATTATGCCACCAGAGTTCCCTCTTATTTTAGTAACCAAAATAAAAGCCTTTTTGTATCTGTATCAGTTTCCTTTGATTGCTGTAACAGATTGCCACAGTCTTGGTGCCTGAAAACAATGTCAAATTTTCACCTTAATCCTAGCTTTTGAAGTTCAGAAGGAGTCTCAACTGAGCTTAAATTCAAAGGGTCCGCATCAGTTCCTTCTGCCGGTTCTGAAGAGAATCTGTTTCCTTGCCTTTCTGGCTAGTTCATGACCCTATCTCCATTTTCAAAGGCTGTCACTCTCAACTCTGCTTTTGCCATCCCAACTTCTGCCTTTAACCCGTTGGCCTCCTTCTATTAGAAAAACACAACTCATTGTTGTAGAGTTAGAAATGACTCATAGCTGACCCTGCAGCTGATTATCAGAGGCTGTAAGCTGCACAAGAGGAGATGGCACATCATTCTCCCTCAGAACACCTGGAGGATTCAAACAGCCTGCTTTTTAGGTCGGCAGTGCAAGTCTATAACTCCTTGGCCACCAGAATTCCTCCTTCTTAGATGGAGGGCCATTATATTTCCTTGTCCAGCTATCATTAATGAATGTTTGACCAAAAGGGGAGAAAATTAACGACAAAATTTCAGTTCTCGATTAATCCAGATTTTTCTGGAGCCATTGAAGCTAAATGAACACCTGAAACTGAAATACTCTCTACCTCTGAAACCATAGGCCAAAAATATCCCTGAAGCCTCCTTTAAACCAAACAGTAGCCTAGATAAACTAGTAAAGAATGCTTGCCATGAGCTTTGTGCTATGTGAAAAACTTACTTTGTGGGATTAAAGTGTTAAACAGCTGCTCAGTTGACAGGTCAGAAACTTAGGGACAAACAAGTTAATGTTAACAGTGAAGAAACAAATTAGAAAAGAAAACATGAGAATTGTTGCACTATTGGAAGAATGTAATCAGTGTCACTATTTTGTGTAAATTAGTGTATATTTTCAACAATAATTTATATTTCATGTATATTGGATAGTTTATGCATACATATTTGTGCAGTAATTGTAGAAAAGTTGAAAATACTAAAACCAAAGTGAAAAGCCCTTGTAGTTCTAGTAGTCAGGGATAATCAGGGCCATTTGATAGGTTTTCTTACAGTGTTTACTCTGTGTGAGTGTCTGTATATTTGCATAAGTGTGTGTACAGGTGGTTCCCAACTATTTTAAGTTTTTATTTCTTCTTTTTAATATCTACATAAATAAATCCCATGTTTAGTTGTTGGCATTAGTCCTAACAGTGAAGTTGAAGTCCTAATATAATGTCAGGATGTGTGTGTGTGTGTATGTGTGGTTGAATTGCCATTTGTTGTTAGGATTGAATACTGACCAGCTTACTACTAGTTAACAACTCCTTACACTGAAATCGACACAGAGTTCACTGTAGACAAGGCCATGCCTGCTCTGTGGAAGTGATCTATCAGTGAATCCTAACACTGAACATATTCAAGTGAACCACTGAAAATGGCAACATCAGCAAATTAAACTGTGCCCATCAGATGTAGTACAAATCCACTCACTCAGTCCACATTGCCATCGAATCAGCACTGACTGACAGCTGACCCTCCAGGAGGGTTTCGGAGGCTGTAAATAGCAGAGGAGGAGATTGCCCATCTTCCTCTCCAGAGCTGCTGGTGGATTCTAACTGCCTGCCTTTGAGTTGACAGCATAGCTCCTTACCCACTAGACCACAAGAGCCCCTCATACATGTCACCAGAATACAGACTACTAATGAGAAAATGTTCTTGTTTTTGTTGTTATATGCCATCGAGTTGCCTGTGACTCATAGCAACCCTATGTACAATAGCCCTAGACCCTACTCTATCCTGTGTCAATCTTATTGTGTCTGACACACCTATCCACATTACCCAAGTCACTGAGTCAATCCATCTCATTGAGGGTCTTCATCTTCTACACTGTCCCTCCACCCTCCCAAGCATGATGTCCCTCTCCAAGGACTGGTCACTCCTTGCAGCATGTCCAAAGTATGTCAGATGAAGCTTCAGAATCCTTGCCTCCAAAGGAGCAGCCTGGTTTAATGCTCTTCAGAACGAACCCATTCATTCTCTTAGCAGTCCATGATATATTCAATACTTTTCTCCAGCACCACAGTTTAAAGGCATCCATTCTCCTTCTATCATCCCTAGTCATTGTCCTGCTCTCTGAGGCATATTTAGCAAGTGATTGCAAAGACAGTGGTCTTGGTCAGGCGCATCTTAGGTCTCCAGACTGACATCATTGCTCTTCAGTACTTTGGAGAGGTCTCTGACGGCAGACTTTCCCAATACAATACATCTTTTTATTTCCTGGCTTCTGGTGCCAAGAGCGTTAATTCTGGAGCCAAGCAAATTAAGCTGTTTACAATCTCACTATCTTCACCATCCGTCATGATGCTCCCAATTGGCCCAGTGGTGAGAATCTTTGTTTTCTTGATACTGAGCTTCAATCCATACTGAAGGCTGCAGTCCTTGAACTTCTGCAGCAAGCATTTCGGGTCCTCCTCAGTTTCAGCAAGCAGGGTTGTGTCATCTGTATAACGCAGATTGTTGATGAGTCTTCCTCCAATCCTGATGCCACATTCCTCATAGAGCCCAGCCTCGCAGATAATCTGTTCTGCATATAGATTGAAAAAGTATGGAGATAGGACACATCCCTGGCATATACTCGTCCCAATTTTGAACCATGAAGCGTTCCCTTGCTCTGTTCTGACGACTGCCTCCTGGTCCAAGTATAGGTTTCACATAAGCACAATCAAGTGTCTGGGATTCCCATTCTTCTCAGAGTCAGCCACAGTTTGTTGTGATCCACACCATCAGAAGCCTTTGCATAGTCAATGAAATACAGATAGACATTCCTCTGTTACTCTCTGCTTTCAGCCAAGATCCATCTAACATTAGCTATAATATCTCTAGTACCACAGCCTCTTCTATACCCAGCTGCACCCACCCAAAATAACTGTAAAGAAGATATAATCTCCCAGCACCTGCTTACCCTGGCGCATGCCCACCGCCTACTCGAAGCCACAACATGTGGGCAGCACCACGTCCCCTGCACATGGCTTCCCGTGGATCCCACGGCAGGGCTCCGCCCTAGGTTGGGCAGGCTCCAGGGAGGACAAGTTGGTCTCTCTGGGTAGGACTTGGCTGCCTGATGAGGTGCCTACCGGGGGGCAGCAGCACAGGTGGCACCTCTGAGGACTTGAACCTCTCAGTGTGTGCCCTCTGCCACCTGTGCCCAGGCTGCCGCCCAGAACAGGCTGGTCAGTCATTTCAGCTCCCATGGACACTCCCTTGGACCATAAAGCTCTTCTGTTCTATGTGAAAAAAAAAAAGAAGATATAATCTAAATTATAATCCCACACTTACTTAGTATTATAGTAACTACTTTTAATAAGAATTTTCTTATTTTTTTAAAAAAATTTCATTATTTTTTGTGTGTACCGTCAAATCAGATCTGACTGGTACAGGAGGAGATTGTTCTTCCTCTTCCAGCAGAGCATCTGGTGCACTCAAACCACTCACGTCTGAGATTGCAGTGCAGCTTCTTGAAGAATTTTCTTTTTATAGAGTTAACATTCCATAATATGAAATGAATGTACTTCTCCCACCCCACCTCCCCATTATAATGCTAACAAGAAACTCTGGTGATACTGTATTGAGTTTAACTGAAAGGTCAGGGGTTCGAATCTTCCAGTGACTCCACATGAGAGAAATGGGCAGTCTGGTTTCATAAAATATTTGCAGCACTGGAAATCCAATAAAGGGTAGCTGTGAGTCAGACTTAACTTGATAGCATTCACTGAAATACTAACATGTGTTCAGAAAATACAACCAGACCCGTAATGTAATTTTAAATGTTTAAAGAGGGGAAGTCATTTGGACAGCATTTGACTACAGCTTCTTCATGGTTTATAGGGTGTGTGTTGAAAAGTCTAGTTAAACTGTTTAATAATTGCAAATTGCCTTTTCTTAGGAATGCAAGAAGCAACACCAGGAAGTCATATCCGTGTACAGAATGCATCTTCTGTATGCTGTACAGGTAAGGTAATGCTATGGGAAATATGGATCAAATATGTGAATGGTGTCGTGAGAATGAGTGAGTTTTGAGACAACGAGGTTGGCACAGGATAGAGTGGCATTTAGAGCTCTTGTACATAGGGTTGCTATGAGTTGCAAGCGACTTGATGGCACATAACAACAAGAAGAAAAGCCAGTATTAGACATTGCCGAAATTGCCATCACTGAAGTGGAAGAAAATCATCTTTTTCATTGGAAAACTAGAAAATAAAAATGCCTCTTGGACTGGATGTCAGGAGCCTCATGCCCTGCTCACCAGGAGCAGCCTCATCAGTTGTAGAAGGTTACCACATGGGGGGACAGGCTTCGTTTTCCAGGCGGGCTGGTATCTCAGAGCTGTCTGCACCACATGGCCCCTGTGACTGTTAACCGTCTAGCTAGCCGGGTTCATGTTTGTAACCAAAAACCTAGAGGCCTTAAGCTGAGCACTTAGGTAGCCCCAGCTCCATCATCCTCCAGAAGGAAAATAGTGGGACTCTATCTTGGATTCTGTTCCTCACAGCAGTGTGGGTATCGATAGAGCTGACATTCATCTAAGGCACCCTTCCTGGTAGAATAACATGCTTGGCTGTTGAAGACTAGTGATTCAGACTCACCTGGCAGTTCAGTGGGAGAAAGACCTTGTGATCTATTTCATCAGGATTGCAGCCAAGAAAACCTGGTGGTGGGGTGGTTGTCAGGTGCCACAGAATAGATTGTGTTCAATTAATAGCAACCCTGTGAACAACCTAAAGGTCTGAAAGTAGGGGAGTAAAAATTAATAGAAAAGCAGGATCAAAAGAAGGGCAGTATATACAATAGGAGGTGTAGACATTGCAATTAATCAGTGATATTAATCAATAGCAGTTATTGCTGTAACTCAAAATTCCTGTGAATGACTGTATGAAAAACCATAAACCTTCACTCAGACAGAAATTTTAAAAGAACAAACACCAATGGAGCAGTTCTGTCACATGGAGTCACCTGACTTGAAATAGGCTGGACAGCGCCAGTCAACAGCAGATCCTTCTAAAGAAGTGGGGGGAACGCCAAAAGATTCCTTGCAGCCAGCAGTCTGATTGGGGATGTGGGGGACAACAGCCACACACTCACTTGGGTTCTGATGCATGTCTTTTGTTTGCATTTCCTAGGGCCAGATGGATGAAGATGTCCAGAAAGTCCTGAAGCAAATTCTTACCATGTGTAAAAACCAATCTCAGAAGAAGTAAAGTGGTTTCCTGGGAAGGACACTGCCCCTTGTTGTCCATCTCTGTGTTGGATCCAGAGTTTGGCAGCCACTGCGTCTGTTCCCACCCGTGGTGTGCACTGTGACCTCGCGTAGCTTCTTCCTGATCCCTCGGCTTCCGGGGACTGATTCCCCTAGGAAGTCCGCTCTCCTTAGAACTGCCTGGAAACTTCAAAACCAGCAGAGGTGAAAGGTCCTCCCGATTCCAGAGCTGGGTTAGCCTTCCTGGCAGGGTGCTGGTGCTCGGGGGGTTGGGTAACCCCCGGGGCACCTGGCCAGCCGAGTGGCCTCACTTTGAGTGATGTCTGAGTGAATGCTGTTTGGTCCCTGTGCTCAGGGTGGTGCCTTTCAACACCCAGCAAGGCTCATTTTTGCCTTTGGATCCCAATCCCAAGTGATTTAATCACTAACCAAATTAGTAAAGCACTAGCTAGGAGATATATGCTTGATACCTTGTAATGGGATAGATGTGGATTGGGAAAACTAGGATGTCATTTTCTGTCCCACTGTACATTTTCCGTTGAAGGCATAGTCCATAGGGAGTTACACTGTTAACCCAAAGATAGCGCATCTCCGGCAGTCCAACTCTACTCCTTGGGAAAAAGATGGGCAGTCTCCTCCCCTGTGATCTACATCCTCTGAAAACCCGCTGGAGGGTCAGATATAAGTCAGTTCAGACTTGGCAGCAATGAGTTTGAGTTTACCCTTCTCTAACTCATCACCCTGCTCGCCAGGCTCCCAGTTCCATGAGCACTATTAGTTAAAGAAGTTTTAAAACAAAAGCAAAAGGTCCTTAAAAAATTTTCTCTTTGAGTCATATCTTCTATGCAAACTTGCCTCCTGCTGTTACCCAAGAAGCTCAGGAAATCCAAACACTTGCATTTCAACAAGGGATTACAGTAAACTGCACGTTTACAGCCAAAAGAAATGCCTCATCATTTCTAACCTCATGTTTTTTTAAAGTGTTTTTTTCGCTATAATGTTTGTATTGGCTCTTAATGACTTTTTCATAGCTAAACCCCAAAATAAGTGAAATTTACCCTAGACTCTATTAATAAGATATTTTTTAGGTAACTATACTTAAGACTTTTGAGAAATAGAACTTTTTCTCCTCAAAGTTTTCTGCTCTAGTGAAAGGTAGTTATGTATTCCACCCTTAATCTGAGCTGTCGCCGGTACCCCCAGGAATTCCTGCCATCATGTCCCCAGAGCTACAGCACGTACCTGAATGTCATGAAGCCTCCCCTTACCTGTTGAATACTTTTTAAGGTCCCAACTCTACCAGGGTCCACAAGTTATCTCTGGAAGGACTGGTTAGAACCAAGCAGTGTTTCAACATTGAAACTAAGAGGCCTGGTATGGTGTCATTATGGTGCAGAGCAAAGGTTTTGGGGACAAACACTTTGTGCTCACATTTCTTTTCAGGTTCAGAATGTTTCTAAGTGGCTTGCAGCTTCCCTTTATGGCTTTGATTCTCTTGAAGGAATTAAACTGAACACACAACTCTCCACAGTTAGTAACTAAGATGTGCGCCTGCTCTGTCAGGGCCCAACACCTCAGAGTGGATGGTGGGGTCCTGTCTATTGGAAGAGAACCAACTACAGCAGAGCAGATGGCTTTCACGCTTGGTGTTTCTTTTCTTAAGCTGTTTCATTTGAGTTAAGTAATTTCAAAAATGCTCCAGAAAAATGTGAAAAGACTTGGTTTTGGTCACAGCACTTATGAAAACACAAACTAAAACTCTCCCTTTCCCAGCACAGAAATGCTGCGAGTATAGGACTTGAGACATTTCTGTAGGATGCCTGACAAAGTGTAGCCTTGTACCTACCTTCATTCAGGATGCGTATTTATTACAAGTACTTTGGTTAAATATTGGAAAGTTATATGCTGTAGTCTAGCATTTTATCTTTGTAATTTACAGAAGTTACTGCAGGAAATAAACCTTTGTTTCATTTTGCACCTGGGTTGTGAGTTTTTGATGCATGCATATATTTTTTTCTTTGGGTTTGTTACAAAACCTCTCTGTGATTTCTATGAGTTCAGTAGCATTTCCACGTAATAGTTATTTCCTGTGTCACTGCCCCACAGTGGGAGTTGTGGGTAGTGCCACACTGAGATGTGAAACATCAAGTCAGAACCAACCCATAGCTGACCCATTAGTGGGTTTTCAGAAGTAGTTAATTGCACAGGAGGAGACTACCTATTTCTCTCCCTCAGAGCAGCTGGTGGATTCAAACGACATGCCATCGGGATTGCAACACAGCTTCTTGCCACTTGGCCACCAGAGCTCACTGCCTCACACAGTATTTCATATTATTTCCATCTCCTAGCTCTTGGCATAAGAGTTGTCCTGCCAACCCAAATGCAAGTAGTTCAAATCCATCAACTGCTCCACAGGAGAAAGGTTAGCAGTCTTCTTTGCTGTGTGATTTCATAGCCTCTGAAAAACCACTGGAGGGTCTATTTGTGAGTTTGAAAGCAGTGAGAGATTTTGAGCTCTTCCCAATTTAGAGCAGTTACATAACAATCTTTCAATGCCTCTCAACTGACACAGAAGCTTTTTTTACTGTTTAGAGGTCTCCTTGGGACATTTCCCCCTCTTCCTTTACCCCTTTCTTCCTTCTTTATCTTTTCCTCTTGAAAAAGTACTTAGTAGCCAAACCCATTGCTGCCAAGTCGATTCCACCTCATAGAAGCCATATGCAACAGGATAGAATTGCTACGTGTTTCTTCTGCAGAACTGCCAGTGGTTTTGACCGGGTGGCCTTACAGATTACAACTAAGCACTTCACCATTGCACTACCACGGTCTCTACTAATGCATACATGTGGGCTAAAGAAACAACACGTAATTCCAACACATTGTCTTAACACAAAATAAGGACAGTTCTTTCCTGAAGGAAAAAAAAAAAAGTTGAAATTGTACTACCACAACTAAATTACAGTGAAATTGGTGCAATTATAAGTATGAAGGGATCGATATTTGTTCCTATCCCAAGGAAAGGCGACCCAACCGGATGTGGAAACTACAGAAAAATTTCACTGATTTCACATGCAAACAAGATTTTACTGAAGATTATCCAAAAACGACTGGATCAGCACATCAACAGAGAACTACCAGAAGTCCATGCTGGTTTTAGAAGGGGTCGTGGTACTAGAGATATTGTAGCTGATGTTAGATGGATCTTGGCTGAAAGCAGGGAATACCAGAGGAATGTCTATCTGTGTTTCATTGACTGTGTAAAGGCATTTGACTGTGTAGATCATAACAATCTGTGGCTGACT
>NW_006399941.1:5959497-5965934 GCF_000299155.1 Elephantulus edwardii
GGCCCTCTATGAGGTGGATTGATTCAGTGACTGGGATAATTGGGATGGGAGTGTCTGAGAGTGCGATTGGCACAGGACAGAGCGGAGTTTAGGGCTGTTGTACATCGGGTCACTATGAGTCGCAAGCGACTTAACGGCACATAACAACAACAACAACATGACAGCAAGACCTTTTCTCGTCCTACAGCTATTTTTCTTTGCTGACAGCATGACTGACCCCTCTAAACTAGCCCTCTAGATGCCTTTGCCTACTATACATTGAACCATTTCCTGTCAAACATTTCTAATGCTCAGTGGTTAATGCCCACCACAAAAGAAATCAATAAAAAAATAATGCACATGGTAAGAGATTATTATTGTTGAAAACTGTCAAGTGGATGAGTCTGTTTCAGGCCACACGGAACTTCAGCAGTTAACCATGTAACTGAGAAGATGAAATCATGAAGACACTGAGCTGGGATGGAAACGTAAACCAATGTTGAAGGAAAGAAATGCCTTGTAAGCCAAAGATGCCATAATTATGTGCTGTTGGGTTGGTTCCGAATCCCAGCAGCCCTACTAAGAGCAGAAGGAAACACTGCCTTATTATGAGGACTGACCATCCTCATTATTATTGCCGTTTGATCCCGTGGTTGCAGCTACTATTCAGTCTGTGAGGGTCTTCCTCTGCTTTATACCACATACTGCATGACCTCATCAAGCATGATCAACCTCAGTTAATTATGACTCCTGGTAACCAGCCATCTGGTTTCTAAGACTATACATCTTTACAAGGGAATACCACCCTCTCTCAAGGATTGACGGGTGGATTTGAACCACTGACCTGGTTAGCTGCCCGATGAATAACATGTTGTGCCAAGGTTCTGTAATCGTAGTAGTATGTTCAAAGTATGTGAAATAAAGTCTGACTATGCCTGCTTCCCAGGGCCACTTGACTTTACTAATTCCAAAACAGATTTGTCCATTCTTCTGTCAAAAAGTAGAAACATGAAAAGAAACTTGAATGTCTCAAAGACCAAATTAGGGCAAATTAAATAAAATATAACTCCTACCTCTAGGTCTGTCTTGGAGAGGGTGAAATCAAATGTCTCCTTGGAGGCAAGGATTTTGAAACTCTTTCTCACATACTTTGGGCAAGTGGCCAGGAGGGACTGGTCCTTGGAAAAGGGCATGAAGCTTGGAAGTGTGGAAGGACAGCAAAGGAGAGGAAGACCCTGAATAAAATGGATTGATACAGTAACTAGGGCAATGGGAATAGATAGTCAGAGTCAGTAAGACTGGCTCAGGACAGGGCAGGCTTCAGAGCTGCTGTACATAGAGTCGCTATGAGTCGTAGGTGACTTGATGGCACATGCCACCACCAACCTAGTCCTTGCTTCAGAAAACACTGCAGCATTCAATATGGGTTTCATCTCAACACCAAGGAGACAAAATCCTCACCACTGGACCAATAGGCAGCATAGCGCTGGATAAAGGACTGAGATTGTCAACTCTGTCTTACTTGGTTCCACAATCTACACTCGATACCAGCAGTATCATGAGATGTATTGCACTGGGAAAGTCTGTAGCCAGAGGCCTTTTCAGTTTATTGATGCGTAATTTCTGATTGAAAACTAAGGTGTGCTTCATTCAGGCCATAACCTTTTTCAGTCACCTGCTATGCATCTGGGACCTACACAGTGAATAAAGATGACAGAAGAATTTGATGCCTTTGAACTGTGGTGTTGGAGCACTAAAGATCCCACTGACTGCTAAAAGAACATATAGGTCCTAGAAGAAATGCAGCCAGAATGCTCCTTGGAGGCAAAGATGATAAAGCTTTGTCTCACATACTTTGGGCATGCTGCTAGGAGAAATTATTCCTTGGAGAGGGACAGCATGCTTAGGAAGGTGGAAGGGGCAGCAAAAGAGAGGAAAACGCTTGACCAGGTGGGTTGACATGGTGATTGTGACAATAGGCCCGAGTGTGTCAGAATCTGTGAGCATGGCATGTTCAGATCAGTTTTTCTGGCCTCTATGAGTCATACTTAAAGGAACCTAACAACAACAACCCCCAATCCTTAGCTCACCCCTCCAGCAGCACCACTTGGTACCTTTTATGGATGACTTGAGGCATTCTACATATATACAGTTAGACCTTTTCTTCTTAAGCACAGCAGCACACTTGATATGCTCATAAGGACACAACTCTCATTAACTGCTGCATAATACTTTAATGACAGATTGTGCAATATTTCTGTTTAACTAGGTTCCCACTAATGGATATTCACGTCTGATATTTTACTGCTACAAAAAAATGACTACCCTGTATAGAAATATAAAAGGTGTGAGGATACTTTGCAAAATTTTAACTTTGCCCATTTTTATAATAGCTTCCACCTTATACAAGCCAGGGGTGTGGTGGGAAGAATAGTACCTGAACCAACACGTGGAATGAACACGCTCCCTTATTCCCCTAAACGTGCTGAAAAAGCCGTTGATTTATTTTCTTTATATAATCTTTACGAGGACTCCAAAGCCCTAGATGTACCCGTCTTAAACATGATCTGCTGTGTGGGGAATGTACTCCATGAACATGTCCAAGCACAGCCTTTTGCTGTGTGGCATAACTGGGAGGTGGGATGCTGACAGCAATACCAACACTATCCAGCAGAGGTGAGGGTGATGCTTTTTAGGCAGTTAAAATACAAACTTAAAAGGGGAAGAGCAACAAACCAAGCATAAAGATATTATTTCTTTTCACTGATTCAAAATACTCAGGCATTATGGGAGTGCATTCCATAGCTGTGATAGAAAAACTAGGAAGTAAACTGATGTACACAATAAGGGGTGCATAGGACCTCCTGATTGAGGGGGGGTCATCACTATGGGGACTAGCAGATGGAAGAGGCTTCCCTGTTGATAGAGGTGAGTGAAGAGGAGAAAGGAGGCATCACTTCACACTTCTGTACAATGCTGCTGCTGTTGTCGTTGTGTGCTTTTGACTCATAGCTAACCTTCGGTGGACTTGCAGGAGCTCTGAATCACACTGGAGGAGACTGCCCACGCACAGCTAGTGGATTCAAACCATGCACCTAGGGATTAATAGGGCATCTACTTACGACTAGGCCACCAGAGCTCCCTTCTCCTTTACAATAGATGTATTTAAAACTGGCAATGTCTCAAACTCAAGCACAGGCTATATAAAGGAAGAGAGAGAAAAGCCAAACACAAGAACATCTTAACAGCTGAGAAAAATCCTGAATAGCAGTATGTTTATTGTTGTTATGTGTCATTGAGTTGCTTGCAACTCATAGCAACCCTGTCTACAAGAGCCCTAAACCCTGCTCCTGTGCTGACCTGTCTCTGACACACCTACTCCCATTGCCCCAATCACTGAATCAATCCACCTCATCAAGGGTATTCCATTCCTGCGCTGTCCCTCCAACCCTCTCAAACATCATGTCCCTCCACAAGGACTGGTCCCTCCTTGCAACATGCCCAAAGTATGTCAGAGCTATCCTCATAATCCTTGCCTCCAAGGAGCATCTCGGTTTCACTCTCCAGGACAAACCTGTTTGTTCCCCTAGTAGTGCATGTTCTCCAGCACCACAGCTCAAAGGCATCAATTCTCTATCATCCCTTGTCATTGTCCAGCCCTCTGATGCATAACACCCAGTTGAAAAGACTATGGCCCAGATTAGGTGCACCTTACTCTCCAGCCTGATGTCATTGCTCTTCAGTACTCTGGAGAGGTCCCTGGCAGCTGACTTTCCCAATGCAATTCATCTCTTGATTCCCTGGCTGCTGGTACAAAGAGTATTGACTGTGGAGCCAAGTAAACAAAAGCTGTTAACAGTCTCAATCTCTTCACCATCCATAATGATCCTGCAAATTGGCTCAGTGATGAGAATCTTTGTTTTCTTGATGATGAGTTTCAGTCCATATTGAAGGCTGCAGTCCTTGACCTTCTGCAGCAGGTGCTTGAGGTTCTCCTCAGTTTCAGTAAGCAGGGTTGTGTCATCTGCATAACACAGGTTGTTGATGACTCTTCCACCAATCCTGATGCCACATTCCTCCTCATACAGCCCAACCTCCCAGATGATCTGTTCTGCATACAAATTGAAAAGGTATGGAACCCATCTAACAAACTCTTAAAAAAAAAGGTATGGAGACAGAATACATCCCTGGCAGACACCCCGATTTTGAACCTTCTTCTGATGACTGCCTCTTGGTTCAAGTATAGATTTCACATAAGCACAATCAAGTGTTCTGGTATTCCCGTTCTTCTCAGAGTCAGCCACAGTTTATTGTGATCTACACAGTCAAAGGCTTTTGCATAGTCAATGAAACAGAGATAGACATTCCTCTGGTACTTCCTGCCTTCAGCCAAAATCCATCTAACATTAGCTACAATATCCCTAGTGCGGGCGACAGCACACTCCGGCAACGGCACAGGCAGTCTGATGTGCTTGGTGACTTGGCAGCTTAATATCTGGGAACAGACTGCAACCCCTAACTCCCAGCAGCACCCAAGCCCCACACCCCCAATCCGCACACCCACCCCCGCCACTGACCCGCTTCTAGGAACACCATCCCACCACCATCCTGCGCCCCCACACTTCCGGCACACCCTGGTGGCCTCGCCACAGCCCTGCACCCCTGGTGGTGCTCCAGGGCCACTGGAGAATCCTTCACACAGCACAGAGACCTACCAACATCCGTGGACAGTATGATTCTGAATCAGCACACAAAGGCACACTGTGGATCCAGCCATTGTCTGAAGCCACCAATCAAGCTGCTGTGGACTGATCTGACATGAGAAAGGCTGGTAGGATCCTAATTAGGTTTTCTTGGGCACTGTCAATTGTCTGGGAGAGTACCCAAGGGTGAGCTCACTGGTGGGAATTTGGCTGAGCTCTCTTGGGCCATGCCAACTACCCAGGGATGAGCAAGCCAGTGGGAATTTGGCTGAACTTTTGTGGACACTGCAGATCAGCCAGAGGTGAGTGGATTGGTGGGAATTTGACTTTGTCTTATTGGGTCCCCTTGGAACGAGGACCCTGCTTGTGCAGGGGCCACTGTGCAAGGGCACCTATGTGAGTGCCACTGGACAGGGACCATTGAGTGAAAACCACTGGGTGGGAGACAGCTGGAATTTGAATAGGGACCCCAATTGTAAGCACACCCTGAGGTCTGAGTGAAGTCACCCAAGTGGATGACCTGCCATTGTGATCGCTCCACCCCCATGCACTACCCACCCCCATGCATGACCCAACCCATTTAGCTCCACACCTGTGCCTACACTTCTGGTTAATCAACCTGCCTTTAATCTGGAGCACCTTGACCTGTCTTACCTACAAGAGGCTGCCCTCACAGGCTCTGAACTGACATCCTACTGGAGTCAGAAGTTCAGAGGAAAACACAAGTGGGGTAGCTACCCAACTGATCTCTAGAGCATTGCCTTCAGATCAAGAATATACCAATGTCTCAAAGAAAGCAAGTTGTTCCACACAATACACAAGCGCAAAGCAAGATGTCACCCCCAAAGGGTGGCACAGTACCAACGGATTTCCTGAAGCCAGAAACTCTGATGGAACTTTCTGACACAGAATTTAAAAGAACAATAATTTAATATTTTCAATGGATGAAAGACAAACTTGAAGAATTACAGGATACTACAAGCAAAAACCAGGAGGAGCTTAAAAAAAAACCCACAAAAAAAAAACAAACAAAACCAATCCAGAACAATGTAGAGAAAACAAACGAGGCATTAGTGGCACTGGAAAAATGGAAAAACAAGAAAGCACTATCCAAAATATGAAGTTCAATGTTTCAGATGCTGTCAACATGATGGAGGGACACATGAACAGAGTTGAAGAGATGGAACACAGAACCAGTGAAATAGAAGACAAAATTGTCACCACTGAGCTACTAGAGCAAAAAGCAGACTAAAAAGGAAGGAAAAAGAAGAAAACCTAAGAATAATGTGGGATACCATCAAGAGAAATAACATATGCATCATTGGGATCCCAGAGCAGGAAGAAGCAAGTGAAGGCACTGAAAAAGTTGTGGAAGAATCACTAGAGGAAAACTTCCCAGGCGTAATGAAGAATGAGAGAATATATCTACAAGAAGCTCAGGGAACACCATATAGACTAGACCCCAAAAGAAAAACATCAAGACATATCATAGTTAAATTTGCCAGAACCAAAGATAAGGAGAGAATCCTGAACACAGCAAGGGAGAAACAAAGAGTAAACTATAAGGAAGAGCAGATAAGATTAAGTGCCGATTTCTTAAGAAACCATGCAAGCAAGAAGAGAGTGGAAGGGCATATATCAAACACTCAAAGAACACAACTGTCAACCAAGAATACTGTACCCAGCAAAATTATCCATCAAATATGAAGGAGAAATCAAGATATTTCCAGAAAAGCAGAACCTAAGAGTTTCTAA
>NW_006399941.1:5966864-5996330 GCF_000299155.1 Elephantulus edwardii
AGAATAGTGCAACAATGAATGAGTGGAAGCCCAAAATCTCTGTAAATGTTTATGAAAATTAATAAAATATAATTATAGAAAAAAAAACAAACCTTGCCTCTCAATAATCACACTGAATGTGAATGGTTTAAATGCACCACTGAAGAGAAAAAGAGTAGCAGGCTGGATAAAAACCCAAAATCCATCAATATGTTGTCTACAAGAGACATATCTGGAAAATGAAGATAAAGATAGACTAAAAATAAGAGGGTGGGGAAAAATATACCAAGCAAATGGCAATCAGGAAAAAGCAGGAGTAGTGATATTAATCTCTGATAAAATAAATGTCAATGTAAAAATCATAGCAAAGGACAAGGAAGGTCACTACATAATGCTGAAAGGGTCAACAGAACAAGAGGACATAGCAATAATAAATATCTATGCACCAAATGAAAGACCTGCAAAAATGCATAAAACAAATATTAACAAAACTGAAAAAGGAAATAGCCAACAATACTATAATACTTGGAGACTTTAATACACTCCCCTCAAGAAAAGATAGTTCTACCAGAAAGAAACTCAACAAAGATACTGAAGAATTAAACCACAAAATGAACCAACTTGACCTCATAGACATTTATAGGCTAGTGCACCCCCCAAAAAAAACACACTGTATACCTTCTTCTCCAATGTGCATGGGACATTCTCCAGAATAGATAACATACTAGGTCACAAGGCAAGCATCAATAAATTAAAAAACATAGAAATAATACAAAGCATCTTTTCAGACCATAATGCTACAAAATAAGAAATTAATAAGATGATGATAAAGGAGAAAAAAACATACATTTGGAAGCTGAACAACTCCTTGCTTGAACATGACTGGATACTACAAGAAATAAAAAATGAAATTAAAAAGTTTCTGGAAACAAATGACAATGAAAACACCACTTACCAAAACCTGTGGGAAACAGCAAAAGCAGTAATCAGAGGTCAATTTATAGCAATAAGCAAACACATCAAAAGGCAAGAAAAAAATGACCATTGACTCTCTAACTCAACATCTTCAGCAAATCGAAAAAGAACAGCAAGAAATCCTGACACCCTCTAAAAAAAACGGAAATTATAAAAATTAGAGCAGAAATAAATGAAATAGAAAACTGAGAAACAATTGGAACTAACAACAAAACTAGGAGTTGGTTCTTGAAAAAGGCCAATAAAATCAATAAACCACTAGCAAAACTCACAAAAGAAAAGAAGGAGAAGGCAAAAATAATCTGAATAAGAGATGAATCAGGCAACATCACAATAGACCCAACTAAAATAAAAAAGCTAACATTAGAGTATTATGAAAAATTGTACTCAAATATGAAAACCTAGAGGCAATGGGCAAATACTTAGAAATGCACAACCTACCTAAACTAAAAAAAATTGAAATTGAACATCTGAACAGACCCATTACAAAAGAAGAAATTGAAAAGGTAATACAATAACTTCCTACAACACACACAAAAAAGCTCTGGACCAGATGATTTTACAAGTGAATTTTATTAAACATTCAGAGAAGACCTGTCACCAATTCTACATAAGCTATTTCAGGAAATAGAGAAAGATGGAATTCTCCCAAATTCATTCTATGAAGCAAACATATCCTTGATACCAAAGGCAGGAAAGAACACCACCTAAATAGAAAACTACAGGCCAATATCTCTTATAAACATAGATGCAAAAATCCTGAATAAAATACTGGCCAATAGAATTCAATGATACATTAAAGAAATAATTCACTATAACCAAGTAGGATTTAAAACAGGTGTGCAAGGATCGTTCAACATAAGGAAAAGAATCAATGTAATTCATCACATTAACAAAGCAAAGCAAAGGAACCACATGATCCTGTCAATTGATGCAGAAAAGGCCTTTGACAAAATCCAACACCCTTTTCTGATTAAAACACTCAACAAAATAGGATTAGAGGGAATTTCTTCAACATAGTAAAAAATATTTATGCAAACCCGAGAGCCAACATTGTTCTCAATGGAGAGAGGTTAAAGGCATTTCCTTTAAGAACAGGAACTAGGCAAGGATGCCCACTCTCACCTCTCTTATTCAATATTGTATTGGAAGTCTTAGCGGTAGCAATAAGACAAGAGAAGGAAATAAGAGATATCCAAATTGGCAAAGAGGAGGTAAAATTATCTCTCTATGCAGATGATATGATAGTATACCTAGAAAAACCCTAAAGACTCAGCAAATAAACGATTGGATATAGTTGACCAATTCAGCAAAGTAGCTAGATACAAGACCAACATACAAAAAACAGTTGGATTTCTCTACAAAGAGAATACAGAGCCTGAACTAAGAAAAACAATACCCTTCACAATAGTGAATCACAAGATTAAATACTTGGGAGTAAATCTAACCAGAAACACAAAGGAGATATTAAAAAAAAAATTACAAAACACTACAAGAAACAAAAAGAGATCTGGAGAAGTGGAAGAGTTACCCTTGTTCATGGATAGGAAGTCTCAATATTGTGAAAATGGCAATACTGCCAAAGGCTATTTACACGTTCAATGCAATCCCAATAAAAATACCAATCCCATTCTTCAAGCAGATGGAAAAGGCAGTCTCCAGTTTCATTTGGAATGGGAACAAATAATGATTTGTCCTCCAGATTTCTTGGCATAACTTGGTGGACACATCCAGGGCAGCATCTGTTTTTTGAAATAGGTCAATGGGTATGCAATGTTTATTGTACAGGTAAGAAAAATTGGAGCCCTGTGTTATGACTTGTTTCTGGTCACACAATCAAAACTAGAGCACCGATGTCTTGAAATCAAGGTCATTGCTCCCACATAATTCTTTTGAAAGTTTTCTCAACTTTAAAGGGTGTGATCTTTGTAAAATTCTGGCTCAAGAATTAAAACCTTAAGCTAACAAACCACCTGGATTTTACCTAGAGATCCTTCATTAAATTTAAATACCTCCTACAACCAAATTCCAGAAAGGCTGTCTAGGACTAGTGGCAATCAAACTTTAGCCTTAGATTTGGAAAAAACAAATAGAGACATTTTCACGCTTTTAGTAAATATTTTCCTTCTGTCATTAGCAGCTTGCTTTTCTGTTTTAATGAGCAGGTTGGCTATATTTGCTTCAACTTTTTTTGTCAGTGTGCTAGTTCACTTGAGAGTTCCTATTTCCCTTAAAAACAAGACTGTCAAAAGTCATGTTTCTTGAAGAATCAAGACACAGTTCAGTCTTCTCCCACTACTTGTCAATCTGAGTACCTTTTTATTTCAGGTCACTGACGGGATCATGGTGGATTAGGTAGTGTTCACCAAACAGGTGTCTCTTCTTGAGAAAATATTATCTGAATGCTAACAATTAGCTAATCATTTAAGCCTCGAGTTGCAATACTTAAGCATGCCATGGGGAGATTATTGAATGATCCAGGAATATTTAATGATCCATTAAAAGAAGATGGAAGGAGTCCACAAAATTACTGTACCAAAAAGTACTGGCTGACACAGAAGAACTTCTCAAAACAACATATGATCTAGAGACAATGGTAAAGAAGGTAGAGGTTCAAGCTGCTCTGAAGCAAAAAAGCCAGGCCCCTGGAATTGATGTAATACCAACTGATATATTTCAACAAACAGATGCTGCCCTGGATGTGCTCACCAGGTTGTTCCAAGAAATCTGAAGGACAACCAACCTAGCTAAATCACTGGAAGAGAACCATATTTATTCTCATTCCAGAAAAAGGCGACCCAACACAGTGTGGAAAACGTTGAACACTATGACTAATATCCTATACAAGCAGAATCTTGCTGAAGAGTATCCAAAACGACTGGAGCATTACATTGGCAGAGAACTACCAGAAATACAAGCTGGGTTTAGAAGAGGCCATGGCACTAGAGACATCACCAATATCAGATGGATCTTGGCTGAGAGCAAAGAGTACCAGAGGAAGATCTATCTTTATTTCATTGACTATGCAAAGGCATTTGTGTAGATCACAAATTGTGGCTAATCTTGAGAAAAAGGGGTAGTCCAGAATACTTGATTGTACCCATTGGAAATCTACAATTGGTCAGAACAGTGCAAGGAAACACTGCATGGTTCAAAATTGGGAATGGAGTCTGTTAGGATGCATCCTGTCTCCATACCTTTTCAATCTGTATGTGGAACAGATTATTCAGGAAGCCAGACTTTCTGAGGAGGAATGTGGCATCAAGATTGGAGGAAGATTTATAAAAAAACTTGTGTTATGCAGATGACACAATCTTGCTTGCTGAAAATAAGGGAGGACCTGAAATACTTGCTACAGTCAAGGCCTGTAGTCTTCAATATGGATTGAAGCGCAACACCAAGAAGAAAGATTCTCACCATTGGGCATATTGGCAGGACCATGATAGATGGAAAAGAGATTCCGATTGTTAATAATTGCAGTGTGCTCGGTTCCACGATCAACATTCTTGGCACCAGCAGTGAAGAAATAGAGACGAATTTCATTAGGAAAATCTGCTGTCAAGAACCTCTTCAGAGTGCTAAAGAGCAACGACGTCAGTCTAGAGCCTAAGGTGCGTCTGTCTAATCCAGGCCATGATCAGAGAGCTAGACAATGACTAAGAATGACAGAAGAATTGAGGTCTTTGAGTTGTGGTGCGAAAGAAAAGTCTTGAACTTGTCATGTACCGCCAACAAAACAAATCGGTCTGTCTTGGAGAGGGTGAAACCAAGTTTCGAAACTTGGAGGCTAGGATTTTGAAGCTCTGTCTCATCTACTTTGGGCATGTGGCCAGGAGGGACTGACCCTTGGAGGACATCATGCGGAAGGGTGGAAGGACAGCACAGGAGATGAGATGGATTGATACAGTAAACTGGGGCAACAGGCTGGGTATGTGGTAGTCAGTGAGACTGGCTCAGGCCAGGGCCTGCTTCAGATTTGCTGGACATACATACGGTCGCTGAGTCGTAGGCGCTGGACAGCACTTAACAACTATGCTCAAATCTTACTGGGCCACGTAAGACAGTAAAAACCCCATCACAAGCGAATAATTAGGGCTGAAGTTTCGAGAGGCATCCACTCGTTTAAGCGTAGGGGGCAGGAGTGGACCGAAAAAGGTGTTTACAGTGCTATGGCATGAACTCAGGCGCTCCTTGGACGCGATTTATCTTTATAATCTGTTCTTTCATACCAGAGAGCCCCACTGAGAATACAGTCGAAGAAACAGCAGCACAAAACAGAAGAAGGGTCGCAGTGGCCGAAGCTTAAGCCCACTGGTGCGGAGTGCCCGCTGATTGGCTGTGGCGGCTCTGGAAACACGGAAGTTTGTACAGTCACCATGACTACGAGCATGCGCACTGCTTCCGAATGGCCCCTTAGCGTTCTGTTCCCAAGGCAACGCCATTGTCCCCAGAGGCCGCATAGATTACGTGAAAGTTATCACTCCAGAGCGTCCAGCTTCTAAGGCATCCTTGAGTCGCCCTGAAGCAGGTGACTCTAGGCCAGGACCCTGACTTCTCCGCCTGAGAAAACCAATAAAAGACTACTTCCGGGGCGTGGCTTCTCACTCTGGGCCAGGTACGCGGACGAACGCCCTCCTCCTGGCGGACACACAGTCCATTCTGGTTAGCGTCCTGGCGTTGGAGAAGGATCTTTTATAAAGAAAAGCCTGGGACAACCGAAGACTAGGATGTGGCGTCAAATTTCACAAAGTTAAAACGGCGCCTTAGGAAAGGAAGAAGAAATTTGTATTTGAGAGAGGGGACAGATTTTGATTTCGTAATTCAAGGTCATTGGAACTCCATGGTTACTGAGTTTAGGATTGTAAGAAATCAGACCCTTTGGACTTGGACATTGTTATGGAAATAAAGATTAGGAAGAAAATAGGTTGTTCAATATATAGTCACCTTTTGATCTTCGGGTTGATCTTACGTTCTGGATCCTAGGTCAAAGAGAGCAATTCCCCGCTCCAGTGAGAATCAGTGACACTTTGTCGGGTGAAATGAGTAGAGGCTTTTGAAGATTATTGTAGAGTGGAAACCTACCCATACCAAATCCTCCATGGGGTTTCTGAGGCTGTAAATCATGCAGGAGTAGATTACCTATCTCTCTCACAAAGCTGCTAGTGGATTCCAGCACCAGAATGGCCCAGCATTTGAGTTAGCACACTTACAGACAGGGCCACAAAGCTCCTATAGTCATTAAATAATTGCATTCCACTTGGGCTAAGTGGAAGCCTCAGGGATAGGCATGAAAGTTGGATTTCACAAGAGATAATCCACATTTTTCTCCATAAATTCCAAACATTTCCTCCATCAGTCCACAACTGAGCCAAAAGTGACACCTGTGCTTTAGCTGCTGAGTCAAGGCCTTCTAGTAAATAGTGAAATGCCCCAGAGAAGAGGAGGCTTGATCTGTACCTAGTCCTTAAATTAAGTCTCAGATCAGTCCTTGAGAAGTGATTGGTTTGCCTGGAGCCATCTTGTCCACATTGTTAAAAACCAGTGTCTGACTTGAGTCGGAAACCAGTTTTGATGATCCATGAGCTATAAATATTTTAGAAATATGCAAGTGTGTTTCATTTCTAAGAAGAATGGGAACATTTTGGAGAACTAGAAATTCAGAGAAAGGAGCCCAACTTTAATGTAGCAATCAATCTAATTTCTGCACTTACAAAGCAGTCTCCATACATTCATGTATGTACGCTCTGGATTTAGGATGGGATCTGCATTGGGGCAATTTTATTTTCATGTACAGCACCCTATTGGAAGGAAAACAGCAAATAGGGAAACAAACAAGTTGCTAAGCCTCTTTGGCCATAGCTATCCTCCCATGTGCTTCTTGGTAGGAAGAAGATGCAAGCCAGCCCCATCCGCATTCCAACTGTAAGCAACGACAACAGCACCTGGGACTCCTGCTTCCACAGGTGAGTACTGCAAAGCCGCAGTGTCACACTCTGGTTTAAAACACCACAACTTTAATAATACTGACTAGAGGTAAAGGGGCACTGATGGTTTAGAGGCTAAAAGTGTTGTGCTGCCAACTTAAAGCAAGTGGTTCACATACACCAGCTGCTCCATGGAAGAAAGTTCAGCAGTCTTCTCCCATTTACACACTTGAAAACTCACTAGAGGGTCAGCTATGAATGAGTTCTCACTTGAAAACAATGAGTTGTTCGTTGATTAAAGATAAACCTAGAGGAAAACCTTAACAATCACTGTATAGAAGAGGGACCATCTATACTGAGGTTTGGTTTTGTTTACTGTTGTTGTTTTTTTCCACTATAAACAGTTTATTTTAACTTAAAATATGACTCTGGCTATTTCTTCACTAATCTGCTCTGGTGGCCTAATGGCAAGAACCTGCATGGCACTCCCTAATGCACGCAATTTGAAACCGCCAGTTGCTCCACGGGAAAAGAATGGGCAATCTCTTCTTGTGTGATTAACTGCCTCTGAAAACCTGATGGAGAGTCAGCTATGGGTTGGTTCTGACTTATAAGGAAATCTGTATGCTGAGCAAATCATTCGAGAATTGTGTACTCAACAACAATCTGCACTTTAAGGCCAATATCTCTTCCTTAAAGAAGTACCCCTGTTAGGAGTTCTCTTTCATTATTCCCCCTTTTATTTTTTTAATACTTTGTTGTTGTGATGAAACTATATTCAGCATAAGATACACCATTTCCATAATATCTTCATGTGCATCTCAGTGGCATTGTTATTTTAAGTTGTGCAATTTACATAAAATTCACAGCTAATAAATGGTCCTCAAACTGAAAGTCTGACTCCAAAGTTCATTCTTTTTAGCTATTGATCTTTACCACTGTGTCTCAATCTTGGTACTGTTTGACTCTCAACTCTTTGCTTTGGATGTCAGAACAGACTCTGAATATTGTAGTACATCACCAAGAAGGCAGAGCAAAGGGAAGAAACCAAGAAGTTAAGGACCTGAGCAGAAGATTTCAAAGGACAGCTCAGGAAGACAAAAGCAAAGTACTGTAATGAAATATGCTAAGAGCTGGACTTGGAAAATCGAAAGGGATAAACTTGCTCAGAATTTCTTAAGCTGAAGGCACTGAAGAAAATTTCAAATTTAAGATTTGGGTTCCAATCCGTAAGTATGCTATAAGTAGAATATTGAATAATCCAGAAAACATTAAAAGAAGATGGAAGGAGTATAGAGTCACTATACCAAAAATAATTGGTTGACACAGAAAAATTTCATGAAACATGATTGGAAAGGTGGAGGGACAGTGAAGAAGAGGCAGACCCTGGATGAGATGGATTGGCACAATGACTGGAGTAACAAGGGTGGGTGTGTCAGAAGAGACAATGAGATTGGCCCAAGATAGAGCAAGGTTCTGAGCTATTGTGCATAGCTATGAGTTGTGGCCTACTTGACAACATCTCACAACAACAACATGGAAAGCTGAGTCCTTCATGCAACCTGATTACTCATCTTGCTTTCTTTTTCACAAATTTAGTGATAGGTAGGTTAGTTCAGGTCTTACAGTCACAAATCATTTGATAAGACCTCAGCATTTTTCCTTTGGGGTTCCTACTATTGAAACTCTGCTATCAGCTTAATTATATGTAAGGCTGAATTGAAAATATTTAGGATTTACAAAATTTTAGACTATGGAAATTATCAAACAGTATCAATATCATATGCAAGGAAAATGTTGCTTAAGATTATTTTAAAATGGCTAGAACTGAGAGAGAACTGCCAGAAGTTCAAGCCAGGTTTGAAAGGGACTGTGTAGCACCAGGGGTATTATTGCTAATTTGAGATGGATTCAGGCATAAAGCAGACAATACCAGAAGAATATCTATTCATTATTTACTGTCTGTGCAAAAGCATTTGACTATGTGGATCATAACAAATTATGGCTAACTAAGTAGAATGAGAATCCCAGAATGCTTAAGACCTATACTCAGGTCAAGAGACTGTTGTGCAGAGACCAAGAGTAGCACTGTATGCATCAGGGCTGTATCCTCTTTCCATACCTATTTAATTTGTATGCTGAGTAAATCATTCAAGAAGCTAGACTCTGAAAAGAAGAGTTTTTTGCATAAGGATTGGAGGAATACTCATCAACAACTTGCATTAAGGTGGAATAATCTTGCTTGCTGAAGTAAGGAGGATCTGATGTGCTTGCAGAAGAAGATCAAAGACTACACCCTTTGATATGGATTATATCTCACCATAAAAAAAAAACCTTCTTACCACTGAACCAATAGACAACCTCGTGGTAAGAGTAAAGATTGACAATTTTAACAACTTCTTCTTACTTTGATCCACAATTAACAACAGTCTTGGTACGAGCAATCAGGAGAGTAGATGTATTGCGCTGGGAAAATCTGCAGTCAGAAACTTGTCCAAATTACTGAGGAGCAATGTTGACAATTTGAAGACTAAGGTTCACTTGATTCAGACCATGGTCTTTTCCTTCACTTGCTATGCACCTGAGATCTGGACCATGGATAAGGATGACAGAAGAATTGATGCCTTTGAGCTGTAGTGTTGAAGAAGAGTACTGAATATCCATGAACTCCCAAAAGAACAAATAGATATGTCTTGGAGAAAGTACAGCGTGCTCCTTGGAAGCAAAGATGTTAAGGCTTTTTTCATTATTTAATGCCAATTTCATTTTTATTGTGGACCAAGTATCAGGATTTCAAAAATGCTTGCTATAGAAGAGCAAACACTGCAACTTTTATTATAGATTGCATCTCAATGTAAAGAAAACAAAAATTTTCACCACTGGACCTATAGGCAACATCATGATAGACGGAGAAAAGATTGAAACTGTCAACAACTTCATTTTACTTGGATGCACAATCAATACACACGGTATCAGCAGTCAGGAGATTAGGAGACATTTTGCACTTGGAAAGTCTGCAAATTATTGGGAGTAGTGATGTCAGGTTGAAGACCAAGGTGAGCCTGATTCAGACATTGGTTTTTTTAGTCACTTGTTAGGCATCTGAGAGATGAACAATGAATAAAGATAACAGAAGAAGAATTGATCCGTTTGAGATGTGGTGTTGGAGAAGAATATTGAATATATCTTTTGGACTCCCAAAAGAACACAAGTATGTCCTAGAAAAGGTCCAGCCAGAGTGCTCCATGAAAGCAAAGATAATAAAGATTTGCCTCACATACTTTGGGCATGTTGCTAGGAAAGGAAAGGTGGACAGATGGTGAAAGAGAGGAAGACCCTCAACAAGATGGATTGACATAGTGACTGCAGCATTGGAATCAACTATGTCAAAGATTGTGAGAATGGCACAGGATAGGACAGGGTTCAGATCTGTTGTTATAGGGTTGCTATGAGTTGTAGTTGGCTTCATGGCAACGAACAGCAATGACAGTTCTACCCTGGTTGTTGTTGTTATGTGCTATAGTGTCGCTTGTGACTCATAGTGACCCTATGTACAAGAGCTCTAAACGCCGGTCTATCCTCTGCCAACTTAGCCATCTCAAATGCACTCATTCCCACCACTCCAGTCACAGAATTGATCCATCTCATAGAGGGTCTTCCTCTCCTGCACCGCCCCTCCACTCTGCCCAACATGATGTCCCTCTCCAAGGACCAGTCCTTCCTTGCAACATGCCCAAAGTATGTCAGAATCCTTGACTCCAAGGCGCATTCTGGCTTCACCTTCTCCAGGACAAACCTGTTTGTTCTCCTAGCAATCCATGGTATGTACCACAGCTCAAAGGCATCAGTTCTCCTTCTGTCATCCCTATTCACTGTCCAACTCTCTGGTGCATAGCACATAATTGCAAAGACTATAGCCTGGATCAGGTGCACCTTAGTCTCCAGCCTGATGTTGTTGCTCTTCAGTACTCTTGAGAGGTCCCTCACAGCTGACTTTCCCAATGCAATTTGTCTCTTGATTTCCTGGCTGCTGTTACCAAGAGTGTTGCCTGTGAAGCCAAGCAAACGAAAACTTTTAACTATCTCAATCTCTTCACCATCCATACTGATGCTGCTAATTGGCCCAGTGGTGAGAATCTTTGTTTTCTTGATGTTGAGCTTCAATCCATATAGGAGGCTGCAATCCTTGACGCTCTGCAGCAAGCGCTCAGGTCCTCCTCAGTTTCAGTAAGCAGGGTTGTGTCATCTGCATAACGCAGGTTGTTGATGACTCTTCCACCAATCCTGATGTCACATTCCTCCTCGAACAGCCCAGCATCTCGAATGATCTGTTCTGCATACAGATTGAAAAGGTATGGAGACAGAATACATCCCTGATAAACCCCCTTCTTGATTTTGAACCATGTAGTGTCTCTTGCTCTGTTCTGATGACTGCCTCTTGGTCTAAGTATAGGTTTCACATTAGCACAATCAAGTGTTCTGGGATTTCCATTCTTCTCAGAGTCAGCCACAGCTTGCTGTGATCCACACGGTCAAAAGCTTTTGCATAGTCAATGAAGCGCAGATAGACATTCTTCTGGTATCCTCTGCTTTCTGTCAAGATCCATCTAACATTAGCTATAATATCCCTAGTACCATGACCTCTTCTAAATCCAGCCTGCACATCTGGCAGTTCTCTGTTGACATATTGTTCCAAACATTCTTGGATAATTTTCAGCAGAATATTGCTTGCATGTGATATTAATAATATTGTTCGATAATTCCTGCACTCTGTTGGGTCACCTTTCTTTGGAATGGGAACAAATATTGATCTTTTCCAGTCAGTCGGCCAGCTGGTGTCCTTCAGATTTCTTGGCACAACTTAGTGAGCACATCCAGGGCAGTGTCTGTTGAAATTGTCAATTGGTATACCATCAACTCCTGGAGCCTTGCTTTTTGCCAATTCCTTCAGAACAATTTGAACTTCCTCCTTCATCACCATAGGCTCTTGATCATATGTTATTTTTGTGTCAGCCAATTCCTTCTGATACAGTGACTCTGTGTACTCCTTCCATCTTCTTTTGATACTTCCTGGATCATTTAACATTCTACCCAAACTATCTTTTAGTATTGCCACCCATGGCTTGAATTTGTTTTTCAGCTCCTTCAACTTAAGAAATGCAGATCGAGTTCAGCCCTTTTGATTTTCTGACTCCAGCTCTCTGCACATTTCTTGTATCTTGTTTTGTCGTCCTGGGCTACCTTTTGAAATTTTCTGTTCAGCTGTTTGATTTCTTGGTTTCTTCTTTAACTTTGGCTTCTCGGCGCTCTAATGCAATACTCAAAGTCTCATCTGACATCCATCTTGGTCTTATCTTCTTTTTCAGCCTTTGTAATGATCGTTTGCATTATTCATGGATGATTTTCTTGATATCCTCCCAGAGCTCATTTGGTCTACGCTCATTGGTGCTCAAGGCCTCAAATCTATTCCTGAGATAGTTTTGAAATTCGAGTGGGACAGACTTAAGATCAAAGTTTGGTTCCCGTGGACTTGATTTAATTTTCCTCAACTTCAGCTTGAACTTGTGTAAGAGTAGTTGGTGATCTGTCCCACAGTCAGCACCCAGTCTGGTTGATAGTTGAGAAACAATGACTCCTCCACCCCCAAATTATAATGTCATGAAGGTTTAGATCCCAGTGCAGTGCATTACTTAGCATGACACTTCTAGCCCTTAATCATTGTCTTGTGTCTCCCATGGAATGATTAGGTTGGATTATATTAATAATGTGCTTGTACATGCCAGTTAGACAACTTGCTGACTAACAATGCAAGTAAAGTTCATGGAACTCTTTCATATGTGAGACTATATAAATAAAGTATATTGAACCCTAGTGAAGGGATTGGCTGGTTTTGACATCCTGCAAGGCTTTTAAGGGAACCAACCCTAGAAGTGGGAAGAAAAGGTCTTCTCTATGACTCAAAGGAGCTAGGAGAGGAGCATGTGCTTTGGATTCAAGATCCCTGTGTTGAGAACCTCCTAGACCCAGGAAACAGAGGTAACATTGATGATAGTGCATGACAGAAGAAACAATAGAGAAATGGTAGCATCAGACTCAGGTATTTGACATGACTAGGGTGGAGGGCTTCCTGACCTTGGATCAGGGTGGCTGCAATGAGTGTGTTAACCCACAAAAAAAGAGAGTTGAGCACCTCTGGGCAAAGGACTTACTGGTAGAGTAGGGTACCTTTGGGCACTCATTGGTAGAGCTCCTGAGCTTTGTAACACTTGGGTCACAGAGCAGGAACAAAGAGTAGAGAGAGAGGTCTGTGTACAAGCATAATCAACAACTGTCTTGACTGAAAAACTGTGTCTTGAGTTGTTCCTGATTCTGAATTATAACCTGTATCTGGAAGTAGGAGTGACATCCACTTCCTAAATAACATGCCTCTGGAAACTCTATGAACTCTGATAAATGTTGATGGTTGTAGAGGGGCTTCAGGCCTTTTGTTCATGGGGTCACTATGAGTCATTCTCAACTCAAAGATAATCAATAACAACTTTCTTAATAAAGTCTGTAACTGTGCATATGGTCCATGAGTTCTATGTGGTCTTTGAAACAAATTACTGAACCCAACCCAAATTGAGGTTGCTATAGAAAGGATGGCTGATGTCAGAATTGGTAAAAAAGGTTGGAAAGTGGAGTATATTTGACATCCGCCTCATAGGAATCAGCCTTGGAAAGATCTTGGTTCTCCTCTTCCCTTGTGAAGTTACAGGTCTGATTCCACAACCTCACTTTTCACAGGGGGTAAATTTTCAAAAGCTCTTTGGAGGATGCACCTACCTCTGTTATTATTGGATAAGAATTCCACAGAGGTGATATCTGAATTGTGTCTTGAAGAGGAATACAAAAATCACTGGACAGAGAAGAGGCAAGCTTGTTATCTGTCTTCTGAGAAATTGTATAGCAAACTTTCTCACGTTTCCATTTCCGTGGAGTTAAAAAATCTTCTGAAAGCTTGTTTCTCTTTGTAGGTAGAAGCGATCCTGCTTGGATATGAGTCTAATGAATGTTGATTTTTTTTCTTCCTGCTCTGATTGTCTAAGAAGCTTCTACATATATCTTATGTAATGCTGTTATAACAGAAATACCACTAATGGATATCTTTAAAAAGCAGAAATTTATCCTCTTGTAGTTTAGGGAATTCTGATAGCTGCTGCTGCTGCTGCTGCTTCTTCTTCTTCTTCTTCTTCTTCTTCTTCACCATCAAGTCAAATGTGATTCACTGTGACCCTATAAACAACAGATCTGAACCCTCTCCTATCCTATGCCATCCTCATAATGTCTGACATACTTGAGCCCATTGTTCCAGTCACTCCATCCATCCATCTTACTGAGGATCTTAATTTCTTTCTCCTACCCCCACCCTACCTTTCCAAGCATAATGTCTCTTGTCAAGGTATAGCCTCTCCTAACAATAAGCAAAGTATGTGAGATGAAGCTTTGTCATGTTTGTATCCAAGAAGTGTTCTGGCTGCACTTTCCCCAAAACATCTGTTCTTTTGGCAGTCCACTGGATAGTCAGTACTCTTCTTCAACACCACAAAGTCATCAATTCTTCTTCTGCCATCACTATTCATTGCCCAGTTTTCAGATACATAACAAAGGATTGAAAATACTGTGGTTTTAATCAAGCAGACTTTACTCTTCAAACTGACATCATTGTTTCTCAGTAATTTGGAGAAGTCTCTGACTGCAGACTTTCCCAGTGCAATGCATCCCCTCATCTCCTAACTGTTGTTACTAAGGGTGTTGATTGTGGATCTAAGTAAGATGAAATTGATGACAATTTCAATCTTTTATCCATCTATCATAATGTTTGGAGAAGGACATCATACTTGGAAGGGTGGAGGGACAGTAAGGGAGAGAAAGACTTCAGATGAGATGGACTGGCACAGTAACTGGGTAATGGGAGTAGATATGTCAGAGACAGTGAAAGTGGCTCAGGATAGGGTAGGGTTTAGAGCTATTCTTCATAGGGTCACTATGAGTCACAGACAACTCAATGGCACATAACAACAACAACATCATGATGTTGCTTATCGGTGAAAATTTTTATTTTCTTGATGTTGAGATGCAATCCATTATTGAAGGCTGAAGTAGTTGATCTTCTGCAGATAAGAAATTGCAAATCAGCCCAAAAGTATGCGGTTCAAATCCACAAAATGCTCTGTGGGAGAAAGATGGGAAATCTCCTCTGTGTTTTACTGCATCTGAAAATTTCCTGGAAGGTCAGCTATGAGCTGGTTCTGATTTGACAGTACACAACAACAGTAACAACACAACAGCTCAACTCATGTCTATCAAGTTGGAACTGACTCACAGTAGACCCTCAGTTTGGTTTCCAAAGCTGTAAATTGTGCAGGAGGAGAGTACCCATCTTTCTCTCAAGCCTCATTTAGTAGGGTAGAAGTAAAAATTCAAAATTGTCTCTGAGGGAGAAGGTCCACTCGCTGTTGGTGGTAAAGGAGAATCCTTTATAGGCTCGTCATTCACTGGATAACTAATTTCATGTGTCTTCCCTGGTATCAGGGAGCTATGTAGCAGAGACCAAAATCGAAAATTCTCACTCTACTTCTGGTAATTATTAGTTGGTGGTACTAAGGGTCCTACCCCCTTATTTTACTATTTCCTTTTCTTCCTTGGAGAAGTTTCCTCCTGGACATGAAGCGAATTTTAGAACCAGAAAGGTCTTTGAGTTCTGTCAATACAACACCTTCATTTTCTAAATTGAAAAAAAAACAAACCCAGAAAACAAAACAGCAACAAACAAACCATAACCAAAAAAACAACCCAAAATCATGGAAATAATAATAATAATAATAATATCTAATGGTAAGGAGATTGAGGTAGCTAGCATTTTCACCTTACTTGGATACACAATCAACACTGTGGCAACAACAGTCAGGAAATCAAAAGATGAATTGCACTGGAAAAATCTGCTGTCAGGGACCTCTCCAGAATGTCTGTCTGGAGTTTAAGGTGCACCTGATACAGGCCATGGTCTTCACAGTTACTTGCTATGCATCAGAGAGCTGGGCAATGACTATGGATGACAGAAGAATTGATGCCTTTGAGTTGTGATGCTGGAGAAGAATATTGAACATACCAGAGGCAGGCAAGAGAACAAACAGGTCTGTCATTGAGAGGGTGAAACCAGGTTTCTCCTTGGAGGTTAGGATTTTGAAGCTCTAGCTCATATACTTTGGGCATGTGGCTAGGCAGGACCAATCCTTGCAGAAGGACATCATGCTTGGAAGGGTGGAGGGACAGCACAGGAAAGGAAGACCCTGGATGAGATTAATTGATAGAGTAACTGGGGTACTGGGGGTAGGTGTTTTGGAGGCAGTGAGGCTGGCTTAGAATAGAGCAGAGTCCAAAATGATAGGGTCGCCATGGGTCTCAGGTGACTCAATGGCACATAACAACAACAAGGAACTGCACTGCCAACTCAAAGGTGGACAGTTCAAATCCTCCAGCTGCTCCTCAAAAGAAAGATGAACAGTCTCTTCCAATACAATTTATAGTCTCTAAGAACGCGTGGGAGGGTCAGCTGTGATTTGGTTCCAATTCCAATGGCACATAGCAAGGAAGGGTTACAATAAAGAAGAATTGATAATTTTGAATTGTAGTTTTGGCATAGAATGTTGAATATAGCCTGGACTGCCAAAAGAACGAACAAGTCTATCTTGGAAGAAGCACAGCCTGAGTGCTCCTTAGTAGCAAAGATAGTGAAACTTCATCTCACATACTGTGAGAAAACAGGATGACCTGCTACAAGGTGATTGACTCAGTGACTCCGACAAAAGGCTCGAGTGCAGCAGAGATTGTGCAGAGGGCACGGGATCAGACAGGATTTGTTCTGTTGTTGTTGTGAGTTACAGCTGACAACTGCAGAAACAACAATGTGAGAAGAACAGTGACATATGAGTATTACTTAATCCTCCCATAGCCTCATCAGATAAGTACTCATAGATCTTATTTGGAAGAAAAGTAAATTAAGTAATAACTTGCTTATGGTGATAAGGTTCATGACTAGCAGAACTGTGTTACTAATCTGCGTGAGATACCAAATCTGTTTAATTTTTATTACTACATTACTGTCTTAAGGCAGCTTTGTAGATAACATAAACGTATCACTTAGCTTCATCCCTTCATGTCTGTTTTAGAAATCCCATCACTAAATCCCAATTGAAAGGTGTATGTACTTCAGTAAAATAAAAGAAAACAAAAACCCAACCTAAATCCTGACTTCACTCCTCTTGCCCCATTCTGGTACCCACAGGTCCCAGCCAAACAAGATCCCAGCACAGCAGGAAATAGATGCCATGTATACGGCTGAGAGGTACAGAGAGAGTGAAGAAGACTCTGCAAGCGAAGAGGAGGAGGAGTCCATAGACTCTCTGTCTCTTCCCAAAGGCAAATTAGCTGAATCGCAGAAGAAAATAGCTACGTTGATTAAGGAAAATAGGGTAAAACAAAAACCTCGTTGATATTTTATCTCAGTTCATCTTGGTTACTTTTCCTGGATGGTTTCATGACGACACATCTTGAGCAAGACGTACAGCTTCATTAATCCCCTCTTTGCGTGCATGTGTGCCTTTCAAGGTCTGCTTTCCCTTTTTATGAAGCACTTCTTAGAAGGGATTGAATATTGAGGCACAAGGCTGAGAACAGGAGTAGCTAGGTAGGGATCTTGGCTCAGGCTTGAGAGTGATGTAGATAAGCTGCCTGTGGATAGGAGTGGAATGATAAGGAAATCAAAGGACCCAAAACGGGGTAGATGGAGAGGTGAGGGGGACTGAGTCTGTTGCTGAAAGTTTGCCTTTCTTAGACCACTGTTTTTAATCTGATTCAGCTGCCTCCACTCTGCCTGCCCTGCAAACTCACTGGCCCACCTGCATCAGCAACAGCTGTGTGAACCATCTCTTCCTGATGCAAATAGGCCATGTTCAGCTACCCACAAGTAGCAAGCTGGTCTCACCATTAAATGAAGCAGATTCAGTGGCAGAATGTGGGTTTCTCACCACCAGAAGAGCAGGAGGCAGAGCATAGACAGACATGTCCTTCAGGGCCAGAGATTCCTGGGACCGGGTTTATAGATTTCTGTTGACTGAAAAGCCATCTGGGCTCAGGTATTATATCTTGCTTTTAAATAAGAAGCTCTCTGAACTGAGAGATTGTATCTTGCTGAATTATATAACCTGTTAACTTCACTAAGAAATCACATAACCGTGAATATGGTTCTGTCAAGTCTGTGAATGGGTCACTAAACAGATTTCTACCCCAAGAAATCAGTGCAGGAAAATGGGAGGACATGTCTGATCTCAGAAGAATTAGTTTTGCTTGTGGATATTGTTGATGAGGGCAGTTCCCCTTGTGGATTTGATGGGCTGCCCCCTGTTTTCCTTTTTCTAATCACAAGAGGTCAATTTCTTAGAAACAATGACCTGAGAACTAGGATTTCAGAACAAACGTGTAAGCAAGAGTGATCATAGTTCAGAAGCCAGAGGCCACACCGTGACACCCCTCATTATTAGAATGCAGGCTCCAGCCTGCTCCCCAGGTGTGATCTGTCAGCTAAGGAGTCTTGATACGGAATTCTTGGCCAAGAGAAAATTATCTGAAAATCTGTGTGGATAGTGTGGTCTGCAGAGCTCAGGAGGGACAGGGATAGCAGAGGTGGAGGCTGATAGCTCCCTAGATAGGTCCTCTGTAATTTACCCAGAAGGCGATCAACACAGGATTATCCCAACCTGGACCACCTGATACTATACACATCTAGGCTAAAAAGGGCCTTTTTAGAAGCAGTCAAGTCCTGTCTGCCATGCATGCATGTGTGAGCTGTTAAGGCATGAAAATCTTTGTTCACATTGGATATTGACAAGAGGTGGAGACTTTTGGAATGAAATCTGAGATGTCAGATTTCCCAGATGGTGCAGCCCAGAAGGACTGGGATGTGGTGGCTGCCCACAGCAGTGGGTCTGGGCTGACCCCTGTAGAGGCCCATGCAGTTTGTCTCCAGTCCCTTCGTCCTCCTTAGAGGGATGAATGCAGAAAGTCCAGGGCCAGCAGCAGCTCTACACTGCCAGCCTGGTGATTTCCCATGCCCCGATGGTCGTGTATTTTATAAAAATAGAACTTAACCGGGACTGTTACTGGCCTGTTTATTGTTACTGGCCCCTGGTGAGCATTTAAAAAGTCTGACAGATTGATGACTTTTAAAGCATTATGGAGAAATGCCCCTCCAACATTGCATACCTCTGTATATTTGAGCAGTGAGCAGGTGAAGTGTCAGATTAGGTGAGAAAATGGGGCCCGGAAGGAGTGATAACTTGGACCTTTGTGAGACACCATTGTGCCCACATCACTCCATACACTGGTAACATTTACACAAGCACTTGATGTGTTGGGATCACTTTGATGCTGACTTATTTTTCTCATACTGACTCTGTGGGTTAAGCTAGTTAACATAGGTAGTTAAGCTAGGTTTCCAAATCTTGGAAAAGAAAGCGAGACCAGGGGTGATCTTTCTCAAAGAAACATATTCAGTCAACATTAGAATCAGGACTGGAAGTCAGGCATTTGCCTCCTTCATGTGCTGTTTCACCAGCCAGTGAATGCCTGACTTTGCCTGTTATATACCCAATAGATGGCTGTGCTTTAAGCCATTGAAATCTATAACTTGATGTAATTTTGTGATATCTTAGAGCTCTCTGTCTACCAACTGTAGGGACATGGCCACTCCCTCCCATTCCTGTTAGTGAGAGTCACCAATGATTCATCCTGTAAGTACGAAATGATTCCCTCCTCTGTACCAAGCACTGGGCACTCAGTGCCAAACATGAAGAAGAAATATCTTCTCTCAAGGAACTAGTATTTAGGGAGGCAGATCATAGACACACAAGCAAAAAACACTAATTAGTGCAATATCAGATCAAGGTATTATGTAGTTATGCTCCATCGAGTGAGGATCGATCCAGAGCTAACCCTCCAGCAGGTTTTCAGAGGCAGTAAACACTTGTAAAGAGACTATTCCTTTTTCTCCTGCGAGGCAGCTGATGGATTCCTGTACTCTTCACCAACCCAAAGGCAGGCAGTACAAATGCAGTAGCTGCTCTGTGGGACAAGGCTGGGCAGTCTCCTCCCATGCAATTTACAGCCTCTTAGGGTCAGCTATGAATCTTATGAATTGATTCCATCTCGATAGTATATAATAATTACTCCAATCTGGCCCTGTTAACAAAAGAAAACTACACCCAGAGTCATTTTTCTAAATGCAAGGATTAGGACATCTATATATGAGGGACATAATGCAATCTAACGGAGGGGAAATTTATAGATTAAAAGAGACCTCAGTAGCCTATAGACTGGTTTCATGGGTGAACTATAATCAGATTCACTCAAAACCAGACAAACTAAAAATAAACAGATTTGTAAGTGAGGGAGTTGTTGTGATGTACCATTGAGTCAGAACCAACCCATTGCTGACCCTCCAGTAATTGTCAGAGGCAGTAAATTGCACAGGAGAAGATTGCCCATGTTTCTTCTACAGAGATGCTGGTGGATTTGAAATACTTGCCTTTGGGTTGGCAGTGCAGTTTCTTAGCACCAAGCCACCAGAGCTCCCTAAGTGAGAGTTGTTGTTGTTTTTATGTGCCATTGAGTCGCCTGTGAATTATAGTGACCTCTGAACCCTGCCCTATCCTGAGCCAATCTCATCATCGCTGATGCAACTAATCCCATTTCTCTAGTCAATTCATCTCATCCTGGGTCTTCCTCCCCTGTGCTGTCCCTCCACCCTTCTAAGCATAGTGTCCCTCTCCAAGGACTGTTACCTCCTGGCCACATGCCCAAAGTATATGAGATGGACCTTCAAAATCATTGCCTCCAGAGAGCAGCGTTGTTCTACCCTCTCCAGGACAGATTTGTTTGTTCTCCTGACAGTCCACAGTATGTTCAATATTCTTCCTCAGCACCACAACTCAAAGGCATTGATTCTTCTTGGTTATTGTCCAGCTCTCAGATACATAGGAAATAATTGTGAAGACGATGGCCTGTATCAGGCACACCTTAGTCTCCAGACTAAAATCATTGCTCTTCAGTACTCTAGAATTAGGTCCCTGATAGCAGACTTTCCCAGTGTAATGTGTCTTTTAATTTCTTGACTGCTGGTGCAGAGAATGTTTATTGTGGAACCAAGCAAGCTGAAGTTATCAATCATCTCAAACTCTTCTCCATCCATCATGAAGATGCTAATTGGCCCAGTGGCGAGAATCTTTGTTTACTTGATGTTGAACTTCAATCCATATTGAATGCTACAGTCCTTGGCCTTCTGCAGCAAATGCTTCAAGTCCTCCTCAGTTTCAGCAAGTAAGGTTGTGCCATCTGCATAACATAAGTTGTTGATGAGTCTTCCTCCAATGTGATGCCACATTCCTCCTCATAAAGTGCAGTTTCCCAAATGATCTATTCTGCATATAGATTGAAAAGGTAAGGATATAGGATGCATCCCTGACGCACACGTTTCCTGATCCTGAAACTTGCAGTGTTTCCCTGCTCTGTTCTGACTACTGCTTCCTTGTCCAAGTAAGTGTTCTGGGATCCCTATTTATTTCAAGGTTAGCCACAATTTGTTGTGATCCACACTGTCAAATGCTTTGTCACTCACAACATTGTATTTCAAGATGCATCTAGAAGCGGTCTTTTTAACTATAAAAGCAACTCCATTTTTTCCCTCACCTTTTCATCTCCAGTGTAGTAGATATGATTATCTGATTGAAAATGTCCCAAGCCAACCCATTTCATTTGGCCAATCCCTAGTATGTCAATATTTATTTGTCCCATTTCTTCCTTAACAATCTCCAATTTTCCTACATTGATACGTCTTACATTTTATGTTCCAATCAGTAGTATCTGTTTGCAACTGTTTCCTCCTCCTTTATGACTCCCAGTGAGAAGGTTCTGCCTCTGGTGCTGTGTCTGCTAATCTAATCTAAGTGTGCTCTATTGTATATAGGGTTTCTGAGGACTCCTATTTCAGGAATGGATAGCCAATCCTTCTCCCTACTCTGTCTCACTTTTTGCTTAATTCTAATGCAGTATTTGACAGACAAGATTTTTGCCCTAAAGAGCAAAAGAAAAAAAATAAATGAAAATGCATATTTGTGAAATAATTATTAGATTTATGATACTATGTATTTTATTTTTTTAAAAAAACACACCGAAAAAACAAGCCCAAACAAAACCTGTTGTCAATGAGTTGATTCTAATGCATAGATTCTGACCAGAAAGCCAAAACAGAACTGATGCATTGAGTTTCCAAATCTGTGAATCTTTATGGAAACTGAATACAGTATCTTTCTACCTCAGAGTGGCTTGTGATTTCGAATGCAGACTGTTCAGTTAGCAACCAAGTGTTTAACCACTGCACCACCAGGATGCTTCTCTACATATTTGATACTAAGCTATTATTGTTAATGTTTTGGTAAATATTTATGAAATATTAATAGATAAAATGATGGAATTTCTTAAATTTGCTTCCAACTATGAGAAGGGGAGATGTACAGCTCTGAGCAAGTCTACAGTCAGGGAATTCTCCAAAATACCGAAGAGCAGTAATGTCAGTGTGCCTGATTCAGACCATGGCCTTTTCAGTTACTTCACTGAAATGTATATTGTTGTTGTTGTTATCTGCTATTGAGTTGCTTGCAGCTCATAGCGACCCTATGTACAACAGCCCTAAACTCTGCTCTGTTCTGTGCCAATCACACTGTCTCTGACACTTCCATCCCGATTACCCCATCTCATAGAGGGCCTTCCCGTCCTGAGCCTGCCCTCCACCCTCCCAATCATGCTGTCCTTCTCCAAGGACCGGTCTCTCCTTACATGACCAAAGTATGTCAGATGAAGCCTCGGAATCCTGGCCTCCAAGGATCAGCCTGGTTTAATCTTTTCCAGGATGAATCTGTTTGTTTTCTTAGCAACCCATAGTACCCTCAATTCTCTTCTCCAGCACCAAAGCTCAAAGGCATCAATTCTCCTTCTATCCTCCCTAGTCGTTGTCTAATTCTCTGATGCATAACAAGTGACTGCAAAGACTATGGCCTGAACAGATGCATCTTCGTCTCCAGAGTGACACTATTGCTCTCCAGTACCCTGGAGAGGTTCCTAACAGCAGACATTCCCATCGCAATACATCTTTTAACTTCCTGGCTGCTGGTGCCGAGAGTGTTGATTGTGGAGCCAAGCAAACTAAAGCTGTGAGCAATCTCAATATCTTCACCATCCATCCTGATGCTGCCAGTTGATCCAGTGGTGAGAATCTTTGTCTTCTTGACATTGAGCCTCAATCCATATTGGAGGCTGCATTCCTTGACCCTCTGCAGCAAGCGCTTCACGTCCTCCTTAGTTTCAGCAAACAGGGTTGTGTCATCTGCATAACACAGATTGTTGATAGATCGTCCACCAATTCTGATGCTGCATTTCTCCTTATAGAGCCCAGCTTCCCAAATAATCTGTTCTGCATACAAGTTGAAAAGATATGGAGAGAGACAGGACACATCCCTGGTGTACACCCTTCCCAATTTTGAACCATGCAGTGTTACCCTTCTCTGTTCTGACGACTGCCTCTTGGTCCAAGTATAGGTTTCGTATTAGCACAATTAAATGTTCTGGGATTCCCATTCTTCTCAGAGTCAGCCACAGTTTGTTATTATCCACACAGTCAAATGCCTTTGCATAATCAATGAAACACAGACAGACATTCCTCTGGTATTCCCTGCCTTCAGCCAAGATCCATCTAACATTAGCTACAATATCCCTAGTACCACGACCCCTTCTAAACCCAGCCTGGACTTCTGGCAGTTCTCTGCTAATGTGCTGTTCCAGTCGTTTTTTTGATAGTCTTCAGTAGAATCTTGCTTGCATGTGAAATCAATGATATTGTCCTATAGTTTCTACACTCTGTTGGGTCACCTTTCTTTGGAATGGGAACAAATATAGCTCTCTTCCAGTCAGTTGGTCAAGTGGTTGTTCTCCATAATTTTTGGCACTTGGTGAACATGTCCAGGGCAAGATGGACAATAAATGAAAATGACAAAAGAAGAATTGATGCCTTTGAGTTGTGGTGTTGGTGAAGACTGGTGAATATCCCATGAACTTCTAAATGAACAGTTATGTCTTGGAGAAAGTGCATACAAGATGTTCTTTGGAGGCAAAGATTGCAAAATCTTTGTCTTTAATACTTTGGGCATGCTGCGAGAAGGAGCGATTCCTTGGAGAGGAACATCATGCTTGGAAAGGTGGGGGGAGGGGGGTCAGTGAAAGAGAGGAAGACTGTCAACCAGATTGATAAACACAGTGACTGCAGCAATTAACTCAAGGGTGTCCGAGATTGTGAGCATAGCCCAGAATAGGAAAGGGTTCAGATCTGGTGTTCTTCAGGCCACAGTGAGTTGTATCTGACTCTGCAGCATCTGCAACAAAATAGAAGGGGAGAGTAAGAGCTTGCAGATTATAGACGTAAAGCAAAGGTGCCCTTGAGGAGGTGCAATCTTTAATGAAAGCAAATGATGCACTTATTTACACTGGCTAGTTTGGGATATTTTGAAATTTTTCCACAATAAAAGGTTAAGTCACTCTATCATGGAGAAAGTAGACTGAGGGGCCAGAAAAGGTGTTAGGAGAGGGCTCTTCTAGTCCTTCAGGTTAAAGGTGAGGTGGTTTGGACACCCAGGTGTACTGGAGCATTATTTATAATAGCCAAGAGTTGGAAACAGTCCAGGTGCCCATCAACAGACAAATGTTGTATACCACTGTATGATCCGTTCACATAATGGAGTATTACTCATCACTTAAAAAATCATGCATGGATGGATCTAGAACAAATTATGTTGAGCTGCATAAGTCAGTCACAAAAGGACTAGGATAGTATAAGACTACTACTGTAAAAGTCTAAGGAGAGGTTATCACACTGACAGAAGCACTCTTGGAATTTGAATAGGAACTGGGAGGGAGGAGGGTTTTGTTATTGTTATTAGGTGCAGTCAAGTCAACAGGTCTCATAGTGACCCTATGAAAAATGGCTTTGAACTTTTTCCCTATCCTGAGCCAATCCCACCATCTCCAACACACTCATTGCTTCAGTCCATCTTTTTGAGGGCCTCCTCTCTTGTGCTGACCCTCCACCTTTCCTTGCATGATGTTCTTCTCCAAGGACTAGCCTGTCCTTACAACATATCCAGAGTATGTGAGCTGGAGTTTCCCTATCCCTGCCTCCAAGGAACAGGAGAGGGGAGTGAAAATTAGTAAATAGATCTGAAAAAGATGATGCTGACTTGGGTTGGTATACGTGGCCAAAAAGAGGAGAGAGCTCCGTTTGAGGATTTAGTATTAAGATGGAGTCCATAGGACTGGAGGGACAGGACATGGAATTGAAAGGAAAGAGAAAAAGATGTAAACTTGAATTCAGATATAAAATCTATTGGCAAGTACATGAGCCAGAAATATTTGTCCTTTGAAAAAAAAAATCATGACTTATTTGTTCTTTCCAGAATATTAAAGCAAATGAGGAACTGATTCGCTGTGTCATCCTTTCCCGGATTATTTTCGGAGAAGAACACTGGAAATGTGCACAGGCTTTAGCCCACCTGGCTTATGGCTACCTGACTCTGAGAGGTACTGGGTTTCCACACTGGATGGGAGTGGACCATCCTGTGAGAGGAGTGAGCTGGGACCACACACAACTGCAGTGATTGGAGGAAGGGTTCTTTACCGACTCCAGCTCACATCTATTCAAGAGGAGGGGAAAGTTCATGGTTGAGACCAATTGGTGTAGATTTCAGTCACAAACATACCAGAATCTGGTAATGGCCATTTATTGATGTCTTGGTGTGTACCAAGCTTGTTGTACTGAAAATTTAGCCACAGGGATGCCCTCCGCCAAGGGCAGCAGAAGGAATCACTGACCAGCCCTCATCTTTATAATGCTTACTGTGTGTTTAAGCCCATTGATGAGCCACTGTGTCATTCCATATCATTTTCTCCTTCTCACGGATCCTCTACTTTACCAGACATGATGTCCTTCTCCAAGACCTGGTCCTTCCTGATAACATGACCAAAGTAGTTGAAACAAAGTCTCATTATCCTCACATCGAGGGAGCACTCAGCCTGTACTTCCTTCAAGATGGGTTTGTTTTTCTGTCATCTGGCAAGCCGTGGTATATTCAGTATTCTTTGCCACCGCTATAATTTAGAGATATCAGTCCTCCTTCAGTCTTCCTTATTCATTATTCAGCTTCCTCATGCATATGTGGTTGTTCTTACTAAGGTTCTTTTATGTCAGCTCTAACTTGTAGTGCCCCTGTGTGTAACTGGAGGGAAGCCGCCTTCACTATCCTCACAATCGCTGCTGGTTTTGAACCCATAGTTGCAGTCTCCATGTCAATCCTCCTTTTTGATGATTGCTCTCTCTTTTTGTTGACCGTCTACCCAACTGTAATATTTGCAGAAGCAGAATGCCAAACCTTTCTCTTGAGGAGCAATTGGTGGGTTTGAACCCCTGACCTATCATTTAGTGACTGATTACTTAACCACTACACCAATCAGGACTCCTCTGAAAATGCATTGAAAAGATGATAATTTCATTTTTAAAGACTATGAAGGAAGAATGGACAGGATGTGGTGTTCAATTAGGGGATAAGGAAGGATGAGATCTAAAGTTCCTCAAGTTTTCAGATCCCTAAAGATACCACTTTTCAGACATGAGTGAGTCAGTGAGTAATACTGTTGCAACAGCACTTTTTCATTAGATGTTGATGTGGGATGTTGTTGTTGTTGTTGTTATGTGCCATCAAGTCATTTGTGACTCATAGTGACCCTATGTACAACAGCCCTAAACCCTGCTCTATCCTGTGCCAATCGCATTGCCTCTGACACACCCATCCAGATTACCCCAGTCACTGAATCAATCCACCTCATAAAGGGTCTTCCCCTCCTATGCTGTCCCTCTACTCTACCCAGCATGATGTCCCTCTCTAAAGACCTGTCTCTCCTTACAATATGCCCAAAAAGCCCCAGAATCTTTGCCTCCAAGGAGCAGCCTGGTTTAACCCTCTCTAGGATGAATCTGTTTGTTTTCTTGGCAGTCCATGGTACATTCAATACTCTTCTCCAGCACCACAGCTCAAAGGCTTCAATTCTCCTTCTGTCCTCCATAGTCATTGTCCAGCTCTCTGATGCATAACAAGTGATTGCAAAGACCATGGCCTGTATCAGGCGCACCTTTATCTCCAAAGAGACACCATTACTCTTGAGTACTTTAGAGAGGTCCCTAACAGCAGACTTTCCCATTGCAATACGTTTTTTTATTTCCTGGCTGCCAAGAGTGTGGAGCCGAGCAAACTGAAGCTGTGAACAATCTCAATCTCTTCACCATCCATCCTGATGCTACCAATTGGTCCAGTGGTGAGAATCTTTGTCTTCTTGACATTGAGTCTCAGTCCATACTGAAGGCTGCAGTCCTTGACCCTCTGCAGTAAGTGCACGAGGTCCTCCTCAGTTTCAGCGAGCAAGGTTGTGTCATCTGCATAACGCAGGTATTGTTGTTCCATTATGTACCACTGAGTCAACTATGAATCTCATAGCAACCCTATGCACAATAGCTCTGAACCCTGCCCTATCCTGAGCCAATCTCACTGCCTCTGATACACCTACCCTCATTACCCGAATTACTGTGTCAATCCATTGCATTCATGATCTTCCTCTCTAGAGCTGTCCCTCCACTCTTCCAAGCATGATGTCCTTCAACAAGGACTGGTCCCTCCTGGCAACATGCCCAAAGTACATGAGATGGAGGCTCAAAATCCTTGTCTCCAAAGAGGAGATTGGTTTCACCCTCTCCAGAACTGACTTCTTGTTCTCTTGGCAGTCCATGGTATGTTCAATACTCTTCTCCAGCACCACAACTCAAAGGCATCAGTTCTTCTGTCATTTTTGGTCATTGTCCAGCTTTCTGATATCAAGCAAGTAAGTGAAAAGACCCTGGCCTGTATCAGGTGCATCTTAGTCTCTAAACATTGTTGCTCTTTCACACTTTGGAGAGGTCCCTGACAGGAGCTTTTCCTAATGCAATTTTTCCTTTGATTTCCTAACTCCTGGTGCCAAGAGTGTTGATTGTGGAGCCTAATAAGCGGAAATTGTTAACAATCTCAATCTCTTCATGAATTTGGGTGTCATACCTGTGCAGAGGCCGTGCTCATCTTCTCTGTATCATTCCAATTTTAGTATATGTGCTGCCAAAGCAAGCAAAATAATCTCAATCTCTTCTCCATCCATCATGGTGCTGCCATTTGGCCCAGTGGTGAGAATCTTTGTATCCCTGATGTTGAACTTCAATCCATATTACAGACTACAGTCCTTGCAAATTAAGAGATCCAGAGAGAGCAATGAAAGGTCAGAGTTTTTGGTTGTTTTATAGCTTTGTTCTTTAATATATTGACTTTGAATTGCAGCAGAGAAACTCAATAGGAAATGATGAAATTTGGAACTTGGGAGGAGATTCATGAGCTTGAAGGAATAGTTGAGATCAGAACTTGGGAGAGTGTGGTGCCAGAAACTTGGAAAATTGGCTTTTCTAACCATTGCATTAGGGAGTTCTGATGGCCTAGTGGCAAGAAGCTGTGCTGCAATCCCAAAGGTGTGCAGTTGGAATACACTAGCTGCTCTGCAGAAGAAGGATGGGGAATCTCCTCCTATGTAATTAACTGCCACTGAAAATCTGACAGAGGGTCAACTCTGACTTGATAGTACACACCAAAAGCCATTGTGGTAGCCTTAATTGGGAGGATCGTCTCTAGCTACCTTAACTATGGACACATTGTCTTCATGCAAATCATCCACAAGTCTGGGACCAATGTAAGAGAGTACTTTCCACACTATGAAAGACAGTGGTGCAGAGAGGGTGAAGAGACTATGGCAGACAGTGAAGAGACTGTAGTACTGCTATGAAGATACTGTGGCAAGGTGTGACCAGAGGAACCCTGGACATGGAGCCACAGTTAAAGGTTTTGCTTCTGGATGACTGAAAGAAAAACTGACTTGTAACTGCCCTAAGATAAAGTTTGCTGGACAATTGAGGAAACCAGAGGTTAATTTGTGCTATTGAAAGGAACTTAGACTTTCACTTTCTGAGTGTGGAGCTGTCTGAACTAATTGAGGAATCGTATCTTGCTGTTAGTCTGGCTTGGGACTGCTGGACTAAACCTGGACTTTCACTATGTGCTATCCTTTATCTCCTCCAGCCCCCTACCTTATTTCCCTAATAAACTCCATAACTGTGCATAAAGTCTCTGAGTCCATTTGCAATGAACATTGGACCCAACAATTTGTAGAAATAGATGCAGGAGCATGAGAGGTGGCATGTCTGACCATGTAGCTATTTTGTGTGGTACTATGGATATTGTTTTTTTTTCTATAATTATCTTTTATTAATTTTCATAAACATTTACAGAGATTTTGGGTTTCCATTCATTCATTGTTGCACTAT
>NW_006399941.1:5997176-6009764 GCF_000299155.1 Elephantulus edwardii
TATGGTCTCTTCAGGGTATATTCCCAGTAGTGGAATTGCTGGGTCAAATGGTAGCTATTTTGTATGGTACTATGGATATTGTTGATGGGAACAAATTCCTCTTTATGGAATGGGTAGAAGTCAGACTTCACCACCTCTGTGTTGTGTCAGTCTTTTTACAGAAGGCAAATAGAAATTATAAGCATGGAGACCAAGGTTAAAGTTATAGATTTGATTATACCCATGAAGGAAAAATGAGATTAAATTGCCTGTAACAGTCACATTATGAAAGAACCAATGGAAGAAAAAGCCCTAAGAACATTTGTTGTCACTGCCATCAAGTCAAGTCCAATTCATGGAGATGTTGTGTATGTTAGAATAGGGTGTTCTGTGGCTGATTTGTCAGAAGTAGACCACCAGGCCTTTCTTCTGATGCCTCTGTATATACTAGAATCTCTAAGCTCTTGGTTAGCTAAGTACATTTGTACCAGTCGGGGATGCTCAGAGAGAGTAGGACCCTGATGAAGAGTTAGCAAAACAAAGAAACAAACAAACATTGTAAAAAACTTATAAGTTCTTGAGTGTAGTGCAGATGGTTTGCATTTACTAATGGAAAGTTTTGTGGGTCAAGACCACTCTGGTATAGCAGGAAAAAGGCCTAGTAATCTGCTTCCATAATTTACAGCCAAGAAAATACTGAATGCACTTCTACTGCATGTCCTTCAGAATTCCTTTGGACCAGCTTGACCTTCCTCCTTCATCACTTGAATATATGTTGTTGAATATATGCCTCTTGAATATATGTTGTTGCATGAAATTCTTTTGTGTCAGCCAATTCTTTTTGATACAGTGACTCTGTGCACTCCTTCCACCTTCTTTTGGTGCTTCCTGGATCACAGTTCAATAGTATGAGAATTGTTGTTGTTGTTGTTGTTGTTGTTAGGGCTGCAAAAATCATTGTGAAAAATGAATCCAAACCTTACCCTGACCTGAGCCAAGCTCACCATCTCCGATATACTCAAGGCCATTCCCACAGTCATTGTGTTGATCCATCTTGTTGAGGTCTTCCTCTTTCTCTCACTCTCCACCTTTTCCCAAAAGACTATCTCCTCCTAACAGCATGCCCAAAGTGAGATAAAGTTTCATCATCCTTGCCTTTAAGGAGCACCCTAGCTGCATTTTCTCCACAACATACTTGTTTTTCTTTTTGACAGTCCATGGGATATTCAGGATACTTCTCTAACACCACAACTCAAAGGTATCAATGCTTCTTCTATCATCCTTGTCCATTGCCCAGCTTTCAGATGCACAGGAAGTGATTGAAAATATCATGACTTGAATCAGGTGCACCTTAGTCTTTAAACTGATCTTGTTGTTCCTCATCACCCTGAATAGGTCCTTAACAGCACATCTTCCCCATGCAACACATCTTTTGATTTTTGGACTGCTGGTAGCAAGGGAGTGGATCCAAGAGAAATAAATCTTGGATGTCAGTCAAGATATATATCATGATGTTACCTATTGGCCCAGTGGTAAGAGTTTGTTTGTTTGTTTGTTGTCTTGGTGTTGAGATATAGTTTATATTGAAGACTGTAGTCCTTGATCTTTTGTAGCAAGGTACCTCAAGTCTTCCTCACTTTTAGAAAGAAAGATAAAATATTGGGTCTTGGCAAAATAGAATGTGTAAAAGGTTATTGGTTTGTATAATAGTAACACACCTTTACTCTTCATTTACCAACCATCTGATTAGCTGATATTCCATATTTTCAACAATAGTTAAAAAAGGAACTATCTCATTATTTGGGGTATTAATGATGCATAGGTGACACTACAAAACAACGAGGTCCTGACAGGGGCCCTACCCCAGACTCCAAGTGCATGCAGAAGCATAGCTTGTTGTCTTAGTTATCTCACTCGCTCATTCATTGCCATCTAGTTTGAACCCACTCATAGCTTACCCTTCAGAGGGTTTTTGGGAGGCTGTAAATCACAAGAAGACATTACTCATCTTTCTCCCTCAGAGCTGCTGGTAGATTTGAACCACCAGAGAGTTACTGCCACTGTGTTAGCAGTGAAGCTTCCTAAGGGCCACATCACCAGAACTCCCTGAGTTTTCTGTTGTTGTTGCTCTTATGTGCCATAGAGTTGACTATGACTTACAGCAGCCCTAGAGCAATGGATCCAAACCCTTCCCTGTCCTTATCCATCCTCATTATCTCTGATATGCTGGAGCTCAGAGTTATAGTCACTGTGTCAACCCCTATTGTTGAGAGTCTTCCTCTCTTACACTGACACTCCACCTTTCCAAGAATTATATCTTTTTCACAAACTGGCCCTCCCCCCATAGAAGGCTTTATTCCCCCATTCCCTTGTTTCAACTTATTAAGTAACTCCAACAAATTTGGAACATAATGAAGGCTGCAAGCATTACAGGCAACCCTTGGCTTGCAACCAGACTGTAAAATCAAGTTCCAGGGGCCAGAAGCAGTATAAGCTGAATAGAAAGAATAGGCCTAGAGTTGTAAAGTAAAGGAAGGAATATGTGACCAGGATTAGGGGCACATTGATGCTGCTTGGTAGTAAAAGGCATGCTTTCCAGCGTTGGGTGCCAGCAGGGAGGAGACTAGAAAAAATGCCAACTATTACTGTTTTCAGGAGAGTAACTGCTAAAAAATATCCTCTACTGGCCTATCTCTTTCCCCAGGGCCTCCCCTTTTTCATCAGAGAAAACCTCTCATGTTCTCTCTAGCTGGAGTTTGTTACTCCCTTTGCCTTCAAGTGAGGGGCCTCACTGCATTTAGAAATTGGATTCTTTTATATATGTGACCAATTACTATCACTAGCTTCATCCTGAACCCAAAAAACCCCACCAGATGGAAGTAATTACATCTGTAAGCTCTGTAATTATAAAATTCCATTTCCAGAAAGCTTAAAGCCCAGTTCTCCATGGCATAACCTATCTGGTTCCTGCACCATTTTCATATTTTCTGTAAAAGGGGCAGCTTCTGCAATTATTGCTGTCATTTTCCATTTGGAGCATGAAGGAGCTTTGAAAGTTGAAAAGGCCACATGACATTAGCATCAGAACTGGGAATCGGATGATCAAATCTCCATTCTGTCACTGGTTTCCCATAGAATGGGATATTTAGTACTCATCTCCAACACTACAACTCAAAGGCATCATTTCTTCTTCTGCCGTACTTATTCATTGTTCAACTTACAGATTCCTAGCAAGTGGTTGAAAAGGCCATGGCTTTAGTCAAGCACAATTTAGTCTTCAACTAACTTCTAGAAGTCATTGACTAATATAAAGATGGCTGCATATGAATCTCTTACAGAGTTCATTAAAAATATGGATGTCTGGGTCCATTCCTCTGGAGATTCCTTAATTCAAGAGGCCTGAGGAATCTGAATCCCTTAAAAGTTTTCCAGGTAATTCTCATATACAGCCAAGTTTGTCAGTCATTACTTGTTATTGTTGTTATTGTTAGGTGCCCTTGAATTGACTCCAACTCATAGTGACCCTATGAATAACAGACTGAAACTTGTCCCATCCTGCACCATTCTCATTGTTTCTGACATACTAGGCCCAATTTTTTTAATCACTGTAAATCCATCTCACTGGAGTGATGTCTCTTTTGCTGAACTTTGCAAGCATGTTGTTCCTTTCGAAGAAATAACTCTCCTAAATACATGCCCGAAGTATGTGAGATGAAGTTTCACAATCCTTGTCTCTAAGGAGAACTCTGGCTTCCCCTTTTCTAAGACATATCTGGTTGGGTTGTTGTTGTTTAGGTTTTTTTGGTTGTTTCTTTTTTTTATTTAATCTATGGTCAACTAATTTTTTAATATCTATTTGTTCTGTTCTCAATCCATGGACTATTTAGCCTTCTTCTTCAGTACCACAACTCAAAGGCATCAACTCTTATGTCATCTTTATTCATTGTCCATTTCTCAGACACATAGAAAGTGCTGGAGAATACCATGGTTTGAGTCAGGTGCACCTTGGTCTTCAAACTTACATCATTGCTGCTCAGTACTTTGGAGAGTTCCTTTACAGCAGACTTTCCCAATTCAATCAAGTCTAGGAGCTCTGGTGGTAAGCAGCTGCACTGATTGGCTCCTTAATTCATTCAAACTCACACAAGGGAAGATGTGAACACTTTAAATTGAGAAAATTAATTTTTGGGGTAGTTTTGGGAGATGGTTTGGTATTATTTTGGTTTTGGAGCAGAAGCATTGTCTGGGATGTTTGGCAGCTTGAGGCAAAGACTTTTTCTCTGCACAGGTTGTCACATACACATTGCCTGACTGGGGAGTATAAAGAATCCAGGTTTAATAGTGCTAAGGAAATAAGTACCTGCCATTTATGAGACAACCAAAAGGAAGTGTGGGTCTCAAATAAGAGAACCTATTAGAGCAGTCCATTTTAGGCTAGTATTCATAGGGTTGGCTTAGAACTTGCTTCAACAGGGGTAAGTGACACAGGGATTAGTGTTGTTAGTTCCGGGTTTCAGCACCAAATGAAAGGTTCCGGTTTTGTCTTCCTTAATTAGTTCAAACCCAGAGACTGTGCTGACAAACAACACTGGAGACTGTGTGTAGCAACATGCTGTTCAATTAACACCTAGATGTAAGCAGGTTAAGACCCAATGTGGCATCAACATAGACAAAGAGTAAACCAGAGATATTTATAGTTTCTAGTCAACAGGAAGAGAGCTCTGGTGACCAACTGGCAAGAAGCTGCACTGCAATCCCAAAGGCACACAATTTGAGGCCACCAGCTGCTCCATGAGAGAAGAATGGACAGTCTCCTCCCATGTGATTAATGGCCTCTCATTAACTGCCAGAGGGTCAGCTGTGGGTCAGTTCTGACTCTATAATACCTAACAACAATAGTCACTAGGAAATGTTACTTGATCCAGCAGCTTACTTGCTGCCTAGCCCTGCCCTCTTTGGCCTCAGGGCCTACATGTCTTCTGGCCAACTAGCTGTCTTCTTTCTTCTGTTTTCTGTTCCCTTGGGGGGTTGATGTAACTGGCCTTGTGATTTAAGGCTGGGTTTTAGGAGAGCGGTGATTTATTCTCTCAGGCTTCCAGGCCCAAGAGAAAGCTGACAAATCTACCAGCTGCTCTGCAGGAAAAAGGTGGGTAATCTCCTCTCATAAAATTTACTACCTTTGAAAACCTGCTGGGGAGCTAGCTATAGGCTGATTTCAACTTCATGGCATACAACAACTAAGCAATACAGCCAACACAATCAAGTCTCCTCTGACTCATAGCAGTCCTTGACAAAAAAATGAAACCTTGCCCAGTCCTGCACCATCCTCACAACCCTCACCTTTATTGTTGTGGTTGTTAAGTGCCATCGAGTCGCAGGCCACTCATAACGACCATATGAACGAAAGTCCTGGACACTTCCTGTATAACTTTTGTCCTTCTCCAGGTTCATAGGTTTCCAGAGGCAAGCTATTGAGGAAATGGATGCCACTCCTCCTTCCAAGCTTGTTTTCATCAGGGAGCTTCACCACTGTCCACCATGGCTAACAGTATTTAACACTATTCAGCTTAACAGCAACCACGAGCTACCTCTGTACAGCAAGTGAACATACCAGGGTTACACAACCTAGAAGAATATTTCACCAAAAACAATTAAAGGCAGGCCTGAGGGCCTGATGGGATTTGAGGCGTGGGCCTGGAGCAGGCTCACAGGCTCGACCCCACACTTAATTACCCTTTCTTGAGGGGTCAGGGCCGGTCGGCCACCCACCTTTGAAGGCCTAAAATGGATAGTAACACACAATGCAAAAAACCCCAGAAATTTCCCTTGCCTGACTGCTACCAAGAGGAGCCGCCATGGAGGCACCAGCCATCCCACCTGCTTAGCCAGCTGACTTCCAGAGTGGAGGGAGACTCTGTTCCACAAGCCTTTAACCTTTATTCAACCTGTTTTATACCTACTGTGCCAGTATCTGTCTCATTGAAGGTCTTCTTCTTCATCACTGACCCTCTTCATTACCAAGTATGAGATCTTCCTCCAGAGACTAGACCTGATGACATGCCCAAAATATGTGAGAAAAAGCCTCCCTGTCCTCATTTCTAAACTCTTCTTCTAAGACAGATTTGCCAGTCAATGGTACACTTAGTGTTCTTCCAATTGATGCAAAGGCATCAGTTCTTCAGCCTTTGCTATTCTTTGTCCAGTTTTCACATGTGTTTGAGGTGGTTGAAAATACCATAGGTTTGGTCAGGTGCACTTTAATCTTCACAGCAAAAACTTTACGCTTTGGCGCTTTAAAAAGAGATCCTTGTCAGCAGATTTACCCATTTCAGTACGTTGATTGATATTTGCTGCTTCCATGGGCATAGTTTATGGATTAAGGCAAAATGAACTTCCTGGTAACTCGATCTTTTCTCCACTTATCATGATGTTACTTGTTGGTCCACCTGTGAGGATTTTTGTTTGCTCATTGTTGAGATGTAATCCATACGGGAGACTATAATTTTTGGAGTTTCATCAGTAAGTGCATTAAGTCATCATTTTTTGAAAAATTATATCATCTACATATTGCAGGCCCAGGAAATTAAAAGGCACATTGCCATGGGAAAGTTTGCTGTTAGGGACCTCTCCAAAGTGCTGAAGAGCAATGGTGTCTCTTTGGAGACTAAGGTGTGTCTGATATAGGCCATGGTCTTCGCAATCACCTGTTATGCATCAGAGAGTTGGACAATGACCAAGGAGGATAGAAGGAGAACTGATGCCTTTGAGCTGTGGTGCTGGAGAAGAGTACTGAGAATACCATGGACTGCTAGGAAAACAAACAGATTTATCCTGGAAAGGATTAAACCGGGTGGATCCTTGGAGGCAAGGATTCTGAGGCTCTGTCTAACATACTTTGGACATGTTGTGAGGAGAGACCAGTCCTTGGAGAGGGACATCATGCTTGGGAGGGTGGAGGGACAGTGCAGGAGAGGAAGGCCCTCTATGAGGTGGATTGATTCAGTGATTGGGATAATTGGGATGGGAGTGTCGGAGACAGTGCGATTGGCACAGGACAGAGCGGAGTTTAGGGCTGTTGTACATAGGGTTGCTATGAGTCGCAGGCGACACGATGGCACATAACAACAACAACAACAACAACAACATAAAAAATATCAGTAATGTAAAAACTACAAGCAAAATACTGCTGAAGATCATTCAAAAACAACTAGAACAGTATAGAGATAGGGAACTTCCAGAAGTTCAAGCATGTTTTAGAAGAGGCTGTGGTACCAGGGATATTACTGCTGATGTCAGATGGATCCTGACCGAAAGTCAAGAATACCAGAAGAATGTCTATTTGTGCTTTGTTTACTATGCAAAGGCTGTGACTCTGTGGATTATAACAAGTTGTGGCTGACATTGAGAAGAATGGGAATTCCAGAGCACTCAGGAGGCTGTTGTGTGAACAGAGCAAGAGAACGTGGTTCAAAATTAAGAAGGGAATGTGTCAGGATTGCATTCTCTCTCCATACTTACTCAATCTGTATGCTGAGAAAATTATTTGAGAATCTGGACTCTATAAAGAAGAATGTGGCATCAAGAATGGAGGGAGACTCCTTAATAACCTGAATTATGCAGATGGAACAACTTTGCTTGCTGAAAGTGAGGAGGACTTGATGCACTTGTTACAGAAAATAAGAAAAATACAGCCTTTGGTATGGATTGCATCTCAGTGTCAAGAAAACAAAGATTCTTACCACTTGACAAGTAAGCCATTAATTGATGGAGAAAAGATTGAAACTTTAAACAACTTCATGTTGCTTGGATCCACAATTAACACCCTTGGTACTGGCAGTCAGGAAATCAGGAGACAGATTGTGCTGGGAAAGTTTGCAGCTAGGAACATCTCCAAATTATTAAGGAGCTATTTTGAGGGCTAAGGTGTGTCTGATTCATGGTCTTTCTAATCACTTGCTGTGCATCTGGGAGCTGGACAATGAATAAAGAAGACAGAAGAATTGATGCTTTTGAGCTGTGGTATTGGAGAAGAGCACTGAACATCACATGGACGACCAAGAGAACAAACAGGTATGTCTTGTAGAAGGTGCAACCAGAGTGCTCTTTGATGGGCTTTGCCTCACTTAATTCAGGCATGTTGTTAGGAGAGATTATTCCTTGGAGAAGGACATGATGCTCAGAAAGGTGGAGGGTCAGCGAAAGAAAGGAAGACCCTCAACTAGGTGTATTAACACTGTGATTACTGAAATAGGCTCCAATGTGTCAATAAGAGTGAGGATGGCACAGGAAAGGACAAGGTTCAGATCTTTTGTTCACAGGATCACTGTAGTCATATTGGACCCAACAGCACCTAACAGCATACAGTTGGATGCTTGGTGGAACACTCTGTTTCGGTTTCCTGTACACAGTGTAGGGGGCTCTGGTGGTGTAGTCTGTAGAGCGTTGCGCTGCTAGCCTAAGGACCACCTCTCTGGCAGTTTGAATCCACCAGCCACTTACAGGGGGGAAATGGGCAGTCTGTTCCCATGCAATTCACAGCTTTGGAAGCTCAGTGGAGAGCCTGTTTTGAGTGAACTCTGATTCAATAGCTATGGATAATAGACCATATAATAATAATCACATTGTCCTTTAGTCCTCCCACAGGCTATCACTGAATAATGTCTTTTTATTCTGTTTCTTGTCACCCACCCACAAACTCCTCCAGGCCTTCCAGCTCAGGCCAAGAAACACGCTGAGTCAGCCAGGAGCATCCTGCTGACCTGGAATGGAAACATGACCGCAAGCAAGGAGAGGAAGGAAATCGTGGAAACCCTGGTGGTGCTCTACTACACTCTGGGCATGGTCTCGCTTCTGCAGAACCGATATCCTCCTCTTCCCTCGGGTCCAGTGTCAGGGCCCTAGGCTGGACCTGCCAGATGGGTGCTTTTGCTTCAGCATGAGAGGTTAAGCCAGAACCCCGCAGCTCTGTTCCAAGACTCAAGCCAGTTAAGAACCTTTTATCTCCCCCTGGAACACGTCTCCTATGTCTGCTTCTACTTCATGTAGGTACAGAGTCCCCAGCGGTCTCCCTTGGGTTGCATCTCTAGCCCCAATTAGCCAGTTGAAAGATTCCTGAAGCTGTCATTCTCTACCTTGGTTACCCAAGAAAACTGACGTTGGGAATGTTGTAGAACAACATCATGGAGTCTGCTTGTTGTTGTGTGCACTGATTCAGAACTGACCCATAGCTGAACCTCGGGTGAGTTTTCAGAGGCAGTTAATCACACAGGAGGAGGTTGTCCATCCTTCTCTCATCAAGCAGCTGGTGGATTCATCCATGTGACTTCAGAATTGCAGCATAGCTTCTGATCACTAGGCCACCAGAGTTCCCTCAAGTCTGTGCTTAGTAAAGGCGGGGTGGGGGGGGGAGGTTTATTGTTTAGAGATATAGTATTACCATTTGTGAATGGAGGTATCACAGGCATTTACAGACTGCTTTGCCAGTCAGAGATCATGCGGGGCTTAAATATTACCAACAGTGGCAAGGGAGGGGAGAAAGAGCCCTGTTTAACACAGTGTTTAAATACTTGACTGCCAGGCTCAATGCAGATGTTTCAAACTCACCAGCCTTTCGTTGAGATTGGGGGAGGAAGGGAAGATAAAGCTGTTTGATTCTATAAAGATTAGCAGCCTTGGTAACCCTCTGGGCAGTTCTGCTCTATCCTCTGGCTCCTGTGAGTCACAGCCGACTCAACACAGTTAAGTGGTTGAATAGTAAAAACAGATGCTTCTGGCTAGTTAGGTCTTCTGATTCAATTTTCAAAGTAAACCTTTAGGGACACCCTCTAAAAAACTGCTGGAGGGTCAACTCAGAGTTGGTCCCTGCCTAAGCAGGACAATGAATTCTGAGTTTTCTCAAGGGACATGTGCAGGCAAGTTTATTCTAGTATACTTTCAATCTTTCTTCTGAAAGTAAGTAGTCCTTCCCCTGTTTACTCATCAGTAGTCATGGGTTCCCTTCCTAGAAACAGAAGTGGAACTCAGGACAACATAGAGTCAAGGTCAGACCTTGACAAAAGAACTCAGGAGAAAACAGAGTCGAGGTCAGGCCATTTCAGTTATGCCAAGTACAGTAGTGAGGGGGAAAGTATGAGAAGAATGAGGCCTGAAAGACTGTGGCAGGTGGTCGTGAAGGAGGGGAGGAAGTAGGGGGTCATTCAAAGTGCTTTTGGACAAGGAAGGCTGCACACTGTAATTCCCTGGAGAGCTTTGAGAATTACTGATCTCCGAATCCCACCACAGAGGCCTTGGTTTGCTAGGTCTGGGTGTGTGTGCATGGTAGTTTGCTAAAGCTCTTCAGGTGTCCAATCCTATTGGAAAAGGGTATCATGCTTCGAAGTGTGGAGGGTAAGCAAAAGAGAGGAAGACACCCATGAAGATGGATTGTCAGGTGACTGCAGCGATAGGCTCAGGTGTGTAAGATTGTGAGGCAGGATAGGACGAGATTCCAATCTGTCGTTCACAGGGTCACTACGAGCTGTACTAAATTTGAAAGCACCTAATAACAACTACAACAATTAATAGTACTGCTTTTGCAGCCAGCCAGAGGCCCAAGTGAAATACAGAGAATAAGCAGTTCTCCACCTCCCCCGAGGAAGAGAACGGCTGAATGTGCCTCTTCGAATAGCTTACAATTAGGTCTGCCTTTTGGGACCAGCTCCACTTGACACTGTGCAGGACATTTCATGTTCATGAGTGATGGTGGGCTTTCTGTGAGCCCATGTGACCCCCCTCTCTTTTCTCGGGTCCTCCCATACTCTGCTGAGTGCTCAGCGGGTAAAATCAAAGCTGTGTCCTCTGTTGCCCTCTCAGTAGGGCCACTGAGAAGGAGGGACTAGAAGGATCTTTGGAAATGCAGGGGATTTCCTTCCCTGCCTTTCACAAACCCCTGCCTTTGCTGGCACATTCCTTCTAAACGGCCCAGAAAGCCCCTTTCAGCAGAATTCGTTCCTCTCTTATTCTGCTCATAGGAACCAACTTGGGAAAGTAAATACTTGCTGTCACACAGGAGATGCCTCTAAAGGAAATTCAGTGTAATTTAAAGTTTCCATTCGTTTCTCCCACGGCCTGCCACCCCTGCCTGAATCAGGCAGCCACTGAAGGAAACCCAGGGCCCTTGTTCTTTCCTAAAGAATTCTCTCTTTGTGACAGCATGTGCTGGGGGAACAGAGGCCCTGACGGAGTGCCCATTTCGAACACTGCTCCGTTTCCCATGGGGCCTTTGTGTGTGCTTATCAAGTGCTGTCACTGGGGACTGGAGCTCTGTGTGTGCTTGCCATATTCCTTGACTCGTTCACCGGCAGAGAGGCCTACCTCAACCTGCAGAAGGCAGAGAGAAGCATAAAGGAGCGGAGAGAGGTAGATAAAAGAAACATGTGTGGAATAAAAGTCTCAGAGAAAGATATAAACATCGCTTTGGGCAGGTAAGCACTGGGCTTCGAGGTGCTGATGCTGTCAGGAGTGAGGCCTGGCTTACACCAGTCTCTGTATTCTTCAGTAGAGGAGAAATATTCAGGGGAGATAATGGGACACCCAAATATTAATAAACAAACTTGTATTTACTAAAGGCTGTTTGCATGTGGGCTCTGGTGGTGCAGTGGTCAAAGTACCTGTCTCCTTCAATTGAAAGGTGTGCCACTTGCCCAGGAAAGACGTGGCTGCCATCTTCTGTAGAGACCGCCAGCCTTGGAAAACCTGGAGGCCGGTCCTACTTTTTGTTTTCTAGGCTCCACCTTGACTCAGCAGTGGGTTCACGGTTTTGGATAAACAACGGTTCTTGGTGCTTTAAGTGCAGTGCCCATTTTAATCCTTGGTCACCATGAGGCCTTTGCTGTTGTTGGAATGTGCCATCATTTGAGCCCTGAATCACAGGGCCCCTGTGAACAACAGATATAGACCTTGCCTTGTCCACGCCACCCTCACGATCACAACTGTATGCAAGCCCACAGCCGCAGTCATGTGCCAGTCCATCTCACGATCACTGCCGTGTGCAAGGCCACAGCTGTAGTGATGTATCAGCGCATCACATGATCACCGCCATGTACAAGCCCACAGCTACAGTCATGTGCCAGTCCATCTCATGATCACCGCCATGTGCAAGGCCATGGCTGCAGTGATGTGTCAGCGCATCTCATGTTCACCGCCATGTACAAGTCCACAGCTGCAGTCATGCACCAGCCCATCTCCTTGAACTCTCTCACTGACCTGCTCTTTCCAGCATTGTCTTTTTTTTTGGGGGGGGGGATTCATTCATTCATTGTTGCACTATTTTCTCTACCCTCCTCCCCAGTTCATTCTTCTCCCCACCCCCCAATGTCTGTTTTAATTGTCCAATTGCCACAGTGCTTGTCAAAGCCAGTTCTGATTAATCTCCTTTCTCAGTATGTCCTTTGTCATTCCCTATCACTCCTCCCTGAGAGAAACTTCATCCTGATTCATAAGGAAAAGGGGATGGCGTATTCTCTTAGCTACTTCCTACTGAAAAGGGATGCTGTGGGTTTCAGGGTGAAGATCTTCTCTCACTACTCTAAAGGGCCCCTTTGGCAGTAGGAAACACATAGACTATTATGG
>NW_006399941.1:6011209-6046378 GCF_000299155.1 Elephantulus edwardii
TCCTTTTGTGACTGGGATATTTCACTCAGCATAATGTTCTCCAGAGTCAACCATTTTGAATAATATTACATGAGTTCCTTGTTTTTCAATGCAGCCTAGTATTCCATTGTGCGAATATACCACAGCTGCTCTATCCATTCGTTTGTTGATGGGATGTCTTTTTCTAAGGACAAAGTTATTATCTCATTAGAGTCAGCAAGGAAACAGAAGTTGAAATTGAACTTGAACCTGTCCAAGATGACATATAATGGCTGGATCTGGGATCTGAACTCAGGCCACACTTTTTCCTCCTCCTGCCTCTCACTTGTTCTCTAGAACTACAATATTACTACTTTCCCCCCTCTTCTGCCATCTACCTTTGTCATTCACTGTGGCACCTTAACAGATAAGGAAGGAACACTTAAAGACAGTTTTATTGGCCGCCCATGAAAGCTATGCAGAGTTCATTGATTTTGCTAATGTCTTGTAGTTGTTGAGAATATATATACAACAAAACATATGCCAATTTGACAGTTTCTACACATATAGTTTAGTCACAGAAAAGTTCTGCTCCACATGGAAGCAAAGTTCATGATGGTCCTTCAAGCCAGGATGAGACATAACTGTTTTACAGTTGAGTTAGGGATCCTCTGAGAATCAAAATATGTAGGAATGAGAGCTGGCCAATCAGATTGCCAGAGGGGGGAAAGAATAATAAAATTTTGCTTAACTCTAGGTATTTCAAATATTTTTGCAACCTTGAAGCCAGTCTATTTCCAAAACTGTACATATTTGGCACAGTAGAGCAGATGACAGAGTGGTAGGTAAAATGAGATGTGTGTGTCTGTCTCCTTAGAACAACTGTGACTCTGGAGGTCAGGTTGGGGATAATGCGGAGGGTCAGAATGCCCAGCACTAAATCAAATATTGCCTGACCTTATCCATCCATAAATCAGAGGCTGCTGCCATGGGGGTAAGGGCAGAGCCCTTTGCTTGTGTGGGTGGTACCTTAGTGCCTTCATCGCACTAAATGTTAACCACTGCCACGGAGCTGTTTCTCACTTTTAGCAACCCTCCATCAGGTTAGGGGAGAAGCCTGTACAGTAGGAGCCTGGCCATCTTTGTTCTGTGAATTTACTGGTGAATTCTAATTGCCAGCCTTTCGGTTAGCCAGCTGATATGCCATGCACATACCTATTTAATTTGTATGCTGAGCAAATTATTTGAGAAGCTAACTCTATGAAGAAGATTGGGGCATCAAGATTGAAGGGAGTCTCATCAACAACATGAATTAGGCAGATTACACAGCCTTGCTTCCTGAAAATAAGGAGGACCTGAAACTCTACTGCATAAAGAACTACAACCTTCAACATGGATTGCATCTCAACTTCAAGAAGACAAAAGTCCTCACCATTGGACCAATAAGCATCACGATACGTGGAGAAAAGATTGAACAACAGATTGTCAACAATTTCATCTTACTTGGATCTACAATCAGTACCTTTGGTACCTGCAGTCAGGAGATCAGGAGATGTATTATACTGGCAAAGTCTTCTATCAAGAAAAGTCCAAGAGCAATGATGTCAGTTTAAAGGCCAAGGTATGTGTTATTCAAGCCATGGTCTTTTCAATCACTTGCTCTGCATCTGAGAACTGGACAGTGAATAAGAATGACAGAAGACAAATGTATGCCTTTGAAGTGTGGTGTTGGAGGAGAGTACAGAATATCCCAGGGACAGCCAAAAGAACAAACAAGTATGTCTTGGGAAAGTGCAGCCAGAGTGTTCTTTAGAGGCAAGGATGGCAAAGCTTCGTCTCACATACCTTGGGCATGTCATTAGGAGAGGCTTTTCCCAGAAAGGGACATCATGTTTGGAAAGGTGGAGGATCAGCAAAAGAGAAGACAGCCTTCAACTAGGTGGATTGGTCAGTGTCTGCAGCAATGGGCCCGTGAGTGTCAGAGACTGTGATGGCGCAAGACAGGCTGGGAGTCAGACCTATTGTTTATAGGGTTGCTATGAGCAGTACTTGACTTGACGGCACCTAACACCACAACCACCTCCAGGGCACCTTGATTAATGCTAGCGCTCCTTTTATTTACTTTCGGGAGTACCTGCTTTGTCCAGGCACTATCCTAGTGTTGCACTGCTGTTAAATGTAACTACCATACAAGCCTACCATGGAGATACTACAGATTTGCTTTGAAGTCATCACAATAAAGCAAATACCATATTCACATTGTTACAAATCCAGAGGATCACACCATTTGGTAATGAGTGGAATGAATGGCAGTTGGTGGAACCAGATGTGTAAGATGTAGGTTAACAGATGTTCATGATCTACCACAGGGCTGGATTAGAAGCTGAGTGGCCCACAGAGGCCAAATGATTTGCTCTCAGAACTTTGGTGTCTGCAAAATAAGTGGCTCCTCTGTGACTTACCACCTTCATTTACTTTCTTCTAGAGCCTCCTTGGTCACTCACAGGCTGACCCTAGCTCTGGCATACTTCGAAAAGGCGATTACCAATGTCATTGCCACCAAGGGTGAGAAGGCATCTGATCTCATCAGTCTCTACGAGGAAATTTCTCAGATTGAGCAGCTGAGGAGGAACCACGAGAAAGCCATCCAGTACCTGCAGCAGGTTCTTGGGCTGCTGGGCCAGGGGAGGGGAGGGGCTTAATCCCATTTTCATCCAGGGTCCCACCAGGCCCACACAAGAGCCCTTCCTCCACCATACATGGCCTTGGCAGAGAACGCTTGAGGTAGGGCGGGTGTGTGAGCTGTGTGGCCTGATGTGGTGGAAGAACTTCCCCTCCAGCCCCACCTCGTCTCCATCAGAGTGAGACAGAGGAAGCCACAGGAGTCCATCCCCAGGGAAAGGGCACTAAGGGCATCTGAGGTTAAGCCTTTAGCAAACACAAAGAGGTTTTTTTTATATGGGAAAAAATGTTATTTTGGTATTATGTTGTAATTTATCCTTTAATTTTGCCTATCTGGTTGCATTTTTGAGTCTAGGGTTAAAATAACAAAAGGGTATTTCACTTGGAAGTAGCCAAGTTGGCAAATGTCCAGAAGTAAAACAAAGCATAGGAAGGAATGTTGACACTGTCCTATGAAAAACATTGAATTGTGTGCTTGAAACCACCCTTGAGCTGCTAACTCACCTTTTCTCTCCTCTAAACAAGAATTCTGCTCTGTGGCTTTAAGTATCTTACAGAGATTTGAAAAACAACACCACACACACAAAAAAAAAAAAAAAGAAAGAAAGTACTGGATTTCCTGAACCACAGAAATGGTGCAATGTGGTCCAACAGCCATGTGTATGGTGGCAAGAGCCTGGATATAAGAGCTCAAAGATACTCTTACAATCCCTGCTGGTGAATGTAACATTTAAGAGAAATGTTAGATTGTTTAAAACACAGAGTACATGTACAAAACTTTTAAAAATATATACTTTTTTGGTTTTTAAGAAAATTATTATTTTATTTTAACAAAAGTTTATAGAAAAATTTATTTTAATTCTTTCATTGTGCAAATGTCATATTTAACAGAAATGTTAGGAAATGATCCTGCTAAGGCAGCAATTCTCCAACTTACCAAGACTCTGATGTGTTAGATAGAAAAAGTTGAGAGAGAGAGAGAGAAAGGCGAGGGAGAGGGAGAGGGAAAGGAAGACCTTTATCAAGTAGCCTTGAGTGGGACCAGGCCTTTATTAAGTAGACCTGAGAGGGATGCCAGGTGACTGTGAGCAGAGGAGGTTAGAATGATGTTCAGGCAGACGGAAGTCGCTTCCTTTTATAGGGCCTGTGAAGGAGATTGAGAGGGCATGGTAGTTTGCTTGGGAAGTTGGGGACAGGGGTCCTGTCAAGATGTGAGTAGGCCTAGGGCTTTCTCAGGATCTCCCGAAATAGTCGTCTTATCAGAATATGGTCAGGCCTTAGTAAGACATAGGCCTGGACTAAGTATTTGGGGTTGGCAGGGAACTTTCTTCCTACCATCTAACTCCATGATTTGCTATGTATTGGCTCCAAGTCAAATGACGGTTCTGTGAGAACCACTGGAATGTCCACAGTCAAACACTGCCACTCGGGCACTTACCTTGTCATGATCTTCTTTGCTCCAGGCCTATGCCATCTGTGTGACTGTTTTCACTGAAGTCAGCCCCAGAACTGCAGAGGCATGTGCGTTGCTAGCCAAAGCCTACGCCCTGTCCGGAGAGGTCCAGAACAGAGGTAGGTAGCAGAGGGGACCTGGGAGTCACCGGGAATTAGCCAATGGCCTGTCTAGAAACATGGCCAGGTCATAGTTCACTGCTCATGTTGTGTGGGATACATCCCCCTGGCTATGATTCTGTACCAAGTCAGGCATGCATGAATTTAGACTTGATATCCCCCAAGTTGGTTAGAGTATCAAAACCAATATGATGATCTTATTTCCATAGAATCTCAATCCAGTTCACCTGCATAAAGAGCTCATATCCATTGTGAATATCAATGAGGAAATCCAAAGATAAAACAGAAAAGCCTGGGCACCTCCACTCCCCAGCTCTCCTGCTTTGCCTCGGGCTTACAGAAGAGCATGTTCTTAGTAGCTGGACTTTTTCTTAAGTCATATTCGGAAGTGGAGGAGTAGGGGTTCTAGAGGAAAGCCAAGGAGCCCTGGTGGCCTACTGGATAAGGTCTCTGCTGCATAGTAGAATGATGGGCAGTCTTCTCCTAGTGATTTAGAGCCTCTGAAAACCCAATGGAGGGTCAGCTTTGAGTCCTTTCTGACTCAGCACCTAACAACAGAGGAAAGCCATGTGGTAGTCTGCCCTCAGCAGTGGTCTTTTGTCCAGCAAGGTTAGTCTTTAGCAAAGTGGATGGTTTTAGGAGAGACAGATAGATGGACCAGTGAGGACAGACAATATCCTTTATTCCCCTGACGGAAGAGCTAAGGGGGCACTCCAGGTGCAGTGAACAGCCAGGGGAATGTGGGGCTTGGCAAGAATGCAGCTTGAACATCTTTTAACTGTTTCATTTCTCTAATTCTAAAATGAATCCATTTTGGTATACATTGTGTTCTAGACATTTATGAGTGTGTGTGTGTGTGTGTGTTTGTGTATATTGTAGATTTTACATTCGACTTTTCCCCATTCTTATATTTCTCATGTCATTTAATAAACATTTTGTAAATGTACAGAAATTATTTTGCTATTTTAATTTTTCAGAAATAGACCTACATTATACAGCATAAAAAGTTCATTGATGAGCTCCTGATTTTATTTTCCAGCTAAATATCTTTCTCCTTTTAACAATTTCCTTGTATATGTTCACAGTATATGTGCTGCATATATGTTTATATGTATATGTATATATTGGAGTTTATGTTGTTTTTTATAATCTTTGTAGTTCTAAAAAGCTTAATTTTTTGCAAACATACAAAATGTATTTTTTCAGTTTTTTTAAGTTAAAAAAGCATATGCCTAGAGTTGGGAAATTCCAAGGCCATTTTCTTTTTATTTACTAATTTTTAATTTTAAAGAAAATATATGTCTTCACTGCATGGCTTTTACTAAATTAAATTGCAGACAGGTTAAAATTTTAGCCATCAAAAATGAAAGCATAAATTAACCAGAAGAAAATAAAGTATTGAAATAAAAAGTACTAAAATTAAAAATTGGGAGGGGAAAAAAAATCTCAGAGCATATCAAAGACATACCATAAAAGAAAATCAGATATTTAATAACATTAGAGATCTAAATTGTGTGGTGGTGGTGGTGTTCTTAGTTGCTGTTGAATACGATCATAACAACTCTGTAAACAACAGATCTGAACCCTTTCCTATCCAGTGCCATCTTCACAATCCACTTTATTAAGGGTCTTCCTCTCTGTCGCCACCCCTCTATCTTCCCAAGCATGATGTCTCTCTCCAATGAGTAGCCTCTCCTAACAACAAGCCCAAAGTATGTGAGGTGAAGTTTTATCATCATTGCCGCCAAGGAACACCCTGGCCACACCTTCTCCAAGACATATCTTGTTCATTCTTTTGACAGTCCGTGGGATATTCACTCTTTTCCATCATCACAGCTCAAAGGCATCAATTATTCTTCTGTCATCCTTATTCACTGTCCAACTTTCAGATGCAAAGCAAGTTATTGAAAAGACCATGGCCTGAATCAGGCATAACCTTGTCCTCAACGATCATCATTGCTTCTCAAGAATTTGAAGAGGTCCTTGACTGCAGACTTTCCCAGTGCAGTATGTCTCCCAATCACCTGACTGCTGGTACCAAGTGTATTGATTGTGGACCCAAGTAAGATGAAGTCACTGACAATTTCAATCTATTCTCCATCTATCATGATGTCGACTATAGGTATAGTGGTAAGAATTTTTGTCTTCTTGATGTCGAGATGCAATTCATATTGAAGGCTGTAGTCTTTGATCTTCTACAGCAAGTCATCCTCACTTTTAGCAAGCACGGTTGTGCCATCTGCATATCAAAGGTTGTTGAGTTTTTCTCCAGTCTAATGTCACCTTCTTCTTCATAGGGCCCAGCTTCTCAAGTAATATAATTGAATCAGCATACAGATTGAATACATGTGGAGAAAGGATACAACTCTTATGCACACCTTTCCTAATTTTAAACCATGCAGTGTTCCTTTGCTCTTTTCATACAACAGTATCTTGGTCTACATATAAGTTTCACATGAGCACAACTAAGTGTTCTGGGACTTGCATTCTTCTCAATGTTATCCATAATTTGTTATAATTCACATAGTCAAATGACTTTGCATAGCCAATAAAATACAAGCAGATATTCTTCTGGTATTCTTTGCTTTCAGCCAGAATCCCTATGATATCAACAATAATATCCCTGATGCCAAAGCCTCTTCTAAAGCCAGCTTAAACTTCTGGCAGTTCCCTATCTATGTACTGTCCTAGTCATTTTTGAATAATCTTCAGAAGTATTTTGCTTGCATGTGATATCAATGATATTATTTGATAATGTCCACATTCTGTTGGATCACCTCTGTTATGAATGAGAACAAATATGGATCTCTTCCAGTCAGTCAACCAGATAGCTGTCCTTCATATTTCCTGGTATGCCAGGATTTGTGAGCATGTCCAAGGCTGCATCTGTCATTTTAAACATGTCAGCTGGTATCCCAGCAATTCCTGGGGCCTTATTCTTTCCTTACTAAAACTTGTAGTTGCCAAAAAATACTGCAAATAAAATTAAAAGGTAAGGTAATCATTCCTCTAAAATTAATAATAACCTGTAACTATGAACAAAATTAGTAAGTAATTGACTTTTTTTAAAAAAGCCTCTAGACTCAAATGTCAAGCATGTAAAGAAACAATAACATCAGTTCTACACTATCTTCTCAGGAAATAGAAATGGAAGGAGCATTTCCCACTTTTTCTTATGAAACAGCTTTAACATGGTAGCAATAACAAATAGCAATTTTGCAGGAAAACTTCAGACTGATACCCTTCATGAAGAGAGACACAAAAATCCTTAACAAAATGCATTGTTGTTGTTGTTGTTGTTAGGTGCTTTTGAGTCGAGTACAACTCATAGTTCCCCTATCCTGTGCCGTTTTCCTTGTCTCTGACACACTTAAGCCCATGGCTGCAGTCACTGTGTCAATCCATTTAATTACAGATCTTCCTGTCTTTCACTGATCCTCCATCCTTCCAAGCTGTATGTCCATTTCCAAGAAACAGCCTCTCCTAGCTACAAGTCCAGAGTATAAGGGGTGAAGCTTCTCCATCTTTGCCTCCAAGGAACACTTGGGCTGCACTTTCCTCACGACATATCTGTTTGTTCTTTTGGCAATTCATAGGATACTCAGCCCTCTTCAACATCACAATTCAAAGGCACTAATTCTTCTTCTGTCATCTTTATTCATTGTCCAACTCTCAAAAGCATAGCAAGTGATTGAAGAGATTATGGCCTGAATCTGGTGCCCCTTAGTCTTCGAAATAGAGAATGAAAGAAAAGACAAAACAAATTGGAAAATAAATAAAGCTATGATGCAGTTAGTCCAGTGTTGGGATACTAACCAGAAGATCACCAATTCAAACCCTCCAGGTATTTCTCAGGATGAGGCAGCTGTTCCTGTTAAGATGAATGAATATTTTTAAAAAGTAAACTGGGGGAGGGGGAAGGGTCTAAAATGTGCAACAATGAATGGATGAATGAAATCTAATTTCTCTGTTCATTAAAATAACAATTAAAATTTTATTTTTTAAAAAAAATATTTACAGCCTTGGAAGCCCAGTGTGGCAGTTCTAATGGGCTGTATGGCATCCCTATGAGTTGGAAATGACTTGGTAGTGAGATGTCTTGTCTTGCTTATTTACAGACAACATGACTAATTGTTTCTGTAGAAATTCCAAGGAGTCAACAAAATTCCCAAAATAAATGAATGAATTTAAGTTTAGAAAGATCTAAGAATAAAATGCCAGCACAAAACTCAGTTCTAGTTCTGCATACTAGCAGCATGCAACTGGAAACAGATTTTTTAAAAAATATCACTTGCAAAAGGTGCCCCTCATCCCCTAAATGACACACTTAGGTATAAAGGTAAAACCAAAAATATGTATAGGATGTACACGCTGGATACTATGAAATGCTGAGGAAAGACGGAATGCCCACATAAACAAAGAGACATACTATATTCATTGGCTGGAAGATTCAACATGGTAAAGTTCTTCTTATGTCGATCTGTGGATTTAATATAGTTACAATAAAAATTCCAGCAGAATTTTTGACCTATTGATAAGTTGATGTTAAAAGTTATAGAGAAAAGCAAAGAAAGGAAACAACTTTGAAAAATATATCCTAAAGTTGAAGGAAGCACAGTTCCTGGTTTTAAGATTTACTGTGAAGAAAACTTAGAGTGTGGTGTTGGTGAGAGAGTATATTACAGAGAGTAGAATCAGTGGGACAGAGGAGAGAACCTAAAAGGTTGTTGTTATATGCCATCAAGTTGCTTGTGAATCACATCCACCCTAAGTCCAATAGCTCTGAACACTGCTCTATCCTGAGCCATTCTCACTGTCTCTAAGACACCTAGCCCCATTACCCTAGTTATTGTGTCAATTCATGTTCTCTTGGGTCATCCTCTCCTCTACTGTCCTTCCACCTTTCCAAGCATGATGTCCTTCTCCAAAGGACTAGTCCCTCCTGGCCCTGTTTCCAAAGTTTGTGAGATGGGGCTTCAAAAATCAGCTTCCAAGGAGAAACTTGGTTTCACCTTCTCTGAGACAGACATTTATGTTTTCTTGGCAGTCCGTGATATGTTAAAGACTCTTACTCAGCATGACAACACAAGGGCATTAATTGTTCTAATGTCATTCTTAGTCATTGCCTAGCTCTCTGATGCAAAGCAAGTAATTGCTAAGACCATGGCCTGGATCAGGTGCACCTTTGTCTCTAGACTCACATCATTGCTTCTCAGTACTCTGGAGAGGTCCCTGACAACAGGTTTTCCTCACTGTAATTCATCATTTGATTTCCTGACTGCTGGTGCAGAGTGTTTATTGAGAAGCCAAGCAAGCTGAAATTGATAACAACCTCAATATCTTCTCTATCTATCATGGTGCTGTCAAGTGGCCCAGTGGTGAGGATCTTTGTCTTCTTGGTGTTGAGCATCAATCCATATTTAAGGCTCCAGTCCTTGACCTTCTGCAGCAAGCGCTTCAGGTCTTCCTCAGTTTCATTCTGCAAGCAAGGTTGTCCCACAGTACAGGTTGTTGATGAGTTTTCCTCCAATCATGATGCCACATCTTCCTCATAAAATCCAGCCTCCCAAATTATCTGTTCCTCATAATAGATTGAAAAGGTATAGAAATAGGGCGGATTCCTGACATATGCCTTTTCTGATTTTGAACTGTGCAATGTTTCCTTGCACTGTTCTGACGACTGCTTCCTGGTCGAAGTACAGGTTTCACATAAGCACAAGTAGGTTTTCTGGGATTCCCATTCTTCTCAAGATTACCCAAAATTTGTTGTGATCCACACAGTTAGATGCCTTTGCATAGTCAATAAAACACAAGTAAACATTTCTCTGGTACTCTGTGCTTTCAGCCAAGATCCATCTGACGTTGGCTGTATGTCTCTAGTGCCATGGCCTCTTCTAAACTCAGCCTGCCCATCTGGCAGTTCTATGTTGATGTCCTGTTCCAATTATTTTTTTATAATCTTCAGTAGGATCTTGCTGGTGTATGATATTAATGATATTGTTTGATATTTTCGCACTCTTGTCAAATTACCATTTCATATAAATACACCCAAGCAATTTTTTTATTATGGTAGAAAAGCAATTCATTAAGGAATGATTCTTTTTTTTAATGTCTTTTTTTCACTTATTATACTAGTTTATTTACAAAATTCTAAAACATTGTTTTCCACACCAGATTCTTCCAATTTCCCTCACCCCACTCACCCACCAAATTGTTCAACCCCATGATTAATTCCCTCCACAACCTCATCCCTCTGCTCCCATCCTCCACCATCTTGGATCCTCATATTCATTCTATAATAATGGTTTTATACAATATTTGCCCTCGTGGGACCGAGTTAGTTCACTCAGCATAATGCTAAAGAATGAATCTTGTTTTCAACAAATGGTATGGGAACAATTGAATACCTGTTGTTGTTGTTGTTATGTGCCATTGAGTCGCTTGTGACTCATAGTGACCCTATGTACAACAGCCCTAAACTCTGCTCTGTCCTGTGCCAATCACACTGCCTCTGACACACCCATCCTGATTACCCCAGTCACTGAATCAATCTACCTCATAGAGGACCTTCCCCTCCTGTGCTGTCCCTCCACCCTACCAAGCATGATGTCCCTCTCCAAGGACCTGTCTCTCCTCACAACATGTCCAAAGTATGTCAGACAAAGCCTCAGAATCCTTGCCTCCAAGGAGTAGCCTTGTTTCACCCTCTCCAGGATGAATCTGTTTTCCTAGCAGTCCATGGTACATTCAATACTCTTCTCCAGCACCACAGCTCAAAGGCATAAATTCTCCTTCTATCCTCCTTAGTCATTGTCCAATTCTCTGACACAGAACAAGTGATTGCAAAAACCATGGCCTGGGGTGGGGGGGAAAAAGAGTCCTAACCTATAATCACATGATTCTTAAAAATGAATCATGAATCAAAATTTTTGGAAGAAAAAGCATAAAATTCTGGGAGAGTTCTTAGATACGATGCCAAATATATAATCTATGAAATAAAAGATGGATAACTTCGACTCCATCAAAATAAAAAAAATGCTCAGGAAAAACACAGTTAATGGAATGATGGATCTAACTATTTACAGATCACATATTTGGCAAAAGAACGTGTATGAAGAATTCTTAAAGTTCAGCAGTGTGGTTGTGTACCTTTGAGTTGGAACCGACCCATAGCTGACCATCCAGTGGATTTTCAGATGCAGCAGATCACACGGGAGGAGACTGCTCATCCTTCTACTGCAGAGAAACTGGTGGATTCTAACCATGTGTCTTTGGATTAGTAACACAGCTCCTTACCCACTAGGCCGCCAGAGCTCAAACTCTTTAGTATCCTTACCAAGAGCCAAAAGGTGAAAACAACTCTGTTGCCCATCAGTGGATATAGAGAGGTAACAGATGGTAGAATACACTTATAATGGAGTATTGTTTAATCATTAAAAAGGAATGCAGTGCTGAGACATGCTTCAACACAGGGAAACCTCAAAAACATTATGCTAAGTGAAAGGAATCAAACAAAAGAGCACTTATGAATCGATTTATTTGCAATGTTCAGAAAGGAGACTGGGAGTCAACTGGTGGTTGCTAGTGCTGGAGAGGGAGGATTAGAACAGTACATAGATAGGGAACTGCCAGAAGTTCAAGCAGGGTCTAGAAGAGGCCATGGCACCAGGGATATCGTTGCTGATGTCAGATTAATCCTGGCTGAAAGTAAAGAATACCAAAAGGAATGTGTATTTGTTCTTCATTCACTATGCAAAGGCATTTGACTGTGTGGATCATGACAAGTTGTGGCTGACATTGAAAAGGATGGGAATCTCAGAGCATTTAATTGTGTTCATGTGGAAACTATACCTGGACCAAGACGCTGTTTTGTGAAAAGAGCAGGGGAGTACTGCATGGTTTAAAATTGAGAAGAGAGTTGTCTCAGGGTTGTACTTTCTCTCCATACCTATGTAATATGTATGCTGAGCAAATTATTTGAGAAGCTGGACTCAGTGAAGAGGAATGTGGCATCAGGATTGGAGGGAGACTCACCAATAAGCTATGCTATGCACAAGGTGGCATGACTTTGCTTGCTGAAATTGAGGAAGACTTGAAGCACTTGCTGCAGAAGATCATGGAATGCAGCCTTCATGCATCTCGATATCAAGGAAACAAAGATTCTTACCACTGGACCAGTAGGCAACATCGTGATGGAGAGAGAGGAGATTGGAACTGTCAACAGCTTCATCTTGCTTGGATCCACAATTAACACCCTTGGCACCAGCAATAAAAAAATAAAGAGAAGCACTGCACTGGGAAAATCTGCAGTTAGCAATGTCTCCAAATTATTGAGGGAGCAATGATGTCAGTTTGAGGACTAAGGTATGTCTGATTCTGGCCAGTCTTTCTGATAACTTGCTATGTATCTGAGAGCTAGACAATTAATGTGGAAGAAGAATTAATGCCTTTGAGCTATGGTAGGAGAAGAGCACTGAATATCCCATTGATGGCCAAAAGAACAAACAGATATGTCTTGGAAAAGGTGCAGCCAGAGTGCTCTTTGGACAAGAATGATGAGGCTTCACTTCACATACTTTTGGCATGTTTCTAGAAGGGGCTAGTCCTTGGAGAGGGACATGAAGCTGGAAAGGGTGGAGGATTGGCTAAGGAGAGGAAGACCCTCGACCAGGTGGATTGATGTGGTGACTGCCACAATGGGCTCTACTGTGTCAAGAAGTTGGAGACAGGATGTTCCTAAGGTTTCTGTGACTCACACTCAACCTGATGTTCCTCAACAACAACTACACAACTAGGATTGGGTCATTTTGGGGGTTGACAACTTTTTGAGTGGCAAGAGGTGATGTTCGTATACACTGTTAATGCACTAACTACCACTGAATTGTTCTCTTTGACCTACTTACTTTACAGGTTCACCTGTAAAATTATACCCACAAAGATACTTTGTGCAAACAAAGCAATGAAAAAACATGAGATTTAAATTCCTCTGCCATTGAATTCACAGTGTCAGTCATAGAATCTTAGTACATGGGGGAATCTTCTTCTCTTGCTGACCCTCCACCTTTCCAAGGAACAGCCTCTCCTAACAACATGCCCTAAGTATGTGAGATGAAACATAATTTCTCAGAATGGAAACAGCTGGACTGTGCTGCATGTGAATAAACCACTGTGGTGTATCCATACAGTAAAACTATGCTTAGTAATGAAAAGAAACCAATTACTGACACATTTAACAGCTTGAAGAAATCTCAAAGGCTTTGTCCTAAATAAAAAGAAACTAGTCTCAAAAGATTACATCATATTGCTTCAAGCCAGGGGCAGACAAAAGCCTCATTGCCCTGAATGTAAGAGTTAAATTGAGAAAATCTCAGGAAGAAAATAGAGAACCCACCTCTATGAAATGTGGGTGAAAATTTCTTACTTATACATCAAAACCACAAACCTTAAAGGAGAATTTTTTTTTAATTTATGTTGTTTATTTTTCATTTCAGTGAACATCTACAGAGATTTTGGGATTCCATTCATTCATTGTTGCACCCTTCTCCCCGCACAAACCCTCCCCCCCCTCATTTGCTCCTCTCCTTGAAAAGCAAAAGAAAAACTCCCTCATTGGTACACAATCCCCCCACACACCTCCCCAAACCCTACCCCCTACCCCCAAATATAATCCACTCTGCAACCCTCATTGCATACTCCTATGATAAAAATAATGCCCTAAAATATAATACTTTTAGACTAGAAACTGGATTCATAATAAATAAATACATTTTCCTCAAAAGACAGCACTAAAAAAATGAAGAGACAAGTGACAGACAAGAGGAAATTTTTTCAAAATCTAAATCTAATAATGTATAGTTTAAACATATGAAGAAATCCTAATAGAATAATGACAAGGCACACATCCTAATGAAAATATGGAGAATATTTTAGTTGAGTTTCCCCCAAGAAGATAATGTAAATAGGGTTGGTGTGTCAGAATTAGTGAGACTGGCTCAGGACAGGGCAGGGTTCAGAGCTGCTGCACATAGGGTCGCTACACATCACAGGCAACTCAATGGCACATAACAACAATAACAGGTTTGGAAGCAGGAGTAGCATCCACTTCCTAAATAACATGCTTCCAGAAACTCTATGAACTTTGATAAATGTTGATAGTTGTAGAGGGGCTTCAGTCCTTTTGTTCATAGAGTCTCTATGAGTCATGATTAACTCGAAGGTAGTCAACAACAACAACAACAAGCATGTGGGGGACAGCGCTAACATTATTAACCATTTGTTGTTAATAGGTGCTGTCTCAGCAACACTACGTATAACAGAAGACATACAGTCATGCACCGTCCTTGGAATCACGGTTGGCCTTGAGTTTATTGTGGCCGCCACTGCAACTGTCTGTCTCTTCTTCCTGTTTTTAATAACTCTCTGCTTAACAAGCTTGATGTCTTTCTCCAGGGACTGGATTCTAGATACTATGTATAACATTCATAATATAAAGTCTCTCCATTCTTACTTCTAAGGACCGTACTTGCTGTATGTCTTCCAAGACACATTTATTCCTTATTCTGGCAGTCTATGACCACCTTCATCTGCACCAAAATTCATACGCATCCACTTCTCCTCCAGTCTTCCTACTCATTGTCCAGCTTTCCCTTGCATATGAGGAGATGGAAGACACCCTGGGTCAGGCACACACACACTTCATCTTCACAGTGGCATCTTTGCCTTGTAACACTTTAAAGAGATCTTTTGCAACAACTTTCCTCAATGCAATACACTGTTTAGCTTCTTGACTGATGCCTTCATGGATGTGAATTGTAGATTTAAGTGGCATGAAATCCAACTTCAATCTTCTCTCGGTTTATCATGATGCACATTATTGATGCAGTTGTGAGGATCTTTGCTTTCTTTATACTAAAGGTTATATTCTTTGATCTTCATGAGTAAGTGCTTCAAGTTCTCTTCACTTTCAACAAGTAAAGCTGTAAGTTAATTCTGCAGTGAGGGGGCACTATCCACCCACTGTTGTTACATGCCGTCAAGTCAAGTATAAGCCATAGTGATCCTACGAACAACAGATGTGAACGCTATCCTAGCCTGTGTCATCCTCGCAGTCTCCAACACACTTGAGCACGTTGGGGGAGGTGTAAATTTACCTGCTGGAAGGTCTCCCTCTCTACGGAATGTTGCTAGGAGGGCCTACTCTTTGAAGAAAGACATGATGCTTGGAAGGGTGGAGGGTCAGCAGAGAGGAAGACCCTTGACCAGGTGGATTGGCACGGTGACTGGTGCAATGGGCTTTAACGTGTCAGGAAGTATGAAGATGGCACAGGACAGGAAAGGGTTCAGATATTCTATTCAGAGGATCACTATGAGTCATACTCAGCACCTAACAACAACAACTGCTTCTCACTCTTCTCTCCTTAAGTCCTTATAAGAGGAAAAGGTGTTACAGACCACACAACAGGGATACTCCTCTTCCATCCCTCCAGGGCTGGCCAAGATTATAGTTGTTGCTTCCCTCCCTCGAGCCTCTTCTTGCTAAGTGGCCTATCACATCATTACATGACTGCATTGTTATATATAATTACACAGCTGCCAGACCACTGAGAATCATGGCCCAGTAAAGTTGGCTTAACACATTTTGGGGACACAGTTGAATCAATGACAGTCTCTGTGGAATGTAGAAAAGCCCTGGTGGCACAGCGGTTAAGACTTCAGCTAACCAAAGTGTCAGCAGTTGGAAAACACCAGCTGCTCCTGGCGGAAACAGGAGTCCTGCTAGTCTGCTTCTGTAAAGATCTACAACCTTGGAAGCCCTACAGGGCTGTTCTGCAACAACGGGTTTGAATCCAAGCCACACAAACCTCAGTGGCTCCTGAAAAATGGAAAGGAACCCACTCAGACCCCACCCGGGATTAAGAACTGTAGTAACTAAGAACAACAGGAGAAGAATCGATGGCTTTGGCTATGGCTCTGGAGAAGAGTATTGAATGTACCATGAACTGTCAAGGGAACAAATAGGCCTATCCTTGAGAGGGTGAAACTAGGCTGCTCCTTGGAGGCCAGGATTGTGAAGCTCCATCTGACATACTTTGGGCATGCTGCCTGGAGGGACCAGTCCTTCAAGAGAGATGTCCTGCTTGGAAAGAGTAGAGGATCAGTGCAGGAGAGGAAGACTCTTGCCAAGGTGGATTGACACAGTGATAACAACAATGGAGTCAGGCGTGTTGGAGATGGTGAAGATGGCACAGGCTAGGGGAGGGTTTAGAGCCATCATTCACAGGGTCCCTATGAGTCAACTCAAAGGCGTTGATTCTTCTTCTGTCTCCCTTGTTTACTGCAGTTCTTTATCCTGCAGAGCTGTTGGGTGGATTCCAAGTGGGTTCCTTTCCCTCAACAACAGTGCGCTTAATCAGGAGCCACTGAGACTTCTTCAGGCTGGGATTCAAACCTGTTCAAACCTGGGATTCAAACTGCCCTGTAGGGTTTCCAAGGTTGTAGATCCTCACAGAAGCACACTAGCACACCTTTCTGTCCAGGAGCAGCGGGTGGGTCCCAACAGCTGATGTCAACTTGTCAGCACATAACAGCAACAAGGGAGCCTTTGTGATAAGGAATTGCTCTGCCAACACATTGTTTTTGTTGTTATGTACCATTGAGTCAACTACAACTCATAGCACCCTATGGGACAACTCTATCCTGAGCCAACCTCACCATCTCTGGTAAAATGGACCCCTTTGAACCATGAATTACTACATTCATTGTGTCAATTCATCTCATCCAGGGTCTTCCTCTCCTGTACTAATCCTCCACCCTTCCAAGCAGGATGTTCTCCAAGGACTGGTCCTTCCTGGCAACATGCCCAAAGTATGTCAGATGGAGCTTCAAAATCCTTGCCCCCAAGGACCAACCTGATTTCATCCTCTCCAGGACAGACTTGTATGTTCTTTTGACAGTTCATAGTATATCCAATACTCTTTTCCAGCACTACAACTCAAAGACATCAATTCTTTGTCTGTCTTCCATAGTCATTGTCCAGGTCTCAGATGCATACCAAGCAATTGAGAAGATAGATGATGACCTGAATCGAGTCCACCTTAGTTTCTAAACTGACATCATTGCTTTTTCCATTCTGAGGGGGCCCCTGAAAATAGATATCTCAATGTAACTGGTCTTTGATTTCCTGACTGCTGGTGCCAAGAGTGTTGATTGTGGATCTAAGGAAGATGAAATCATTATCAATCTTTATCTTTTCTCCATCTATCATAATACTGCCAATTGGCCTGGTGGTGAGGATCTACGTTTTCTTCATACTGAGATGTAATCTATATCAAAGGCTGCAGCCCTTGACCTTCTGCAGCAAACGCTCCAAGTCCTCCTTAGTTTCAACAAGCAAGGTTGTGTTATCTGTATAACACAATATAAAGAAAAGTGTGTGTGGTTCTACTCCAGCATCCACTTCATGGGAGAAAGATGAGCATTCTCCCTGTGCAATTTACTGCCTCTGAAAACCCACTAGAGTGTCAGCTCTGAGTCGGTTCTGACTTGATGATTACAACAGAGAGAACTGAATGAGGTAGTGCTCTGTTGTGTGATGTCACTGTGAAGTCCAAACCTACAGGTGAGGCCTGGAATGAAAGCAGGCACTGACTTCGAGCATGAAAATGTCTAATGAATTGAACCAAAGTAGCTAGACACCTGGCAAAGGCTCGTAGCTTGACTTAATGATTCCCTTCTTTGTAGATGTGGTGGAGCTGTATTTTGTAAAAAGTATCACCGCCTACCAAGCCACACTGGGTACAGAGGACTCAGAGACACTAACAACCATTGAGGAATTCTGCAAGTGGCTGATCCTAAATGGAGAAAAACAGGTAAAGGTGGCAGCTAACGGGTGCATGGAATTGCTGGTTCACCATGAGGTCAGGACAGACTTCCATCTCACAGTTCAGGAGACCGTAGCTTGGGTCCCCGGGAAAGGCAAGATCAGGACATAGGGCAACTTTGGATATTATTAAATATTTCTATATGTGTATATGTTGTTGTTTTTGTTATGTGCCATCAAGTCACCTGTGTCTCATAGTGAACCTATGTTCTACAACTCTAAACCCTGCTATATCCTGTGCCAATCTTACTATCTCCGACACACCTAACCCTATTACCTCAGTGACAGAATCAATCCATCTCATCAAGGATCTTCCTCTCCTGTGCTGTCTGTCCCTCCACCCTCCCAAGCATGATGTCCCTCTCCAAGGACTGATCCCACCTTGCAACATGTCCAAAGTATGTCAGACGAAGCTTCAGAATCCTTGTCTCCAAGGAGCAGCCTGACTTCACCTTCTCCAGGATGAATTTGTTTGTTCTCCTAGCAGTTCATGGTATATTCAATACTCTTCTCTAGCACCACAGCTCAAAGGCATCAACTCTTTTTCTATCCTCCCTAGTCATTGTCCAGCTCTCTGATGTATAGCAAGTAATTGCAAAGACCATGGCTTGTATCAGGTGCACCTGAGTCTCCACACTGACATCATTGCTCTTCAGTACTTTGGAGAGGTCTCTGACAGCAGACTTTTCCAATGCAATTAGTCTTTTAATTTCCTGGCTACTGGTACCAAGAGTGTTGATTGTAGAGCCAAACAAACTGAAGCTGTCAACAATATGAGTCTCTTCATTGTCTATCATGACGCTGCCAATCAGCCCAGTAGTGAGAATCTTTATTTTCTTGATGTTGAGCCTCAATCCATACAGAAGGCTGCAGTCCCTGACCTTCTGCAGCAAGCGCTTCAGGTCCTCCTCAGTTTCAGCAAGCAGGGTTGTATCATCTGCATAACGCAGACTGTTGATGAAGCTACCTCCAATCCTGATGCCACACTTCTCCTCATAGAGCCCAGCACACACCACCCCCCCTTGGATAATCTGTTCAGATGCACAAAAATAAACTCTGATATACAACAAAACCAATATATGTTGTTGCTCTTTTTATTTTTAAATCTTAACATATGAGGTAAATTCCTCAACTAGATGATACACATAAATAGATTCTGGTCCTTTAAGTTTAATAATTTAAGTCAAAGTTAGCTTCTACCTTTGGCTCTAGCTGGAACTTTTTCCTCCTGCAGTGCTCTTTCTCTGTTTTGAGACTTCAGTTTTTCATTAGCCAAAATTTTGTTGTCTCCTCTGAAACAGATAGCTGGACAATGACTAGGGATGATAGAAGGAAAAATTATGCCTTTGAACTGTGGCGCTGGAGAGGACTATTGAATATACCATGGACTTCTAAGAAAATGAACAGGTTTGTCCTGGAGAAAGTTAAACCAGGCTGCTCCTTAGAGACAAGGACTCTGAAGCTTCATCTGACATGCCTGGGACATGTTTCAAGGAGGGACCAGTCCTGGGAGAGGGACGTCATGCTTGGGAGGGTGGAGGGACATCTCAAGAGAGAAAGATGCTCAATGAGGTGGATTGATTCAGTGACTGGGGTAATGGGGGTGGGTGTGCCAGAGACAGTGAGATTGGCACAGGATAGAGCAGGGTTTAGGGCTGTTGTACATAGGGTCGCTATGAGTAGCAGGGGACTCAATGCCACCAAATAGCAACAACCTCTGAAAGAAAAAAGTTACAAAGTTGTACAACATAAATAATGTAACCAGTGTCAATAGAGGTAGTTATTGTTGAGCTGATGTGTTTTTGTTGGATACATTCTCAACAACAAAACCAGCAGTTCTACTCTGTCACCTGGGGTCGCTGTTGTGTCATAGTTCTTTATCCTCGGTGGCAGACTTGAACATGTACCCCAAGGATAGCATTCCTTGTCTCTGAGCTCTGTCAGGTGCAGGGTATCCAATCTATTCCCAGAGTCTTTTTTTGTTACTATTCCCAGTCTCATTACAAACAGGCGGAAGATGTACTCAAAGGGTGTGGGGATTCAGCATTTCAATGTGAAACTATGCACATGTGTATGGACAGGCCAGTCACCTTAAGTGCTAGAAGCATCCGCCGAGAGCAGACATTTTTGTCTGTTTTCCTCACTTCAGTGTCCCCTGGTGCTGCCTGAAGCTGTGATAGTCCAGAGTAGACAGTCAATACGATTTGCTGAATTTTCAACACATTTCATATGGATTTTTAATGTTTGAGCCTGATGTGAATCTCAAGGGTTCTAGAAAACTAACAGAAAATCAGAAGTCTTGCTAAGTATGTATCCATTGACTGTTTTTTTTGTTTTATTTTATGCAAAAGCTTAACCTAACACAAATTTTAAAAAAGGATATATAATAATATAACTATACGCATATGTGTTTTATTGATTATGCAGAAGCCTTTGACTATATGGATAACATGTAGCTAACATTAAGAAGAATGGGAATCCTGGAAGACTTAATTGTGCTCATGTGAAACCTATACATACACTAAGAAATAGTTGTCTGAATGGAAAAGAGAACACTGCATGGTTTAAAATTTCTCATAAATTTGTATGTGATGCTTATATCCTTTCACAAAGGCATGTATGCTTTCTCAATGTCTAGTCAATTTGTATGCTGAACATGTAATTTGAAAAATTGGGTTATATGAAGAATGGTACATGAGGATTTGAGAAAGATTCATTAACAACCTGCCTTATGCAGATAATAGAACTTTGCTTGCAGAAATTGAAGGCTTAACGCACTTACTGCAGAAGATCAAAGACTAAAGCCTTCAATTATGAAGAAACATCAAGAAAACAAAAATCCTTACTATTGGAAGGGAGCTGGTTAGAAACTACTCTGCAATCCCAAAAGCACACAGGTCAAATCCACCAGCTGCTCTTCAGGAGAAGAATGAGTAATCTCTTCCTGTGAAATTACTGCCTCTGAAAACTCACTGGAGGATCAGCTATGGGTCAGATCTGACTCAATGGTACATAACAACTGGATGAATAGAATAGCATCTTGATAGATGGAGAATCAGCATCAAGAAAACAAATATTCTCACCACTGGGCCGACTGGCAGCATCATGATGGATGCTGAAGAGACTGAGATTGTCAACAGTTTCCGTTTGCTTGGCTCCACAATCAACACTCTTGGTACCAGCAGCCAGGAAATCAAAAGATTAATATCACTGGGGAAGTCTGCTGCCAGAGACCTCTCCAGAGTGCTGAAAGGCAACAAGACCAATTTGGAGACTAAGGTAAGTCTGATACAGGCATAGTCTTCACAATTAACTTGCTATACATCAAAAAGTTGGACAGTGACTAAAGATGGTAGAAGGAGATTGATGCATTGGAGCTGTGGTGCTGGAGAGGAGTAGGGAATATATCATGGACTCCTAGGAGAACAGACAGGTTTGACCTGGAGAGGGTGAAACCAGGCTGCTCCTTGGAGGCAAGGATTCTGCCGCTCCATCTGATATACTTTGGGCATGTCACAAGGAGGGACCAGTCCTTAGAGAGGGACGTCATCATTGGGAGGGTGGAAGGACAGTGCATGAGAAGAAGACCTTGAATGAGATGGATTGATTCAATGACTAGGGTAATGGAGGTAGGTGTGTCAGAGACAATAGTTTGACTCAGGGTAGAGCATGGTTCAGAGCTGTTGTACATTGTGTTGCTATGAGTCACAAGTGGCTCAATGGCACATAACAAACAACAACAGATGGAGAATGTATTTAAGTTGTCAAAGATTTCATTTTACTTGGATCTACAATCAATACCCATGGTACAACAGTAAAGAAACTCAAAGATATGTTGCATCTGGTAAGGACCTCTCCAAAGTACTAAAGATCAAGGACATCCGTTTAAAGGCCAAGTGCCTTGTCCAAGTCATGGTATTTTCAGTTGCTTCTAATGTTTCTCAAAGTTGGACAATGAATAAGAAAAACTGAAAAAGAATCAATACCTTTTAATTGTGTCATTGATGAAGAATATTGAATATACCGTGAACTGTCAAGAACAAACAAATATGTCTTAGCTGAAGTACACTCAGCGTCCTTAGAAGCAAAGGTGGTGGGACATCATCTGACATACTGTGGGCATGCTGTCAGGAAGGGCCAGCCTTGGCAAAAGAAATTATACCGGGTAAGGTCAGCAAACGAGAGGAAAACCTTCAACAATTGCCACAGTGTCTATACGGATGGGCTGGAGCATATCAAAGATTGTGGTGATGGTTCAGGTTATGACAAGGTCCAGGGTTGTTTTTCACAGGGTAACCGGGAGCCAAAGTCGACTTGATGGCACCCAACAATAACAACAACAACCACTTGTTGCAAAGCCAACTGACGCCTCTTTGTCCTTCAGTGTGGCTAGTGGTGGGTTCAAACATACAACACTTACAATGCTCAAACCATTGCACTTCTGGTTGTTAGGTACCATCAAGTCGAACACAATTCATAGCGACCCTATGAATAAAAGATGTAAGTCCTAGTCCGCTGTAGCGTGCCCCGCAGCTCGGTGGTTTCTCCGGCCGTTCAGCCGTCCGCTGCCGGGCTGCGCGTCGCCTGAGCCGGGACGCGCCTCTGTGTTTCTCGCCGCCTCGTCGCCCGCGGCCGCTGCGCACCTTCCCGGGACACAGCACACACACCATGACGAAGGAAGACAAGAAGTCCTTCAACCAGAGCCTGGCCGAGTGGAAGCTCTTCATCTATAACCCCAACACCGGACAGTTCCTAGGGCGCACCGCCAAGAGTTGGGGTTTGATCTTGCTCTTCTACCTAGTCTTCTATGGCTTCTTGGCTGCTCTCTTCGCATCCACAATGTGGATCATGCTCCAGACACTGAATGATGAAGTTCCCAAATACCGCGCGACCAGATTCCCAGTCCAGGACTTACGGTTTTTCCAAAACCAGTGAGCACCTTGGAATATTCATTCAGTGTGTCTGACGCACAGTCCTATGAAGGATACATTAAAGACCTTGACCGTTTGCTAAAGTCATATAGTCCAGAAGAACAGAAGAACCTCACAGCGTGTCCTGAAGGAATACCTTTTGAACAAAAGGGCCCTGTTTATTCTGCATGTCGGTTTCCTCTGGATTTACGTAAAGACTGCAGTGGCTTGATGGATCCTAACTATGGCTATTCCAAAGGAAACCCTTGTGTTCTTGGGAAAATGAACCGAATAATTGGATTAAAGCCTAAAGGAGAACCAAAGATAGTATGTACGTCAAAGAATGAGCAGATGGTACATGTATCAACATACCCTTCCACGGGAAATATAGACTTAAAATATTTTCCATATTATGGGAAAAAATTACATGTAGGGTATCTGCAGCCAATTGTTGCCGTCCAGGCATTCTTTGATCCTCTTAACATTACCAAGAAAGAAGCCACATTTGACTGCAAGATAGAGGGAGCATCCAACCTGAAAAACGAGGATGATCGTGACAAATTTTTAGGACGGGTTACATTCAAAATCACAGTGAATGCATAGTCTGAGTAGGATGTCTGTACAGAGTAAATGTTGTGTTGTTTGTCCCCACTTTGCATCAGCTGGACCTGCCATTCTAGAATTATGAGACCACCTTGGAGAAAGGTGGGTGGTACGTGACACTGGGGTGACACCTTCATGTGCTTCCAGATCATACTGTCCGATGTCCTCTGAAATAACTGCCTGTTGCCTCTGCTGCCCTTTGAACCAGTGTACAGACGCCATATTAGGGACAGGGAAATACCTGATCAAGATCAGTATGATGGGGGTCTTTTCCTCTTTTTGTGTGGTTTAACTGCCAAGTGTCTAAAGCTTAATGTGCTGTGCTGTGTAAATATTGTATGGATTTAACACTGGTTAACTGTCCTTTGATGCCAACACAATTTTTAGGGATAAAACGATAAAAGAAATGGTACTTGACCAACATCAAGTGACTTTATAGCTGCAATCAGTGGGTGTGGTGTGTGGAGACCCCTGAACTGATGTGTGTGCAAGGAGGGCAAAGAAAATAAAAGAGCGTTGGAAAGTGTTTAAAAAAAAAAGATGTAAGTCCTGTTCTATGCTGCACCATCCTCACACTTCCTGACACACAAGAGCCCACTGTGGCAGTCCCCATGTCAATCCACCTGGTTGAGGGTCTTGCTCTCCTTGACGGACCCTCCACCCTTCCCAGCATCATGTCCTCCAAGGAACAGCCCCTCCTAGCAACATGCACAAAGTATGTGAGTAGCATCATTCTTGCCTCCAAAGAGCACTCTGGTTGCACACTCTTTATTGCACTACCAGAACTCAAATTCCATGAGAAAACCAGAACTCATGGAATTGTTTTTGTGGTTCAGTTGCAATTGAGTCTGCTATGACTCAGAAAGACCCTGTGAACAAATCTGAACCTTATCCTAGCCTGTGCTCTCCTCATCATCTCTGATATATAACCTCAAGCCCATTGTTACAGTCTCTGTGTCACTCTGTCTTGTTGAGGGTCTTCCTCTCCTTTGCTGACTCTCCACCTTTCCAAGCATGATGTTCTTCTCTAAGGAGTAGCCCCTCCTAACAACTTGTCCAAACTATGTGAGACACAGCTTCATCATGTTTGGCTCTAAAGGTCACCTCAGGTGAAACTTTTCTAAGACATATTTGTTTGCTCTTTTGGCAACCCATAGGATGTTGTTGTTATTATGAGTCACCTGTGACTCACCGCAACCATGTGTGCAATAGCTATTAACTCTGCTCTATCCTGATCAGTCTCACTGACTTTGACACACCTACTCCCTTGTCCCAGTTACAGTGTCAATCCATCTCATCTGGAATCTTCCTCTCCTGCTCTGCCCCTCCACCTTCCCAAGCATGACATCCCTCTCCAAGGACTGGTCCCTCCTTACAACATGCCCAAAGTATGTCAGATGGAGTTTCAAAATCCTTTCCTCCAAGGAGCAGACAGTTTTCTTCCTCTCCAGAATAAATCTGTTTGTTCTCTTGGTGGTCCATGGTGTGTGCAATACTCTTTCCCATCACCACAACTCAAAGACATCAATAATCCTTCTGCCATCTTTGGTCATTGTCCAACTCTGATGCATAGCACATAATTGTGAAGACCATGGCCTGAATCAGGTGTAACTTAGTCTCCAGGCTGACATCGTTGTTCTTCAGCACTTTTGAGAAGACCCTGACAGCAGCCTTCCCCAGAGCAATTTGTCTCTTGATTTCTTGACTGAGTTCTTTTTGAAATGCTAGACTGACTTTCCCTCCATTTTAAATATTCCTTAGGAGGCTTGCAAACTTCTAAAGGCTACGTTGAAGTCCCAGATCATTGATCAAGGTGGTTGCAGTGAAGGATTGGCTCAAACCTTTTATAACTTGGGAAAGCTGTGCTTTGCCAGAGGAGAGCTGAGAAAGGCAATCCAGCTGTTAAAGAAGGTAAATGTTGCTGGTGCTACAATTGTCTCCTGGTCAGAATCTTGTTTTATCTTGGAAGTTTTTCTTCCTTCCTTCTTCCTTGCTTCCTTCCTTCCTTCCTTCCTCATCTTTTCTCTTTCCCCTCTTTTCTTCCCTTTCTCCCTCCCTCTCTTCTCTTCTTCCCTGCCCTACTTTCCTCCCCTTTTTTTCCTTTTTTCTTCTTGTATACCATACAATCAGATCTGATTGGCACAGGAGGAGATTGCCCCTCCTTCTCCAGCGGAGCATCTGGTGGATTGGAACCATGTACCTTCAGGATTATGGCACAGCTTCTTGCCACTAGGCCACCAGGGCTCCCCTGCCCCGGTCTTTGTTCTCCTTCTCCCTTTCCTTCTCTTTCTATCTCATACCCAAGTTTCTTTTCACAATATAAGGAGCTTGATGGCTCAGTAGTTAAAATCCCTCATTTACTAACTGGATGGCTGATGGTTTGGACGAACCCGCTGCTCCCTGATAGAAAGACATGGCAATCTTAATTCCATGAAGATTATAATCTTGGAAACACTATGGGAAACACTGAGATCCTAGAGAATCCCATGGAGATTGCAGAGCAGGCTCCACAGCAGCGGGCTGGTTTGGGTTTGTACCACAAAGTAAAAGAAAGAAGAAGAAAAAATTCTGAATATAAGCAAAACCCAAAATCTTAAAACTTCCCATAACCCTCTCATGTAAAACAAGTAACATTTAGCTCATGCTTCTCCAGTTTCCTGTTTTAGTTAGAGTAGGTTTTGACCAAAGCAAAATGTGGTCAACCAAATAGATGTTCTGTTCTGTTCTGTTCTTCACATGACGTACTTTGCTAACCCCCTTACCTTAGAGCTGTCACTCTGCCTGGACCTTTGGGGTCCTGGCTCCGGTGTAAAAACCAGGCAAGTGAGATGATTGGGTTACTGTCTCTTAGGCACCAATGTTCCATGTTGTTCTGTGCCTTGTTGTTGTTGTGTACCATCAAGTTGGAACCCTCCAATGTGTTTTCAGAGGCAGTTAATCGTACAGGAGGAGATGGTGGATTCAGACTCATAAACCTTGATTCATTCATTTTGTCTATTCACATACACTCTCGAGAATTTCAAGTGGAAGGGTGAGTTGCTGTTCACTCTATCTTGTCTGGAAGCATAATTTACTTGCCTGTAGTCTTTTATCACTGGAAATGGAATTCAGAATTGACAGTTTATTTCCCAATGCATAGGACCACTACAGAAATGCCTACTATTCAAGTGTATCAATTGCTTTGTGGGAGGTAGATGAGGCAGCCTGCTCCCATAAACATTTACAGCCCTGGAGACCTAAGCAGACAGAACTCCTCTGGACTGTGAGGTCGTCATAAGTAGAAACTGACATAGTAGCATGGATTTTCAAAACAACTGAAGAGGACCTGAAGCTTTGCTGCAGAAGATCAAGGACTGTAGTCTTCACTATAGATTGAAGCTCACCTTCAAGAAGACAAAGTTTCTCATCACTGGGCCAATTGGCAGCACCATAGTGGATGGAGACTATTAACAATTTCAGCTTGTTCAGTTCCACAATCAAGACTATTGACACCAGCAGTCAGGAAATCAAAAGACTAATTGCATTGGAAGAAGCTGCTGTTGAGGACCTCTCCAGAATGCTGAAGAGCAGCATTGTCAGGCTAGAGACTAAGGTGCACCTGATCCAGGCCATGGTGTTGTTGTGAATCAGAGAACTAGACATGATTAAGGACAACAGAAGAAGAATTGATGCCTTTGAATTGTGGTTCTGGAGAAGAGTACAAACATACCATAGACTGCCAAGAGGACAAACAGGTGTGTCCTGGGGAGGGTGAAATCAAGTACACTACTAGACTGCACCTAACGATGACAACACGTAGGATGAAAGCAGGATTCTGTTGTAGGGGTGATTCCATGTGACAGCAAGGAACTTACGATAGAGTTTTCTTGGCTGTAATTTTTAAGGACAAGACAGCAAGTTCTTTCTCCCACAGAGCTGCTGGGTGGTTCTGAGCCACCAAACCGTGGGGTAACAGCCTAGCATTTAACCATTGCACTGCCAGGGCTCCTTGAGGGCAGCATTGAGCCTAGTTAGCACCCATTACTGAGGCAGGGGACTTCCAGATCACTCCACCAAAAGCTAGCTCCACAAACCATGAGACTTTGCAGTTGGCTAGTGAGAAAAGGCCCAACTCCAGGTCCTGTGTGGGCACAGGGCAGCTCCCTCCCATCCCTTTGGATGGTTCTTTTCCCAGCCCTGGCCAGTTTCCTCACATGCATGTGTTAAATCAGTTTTCTTTTTACACAGAGGGTGTACAGGTCTCGGGGGTGGGGGCGGGGCAGGAGAGTGTGGTACCACAGATGGCTCTTTCTCTGGGCGGCCATCTCCTCTTGATTGTATGGCCCTAATCATCTCCCAGGACTCTCTGTTCTGTCTTCTAAACTCAAATCATTCTGCTGAGATTTACTTGGTGCCCCCTGCCTGCCTGTAAATGCTTCCCAAGACAGGAATCTGATGCAATCCATAGTGCTTCTCTCTCCTCTGTCTCTCATTGCTGTCAAGCCAGAACTGTCTCATAGCTGGCCCGTTACTGAGTTTCCAGGATTATAGATCATATGGGAGGAGGCTGTCCATCTTTCTCCTTCAGAGAGGCTGGTGGACTCGAGCTGTCAGAGAGGGGCAGCCTGTGTTAGCAGCACAGCTCCCTGCAAACCCTGCCTCCAGAGCGCTGGTCTACAGAGAAGTCAGCTTCATGTGAACCCTTTCTCTTGGGGGGTCACTGTCCTTTGTTGCCTGGTACCCAGTGTCTGGGAAATCCTTCACACATTTTGTCAGGGTTTTTTTGTGTGTGTTTGCTTTTCCTCGTTTTGAGCAGAATGGCAAACCTGGTCCCTATTATTCCATCTTGGCCAAAAGCGGAATTCAGCCATAAAATTTAAAACAGAAAATTGCCTGAGAATAGAGCAATGTGGCATGAGAGCACAATGCGGATTTGGGACACATACCCAGATTTCACTTGAGTGCACTCATTTAGTTACAGATAGTTGGAAAGTCTGGGTGGAAATCCCTGCCACAGCTCCTTGGACTACAGTCAATGGGGATGCCGTCAACTGCTTGCTCTGTTCCTGGCCCTCCATAGCCCTGTGTAGAGTGATTGACATTCACATCCATGAGACATGCGGAGGGTAGCTAATGAACCTTCAGTTCAGCCTCTTTTTCCTTCTTGGCTGGAAACTGGTGGGATGCAATGCAGGCAGCTGACGTGTAAATTTGTGACATCTGTTTTACTGATTCCCTGCTGTGGATGGTTTATAATTAAAGTGGAGTTCCCCTCCCCCCCCCTTTTTAACTCGCCTATAGTGTCTGCTGATTCAAACCTTTGTCTATGGAAGTGAGCACAGTAAATGCAAACAGACGAAACACCTCCTTGCTGTGCTGCAAAGGTGAGTTCTGAGCTTGGCCAGCCACTGGCTGAGATGTATGCAGATCTGTGTGTATTACGACCTTTCCTAGACTCATTTACTTAGCAGCAATTCGCCCTGTCACTCTTGCCAGCAAGGTGGAATGAATGCCTGTCTGGACCAGGCAGCTGGTCAAATCCTTTAGTGGGTATAACTTACAAGTAGTCCCTGCCTTCTGACAGGGTTCTATGCTGGCAACTCCATGGTAAGTTGATAGTGACTGGTTAAGTTAACTACTTCATTTGTTAAAAGTTTTCATTATTATGGATCATCATAAATCTAATCTTTAGAAGGAGAATTGCTGCCTTTGAGTTGTGGTGCCAGAGAAGAATATTTGAATATATCATGGATGGCTAGGAAAGCAAACAGGTTCATCACAGAGAGGGTGAAACCAGGTTGTTCCATGGAGGCAAGGATTCCGAAGCTTTGTCTGACATACTTTGTACAGGTTATAAGGTGGGACCAGTCCTTGGAGAGGGACATCATGCTTGAGAGGGTGGAGGGACAGCACAGGAGAAAAAGACCCTCAATGAAATGGATTGATTCAGTGACTGGGGAAATGGGGGTAGGTATGTCAGAGACAATAAGATTGGCACAGGACTGAGCAGAGTTTAGGGCTGTTGTACATAGGGTTGCTATGAGTCACAAGCGACTCAATGAGGTACATAACAACAACAATAACAGTTTGTCTCTAGGGGTTGGAAACATTACATATAAACTTACAGGTATAGTTTAATGCATGCATGCATACATTTAAAAAATCTTCAATGACATGACATCTTTTACAACACATATTGTTGGGAAATAAAAGCAGTGGATATGTTACAGTTTGAGAAACTCAGACATTTCAGTTTCAAATGAATGACTGATGCTTTTGTCAAAAAAATGAACGAGAAAAATAAACACTGAACAAGACCACACTGGGAACTGGCTCTTGGGTCTACAAGGAAGTGAGCATCGGTATCTGACAGTGAAGTCCGAGTCCTCGTCTGCACGTTGAGTTAGGAACACTCTCCAGCTCTCTATCCCCACAACTCCCTCTCCCGACTTCACTGTAGACCGAGCCATAGCCTGCTAGACAGCAGTTGCTTGGAAAGTAAATCATTCAATTGAACATCTGTATCTGGAATGGTAACGTCAGCAAAGCTCACACGGCAGCACTGTAAGGGGTACATGTTACTAATGAGAAGATGTGAAAAGGAAGCATGCACCTTGCTAAGTGTGGTTTGTCATAACTGGAACTTAAACACGTAAGTCGGGAACCACTGAGGGTCTATGACTGTAGTGTCTCAGAGTCTAGGGTTAGAGGGGCCTATCTGCTGTCATATTTACAATCTTCCACTCAGCACTGGGAATTGGAGCCAGTTACTACCAGACAATGTCTTAGCTGATTCTGTGTGACAGTTATAGTGTGAATTTATACCAAAATAACAGAGTACATGAAAATTCATTTTCTTGCTGAATATGTAAATATCCAGGCCTCTAAACACATGACAATATTTTTTTCTTTTTCTTTTTTTTTTACATGACAAATTTTATGGGCCTTGATTGTTTTCACAGTCTTAATGAAAGAGCCTTTTCATATGTCTCTTTTTCTCATATGTTTAGAATTTGGGCAGCCTCTTCCCCCATCTTTAGTCTCCATGTGTCCGTGAAGTTCAGTCATCATAGAGTGATGTTCACCTTGAACTCTTCAGAGAAAGAAACATGACGATTTGTTGTTGTTGCTGTTAGTGGCCATCAAGTGGAGTACAACTCATAACAACTCTATGAACAACAGATCTGAACCCTGTCCTGTCCTGTGCCAGCCTCATCATCTCTGACACACCCGAGCCCTTTGCTGCAGTCACTGTGTTGACCCACCTGGTTGAGGGTCTTTCTCTCTTTGGCTGCCTCTCCACCTTCCCAACTGTGATGAAAATTTGTTGAGTGTATACTGTTGTTGTTATGTGCTGTCAAGTTGCCTGCCACTCATTGCGACCCTATGGACAACAGCCCTGAACCCTGCTCTCTTATGCGAATCTCATTGTCTTTGACACACCTATCCCCATTGCCTCAGTCACTGAATCAATCCATCTCACTGAGGGTCTTCCTCTCCTGTGCTGTCCGTCCATCTTCCCAAATATGACGTCCCTCTCCGAGGACTGGTCCCTCCTTGCAACATGTCCAAAGTACATTAGATGAAACTTAAGAATCCTTGCCTGATGAAGGCGTGCATATTAATCCCTAAAACTACCCTAGGCTCTACTCATAAAGTATTTATTTTTATCTTCACAAATACCCAGCCTGATAGAAGAGAGCCTGATAGTTTGTAAAGGAACTTCTTTTCATTCATTCAGTAAGCCTCAGATTTGAACTCAACTGCAATTCCTACTGCTTCCCCCTAGAGCCCTCTAACAAAGAAGGCCATCATTAGGGGTTAGAGTTAGGACCCTGAGTGGAAGTTCTATAAAGCCACTGACAGTAGGACCCCTTCCTCACCAGCTCAGCAGCTTGGACTTTCAAGCAGGTCAGGGACCAGATAACCAAAGGGAATACCCACCCATCTTATCTTCACCTGCCTTAGTCAGAACCACACTGCAGATTGGCTCCTGGGTTGTTGTTTTTTTTCTTTCTCACTAACGTCCATACAAGAAGGATAGAGAGGAGCAGCCACAGGGCAACATGGGGAACTTAGTTGCAACCATTGACATATATGAAAGCATGTAAAAATAGTTTCTTTTCCCTTCCACCCCTCATTTTTCCCATTGTTGTTGTTTAGTGCTGAGTTAGAGCCAGCCCACAGCTGACCCTCCAGGGGGCTTCCAGAGGCAGTAAATAATGCGGGAGAAGATTGCCTTTCCCCCATGTCATTCTGAGGTGCTAGAGGTTGGAATGTTTGAATGTGTGGCTTCTGTGCATTGCCATGACCAGTATTATGATATTGAGTAATCGTTAAGCAATAGCAATTATAGAATTTAGAAATTTTATTTAAAAAACCTTTGGTTTTCACTTGCCTTTGCCATTACCAAGTTTCTTAGTCTCTCCACGCCTTGGTTTTTCCATCACTAAGAAGATCGTGCTATATCACATAAACTTATTGTGGGTTTTAAATAAATACTGATAGAAAGAACTTTCTTAGCCCAGCGCCTGGCAGACATGGGCTCTGTAAATGCTGGCCCTGATGGAGGCTTTCCTCATTCCTCCACCAGGCACTGCCTTTTTCTTTCAGGACAACAGGTCAGATTATTAGAAATCAAGGCTGTCTACTAGGGTCTTCGATATGTTTTGCTGCTATAACAAATATACAAGTGGGTGGCTTTAACAGACGGAACTTTATTTTCTCACAAATAGACTCAACTAAAAAACCTCCAACTTACTGCCATCGAGTCAGAACTGACTAATAGCTGACCCTCGTAAGGTTTTCAGAGGCAGTAAATTGCACAGAGGAGATTGCCCATCCTTCTCATTCTTTGCAGCACAGCTTCTTACCATGAGCCCTGGACTAGAGATCTAAATTCGGGGTGCCGGACCCAGAGAAAGGCTTTCTCCTTCTGTCCCCTCTGGGAAAAACAAATCTTTGTCTTTTGAACAAAAGGGGGGTTCTTCTTGAGGCTTGATATCTAACTTTCTCCATCTCTGCTTGCTTAATCTGCATGTGTGTGTGAGTTTCACATGTTGTCTCATTGACATCATTCCCATATATCTTAATCCTCTTTTATATATTTTGTGAGAACTTGGCTCAACATACACACTGCACCCCCCACTAATACCATCTCATGAAAACAATAAAGACAACTCATTCCAAAATCAGATTATAATCTTGGGCTGCGAGGTTAGGATTTTCTACACATATTTTGGGGAGAGACAATCCATAACAACTTTTATTAGCTTATACTGTATAGCTGACAATTGGGATCTCTCAACATGTCTAGAGTGCACTTTGTGCTTTGAAAGTAATAGTAATAAAATAGAAAGAATAATACCTATCATTTCAGAGAATGGGTGCATGATGCTTCCTTGAATAGGGAGCAAAAATTGTAGCCAGCTTTTATTAAAAAAGGCAAACTTGAGAATAGTTGGAATGAATCTTATAGTTCCTGAGGAGCTTGCATTAACTGTTCTTTCCAGTCTGTGCTGTTCCTTCTCTATGACTTGAAAGGAATGAGAGAAGAGAACTGAGGAGGTGTTGGCACAACATAATTCAGTCCCCACGTAGTATCAGTTTTCCTAGGTGCTTGGAGACTGGTTCTGTCCATAAGTGACTGTGAGACTTGCATTTACTGAGAAATCCCATACAAGGGGGAAAGGAGTCTTTGGGAAAACTCTGCTGGATCAGAATTAAGAGGTTTTTTTGTCCCTGAAACAAGTTCCTGTCTACCTCCTGGGAAGTGCCGAACTAAAGCATAGGAGCAGCTGCTGAAGTCCAGATACCAACAACCAGGACAAGATTCATGCTTTCTGTTATGGAATCTCACATGTCCTGCCCTCACTCCTTGGCCAATGTGCTGGTGGATTTCTAGTCCCTGCCTCTGGAAGCCCAGGCAGCACTGTTAAGGAGTCAATGCCTCAGCCTCTGAAGCCCCTGCAGAGAAGTTAGAGAGAAAGTGACTCCATGAAATGGGTTCCTCATGAGATTAGATGATAGGAACTTAAGATTTTAAAGTAGAAACAGGACATGGAAAATCTCTGAAAGTCTTGGAGGTTCTCATTGCACACCATCAGATTTATTGGTTTTCTAGGTTATAATCTTTATGGACAGAAGAAGAATTGATGCCTTTGAGTTGTGGTGCTGGAGGAGACACCTGAATATCTCATGGAGTGACAAAAGCGTGAACAGATACATATGTCTTGGAAAAGGTGCAGCCAGAGTGCTTCTTGGAGGCAAGGGTGGTGAAGCTTCATCTTTCATACTTCAGACATGTAGCTAGGCGAGGCCATTGCTTGGAAAGGCACATGCTTGGAAAGATGGAGGGTCAGCGAAGGAGAGGCAGGCTCCCAAAAGGAAGGATTGACATGCTAACTGCAGCAATAGACTGTAGTGTTGGAGATGATGAGGACGGCACAGAACAGGGCAGGGTTCGGGTTGGCTGACCCTCAGGTCACTATGAGTTGTACTCAATTCAATGACATTTAACAACAACCACAATCTTCATGGACAGCTGTGGTGGCCTAGTCCCTAGAAGTTAGGGTGCTAACCCAAAGGTCCCCTTTCTGGCAGTTGGAATCCACCAGTAGATCTGAGAATCTACCTATCTCCAAGGGAGAAAGATGATTTAGAAACTCAGAAACCTGTTAAAAGTCAGCTGAGGCAATTCTGACAGGACAGCAGTGAGTGAGTTTTAAAAATCTTTATTAGAGCACCTATGGGACCTCTAGGTGGATTCCAGCAACCAGCCAATCAGCAGCTGAGCACACAAGAACTCCTGAGTTGTTCAGTTCACTCTGTGTGTGTGTGTGTGTGTGTGTGTGTGTGTGTACAGCATCAACATTGTGTTCTCATCCAACTTTTTTCCAAAATCACAAATGCACTTTAGTTTTCATTATTTACATATCAAGTCTCTTCTGAGGAACAGAAAGATAATATGTTTTAAGATAGAGTCCTTGCTATTAAAATAAAGACACATGACCTGGGTACACATCAGTCTATAATAAGTCTTTACTAGACAAATAAACCGAGAGGACACATAACAAGCTGTAAGGCTGGAAATGTACACAGGTTGTGAGGGTGGAAGATAGGGTATGGGTATTGCTTCAAAGAAGATTCTCACTAGATAAAAGGAAAAATATCAGAAGACAGTATTCCACCTTCTTGTTGTTGTCAGATACCACTGAGGAGACTCATAGTGACCCTGTGAACAGCTCTGAACCTCATCCAGTGTCATTTTCATGGTCTCAGCCTTGCTTAAGCCCACTGTGGTAGTCACTATGTCAGTCTGCCTCTCTGAGGGTCTTCCTGTCTTTTGCTCACTTTATATGCAAGTTGTTGATGAGTCTTCTCCCAACCCTGATGCTATATTTATCTTCATATTATCCAGTTTCTCAAATAATTTGCCCAACATACAGTCTGAATAGGTTTGGAGAAATGATGCAACCCTCATGCATACCTTTCTGATTTTAAACCACGCAGTGTTCCATTGTTCCATTTGTTTTTTTTTTCTATAATTATATTTTATTAATTTTCATAAACATTTACAGAGATTTG
>NW_006399941.1:6046707-6049453 GCF_000299155.1 Elephantulus edwardii
ACTCTTATTGATTGTGCTTGGCCGTACATGTTCATATCCTTGAAGATGTATCATGGGGGTGTTGCAACCTAGAAGACACAAATTTGACTAAATATCCCTTGTTCCATTTGGACAACTACTTCTTTTATCTATGTAGAGGTGTTGCATGAGCACTATTAAGTGTCCTGGGATTCCCATTTTTCTCAACATTAGTCATAAAATTTTATAATCCACACTGTCACATGATTTGGCCTAAACAAGAAAACACAAATATTTCTGATATTTTCAGCTTTCAACCAAGATTCACCTACATCAGCATTGAGATCCTTTGTGCCATGAACTCCTCTGAATTCAGACTGAATTTCTCGCAGTTCTTTATGGAATGTACTGTTTTAAAATAATCTTCAGCAACATTTTACTTGCATATGCTATTATTCAATGATTTACACAATCTTTTGGATACCTTTTTTGCGAGAAGAACAATTATGGATCTCTTCCAATCATTTGGCCAGGTGGATGTCTTCCATATTTATTGGCAGAGCCTGGTGAGCATATAGAGAACCTATACCTAGACCAAGAAACTGTTGTGTAAACAGAGCAACAGAACACTGCAAGATATAAAATTAAGAACAGGGTGTATCAGGGTTGTATTCTTTCTCCATACTTATTTAATATGTATGTTGTTGTGTACCATAGAGTCAGAATCTATCAATAGCTGACCCTCTGGTGGCTTTTCAGAGGCAGTTAATCTAACAGGAGGAGATTGCCCATTCTTCTCCCATTCTATCTGTATGTTTAGCAAATTATATGAGAAGCTGGACTCTATAAAGGCAAATGTAATAGGTTTGGAGGAAGACTCATCAACAACATGCATTATGCAGATGATAATAACCTTATTTGCTGAAAGTGAGGCAGACTTGAAGCACTTGTTGCAGCAGATCAAAAATACAGCCTTCAGGCGAGCTCTGGTGGCCTAGTGGCAAGAAGTTGCACTGCAATCCCAGAGGTGAGCAGTTCGAATCCACCAGATGCTCAGCTGGAGAAGGAAGGACAATCTCCTCCTGTACCAATCAGATCCAATTTGACAGCACGTGTGCATGCGTACACACACACACACACACACACACACACACACACAATTTTAGAAAAAAATACGGCCTTCAATATGGATTGCATCTCAATGTCAAGAAAACAGAAATCTGCATTACTGGACAGGCAACATAATGATAGATGGAGAAAAGAGAGAAACTCTCAACAACATCATCTTACTTGGGTCCACAATCAATACACTTGGTACCAGGAGTCAGAGATTAAGAGACGTGTTGCACTGGGAGGATCTGCAGTCAGGGCAGGTGGTGGTGGCGAAGACAGCAGGCTACCAGTATCAACCCAGAGCTGAGGATCCTGATTTTCCACAGTGAGTGAACCGCAGCAAGTCAGTGCACTCACACCACCTCCAAGGAAGGACATGAAGCAATATACAGATGAAAATATTCAGGAATGCCTCCCTCCCGAGCCTCCACCTCTAGTCAAAGATAGTTAGTTACATGCTGTTTGGCAACCAGTTCCAATGTGATGATCTTATCATTCGTCCTTTGGAGAGTCAGGGCATTAAAAGACTACATCCTCCGCAGTTTGAACTGAGCAAACTCAATGTCTATACTCATGAATTTCTTTTGCTAGCGGTAATGAACCACGAACCAGAAAGCCGCGGCACGTGAGCCACCGTGCTCTACCAGTGAGCTGCATCTCCAGACCCTAATTTCTTAAACCTCTTGGATATCTTGATAAGGAGCCCCAGGAGCATAAAACGAGATGAGAAGCTAGAGGATCTTCAGCTGCTCTTTGTCCATGTGCAACATCTTATAAATGAAAACTGACCACACCAAGAAAGAGAGACCTTGAGAGTAAAGACGCAAATGCAGAAATGCCTATGTCTTGAAACAGCTGAGAGGATTCAGAAACACCTGAATCATTGAGATAATTCAAAATTGCTTTACTTTTTTTGCCTGGTGATTTGCCACATTCGGAAGCTGGAATAAGAATAAAAATGGAATCAATAAATGCGGATGATAGTAATAATTGTACTCGACAGAATGAAAAACAAAGAGCAAATTGTGGTCACAGGAGAGAGCAGATTGTAGAGAAGGATGCTGCTTTATGTTCCTAATTGATCAAATGAATGAAAGATTGTGAATGATTCCCCCCTCTCACTTTTCTTTTGTCCTTTAGGTAAATAGCATCAGTTTCTTCTTCTTTTTTTCAATCTATTTTTTTTTTTTTATTAACGTTAGGGTGTTTTGAGTTGTTTTTTTTTAATCTTCTTTTTTAATTAATTTTAATGAAATTTACAGAGACTTTGGATTTCCATTCATTCATAGTTGAACTTTTCTCCCTGCCCACCCCCTACCCCCAATTCTCTCTTCTCTTTGAAAAGTATAAGAAAAATTCATTGATGGTGAAGAGATTGAGATTGTTCACAGCTTCAGTTTGCTAGGCTCCACGGTCAACACTCTTGGCACCAGTAGCCAGGAAATAAACTTATTGCAATGGGAAAGTCTGCGGTTAGGGACCTCTCTAAAGTACTCAAAGAGCAGCGGTGTCTCTCTGGAGACTAAGGTGCACCTGATGTAGGCCATGGTTTTTGCAATCACTTGCTATGCATCAGAGAGTTAGACAATGACTAGGGAGGATAGAAGGAGAATTGACGCCTTTGAGCTGTGGTGCTGGAGAAGAGTATTCAATGTACCATGGACTGCCAAGAAAA
>NW_006399941.1:6049838-6080072 GCF_000299155.1 Elephantulus edwardii
CTTTTAAACAATTTTCTCCCTCATCTGTTTCAATGCAGTATACATTATTTATCCCATATTTCTCAGTCTCCCCCCAACCCCGATGTCAGTCCTGTTTTACAACAGTGGCACTACGCAGTATTTGTTCCTTTGTGACTGAGATATTTCACTCAGCATAATGTCCTCCAGGGTCACCCATTTTGAATAATATTGCATGAGTTCTTTGTTTTTCAATGCAGCATATATTCCATTGTGTGAATATACCACAGCTTCTCTGTCCATTCATTTGATGGGCACTTAGGTTGTTTCCAAGTCCTTGCTATTGTGAACAAAGCCATGATAAACATGGGTGTGCATATTACATTAGTTTATTTTCTAATGGACAGTCTTTTCTTTTTTCACTAGAATGATCTATATTTCTGAGTAAAGTATTATACCCATAATGCTAATTGTTACACCTTTTTTTAGTCGTTTTTTAGGGTAATTTGTCAAGGCAGTAGTCATTTCTCTTACAAACATATTTGAGATGGGCAGAGCACACATTTTCTTTCAGAATTATGGACTTCTTTTAGCTGTTGCAAAAAGCTTATTAACATTTGGTTCAAAGCTTGTGCTAGGGGTAGGAAGGAGAAGCTTGCAGCTGATGGCAAGGGGATGCAGAGGTGTCCCCTGCAGGCCCCTGGTGATGCTGGAGGGTGAGTCCTCTGGAGAGATACTGGTCCAGCCTGGCCTGGGGCAGCCCAGTCTTCAAATGTTGGTTAGATGGTCACCCATCCTCTAAAGCAGTTTTATATCCTCATCCAGGAAGTAGTTGTTCTCCACGAAGTCAGAGAGATGGGAGTCTGTGGGTAGAACCATGTTGTGCAGATCCAGAATGGCCTGGTTCAGGTTCTTTTCCAAGGCCAGGGCTGCTGACGTCTAGTGTTTTCCCCTCACTCAAGGCAATCATCATCATCATCATCCTGGGGTGGCTTTAGTGTATCCTGGAAGAAAACATGGCTGCTGCTTGGCACCTGGGCGCTTCTCCGCCTACTCATGAAAGAAGGGTTTCATGCCTTCCAAGGCCAAATTCTTGTGGTCAGAATAAAAACCCAGAGAGAGGTAGGTGTAGGAACCCACCCTGTGAAGGCTGACCAGATGGTTCCACTTCAGCAAGATAATTGTGACAGATCTGAGAGCTCACAGTTGGTCAAGGATTTGGGGCTAACAATGAAAAAAAACCCCAACTTAGTTGGTCCTCAAAATTGGAGATCGCTAAGAAGATGGTCCTGGGGTTATGCATAAAGATGAGTTTTGGAGGGTATTCCACGGCTGGAGGGGAGTTGCCAAGTCTGTTCTTTGTTGAAGCAGGGGACATCCACAGAACCGCTGGGGAACTGCTAGAACTTCAGTGACACCGTTTGAGCTTTGGAAATTAATTTTCATCTGTCATGTCTAATTCATCCTCATCCTTCTCATCCACTTGTTGATCCTTTTTCAGTCGGTAGGTGGAGGATACCTTTCCGGTTCCAGGTACACACTTGGCTGACAGAGATTTCTGAAGAGGTGACTTTGAATTTGCTCTTATAATATCTAAACGAGATGAATAATCTGGTGGATACACAGTGTTTCGGAAAACCTCTAAATCTTCCTCGTCAATCTTTTGTATATTTTGGAAGGCAGCAGTGTAGACCTCTAAAGCTTTGCCGTGAAATAACGTTTCAGTAGAGATAAATTCTGAAAATATATTCTTTATGTCTTTTATTTTCTGTTTTTCAAAGTTGTCAATTGTTTCCTCCAGGTGACGTGTTGTTCGGGTAGCATCCATTGTAGCTCTCTGTAATTCTGTTTTAACCTGTGAAATAACATGTCGGTCAGTTAGGTTTCGCTGACGTGTCCGTTCTAACTGGGTTAACTGCTTAGCTTCTCAATTCCTTGCTGTTAATGTGGCTTTGAGGTCGTCCCGTTTCATTTTTACAATGGTTCCGTAAGCTTTCAAAGGTTCAACTACTTTGGCTTCAAGTCTTTCAACCTCTGCTTGTCGATAATCCTGAAGTTTGGCAAACTCATCAGCAAAGTTTTTCAAGCCCTGTCTTAATTGGGGGGTCTCTGTCGAGGCGTACACGTTGATTTCATTCACCAGCAGGTCCGCTTTGTCTCGCAGTCTGGCAGTTTTGCGCACATACGCAGCAAAGACTTGGCACAGCTCTCCAAAATGCTTCTCCACATTCTTGACAGCATCTTGCAGTTACCTGGCTTGAGCGTGCCGGTTCTCCAGGCTGCGCCTCATCATCTTGCCTCACGCTGGGCCGCGGACCCTGGGCGGGACCCAACGGTGGGGCTCCGAGGCGTCCAGGCGCGCGCTGGGGCACGAGCCGCTGCTGACGTTGCGGGAGCTAATGGACAGTCTTAAAAGATGTATAAAGAGTCATAAACAACTTTTCTCTGGATGCCATTTTTGTAAACTATCCAATGTCAAAGGTAGTAATTTTACTTTTTTTATTAAATTTTATTCCTTTTAATGAACATTTACAGAGATTTGGGGTTTTCATTCATTCATTGTTGCACTATTTCCTCTAACCCTCCTCCCCAGTTCGTTCTTCTTCCCCCCCCACTCCGCCTTGAAAGTCTGTTTTAATGGTCCTATTGCCACAGTGTTTGTCAAAGCCAGTTCTGATTAATATCCTTTGTCAGTGTGTCCTTTGCCATTCCCTATCACTCCTATTTGAGAGAGGCTTCACCCTGATTCATAAGGAAAAGGGGGCAGCGTATTCTCTTAGCTACTTCCTGCTGGAAAGGGACGCTGTAGGTTTCAGGGTGAAGATCTTCTCTCACTACTCTAAAGGGTCCCTTTGGCAATAGGAAACACATAGACTATTATGGAGATTGATTTTGGAATTTAGATGCACTGTTATCAGTTGTGCTTAGCCGTGCATGTTCATATCCTTGAAGATGTAACATGGAAGTGTTGCAGCCTAGAAGACACAAATTTAACTAACAAGTAATTTTACTTTCTAGTAAGCATAGATAATTGAGTACCCTTTAAGAGTCATCATGTTATAAAGCAAAATGTTTGCTGCTATTGTTCTTGTTTCTGGAGTTCTAGTACAACTTTGAAGATACCTTTGAAGAGCCAGAAATAAAGACTGTCTGCAGTCAGCGACCTCTCCAAATTATTGAGGAACATTGACATTAGTTTGAGGACTAAGGAGCCCATGATTCAGCTCATAGTCTTTTCAGTCACTTACTATGCATCTGAGAACTAGGAAACGAGTAGGATGACAGAAGAAGAATGAATGCCTTTGAGCTGTGGTGTTGGAGAAGAGCAGTGAACATCTCACGGACTAGCAAAAGAACAGTTATGTCTGGGAGAGGGTCGAGCCAGAGTGCTCCTTGGAGGCAAAGATGATGAAGCTTCATCTCGTACACATCGGGCCCAGGAATTCATGAATACCAAATAAGGTGCTTTGGAAACAGAAGTGCTTCCAAGAGAGATTTGCTCATTTAGGGAACAGAGGCTGAGTAAAGGAGTATGGAGCTCCCAAACCACCAGCCACTCCTCCACGCCCCTCTGCTGTCAGTCTGTAGGGCACTGGGCTGCTAACCCAAAGACCATGCTATACAAAACGGGTGGACCTGGGGGACATTATGCTGAGTGAAATACCTCAGTCACAAGGGGACAAATACTGCATAGTACTACTGGTGTTAAATGGGGCTGACAATCGGGGTGGAGGGAAGACAGAGAAGGAGGGGAGGAATGATGTATAGCATTGAAACAGATGAGGGAGAGAACTGTTTAAAAGGGATATGTGATTAGGTATTATCATTATGACAGGAGTCCAGGATGAAGGCTGCACAGTGAAGTGGACTTGGGGGGAGGGATTGCAAAACAATGAAAGAGTTTTTCTTTTCCTTTTCAAAGAGAAGAACGAATTGGTGGGAGGGTTGGGAGGGGAGAAAAGTGCAACAATGAATGAATGGAAATCTAAAGTCTCTAAACTTTCATCATAATTAATAAAAAAATAAAAGACCATGCCTCTCTGGAAGTTCAAATCCACAAGCAGCTCCACGGGGGAGGGAGGGACAGTCTCCTCTCATACAAGTTACAGAAACCTGTTAGAGGACCAGCTATGCATCAGCTCTGTCTTGACGACAATGACAGCATGTTGTCATCCTTGTCCATATAAGTGGCAAGGAGTGTACAGCGTGGAATGGAGCAAAGATGGCAAATCTATTTCATTTCATAGATCAACTGTCAGTGGGTTTCTGGAGTGGTGTTTGGAGAGGGGGTCTATCTGTCATGATGTGTGGGTGGCAGGTCAACTATACTACTGTCACATGTTTGCTCACTTGAAACAGTTAAAAAAACCATTGTATTCTGAGTCTTGGTACCTGATATGTAAATTCATGCTTTGCTATGAAATGGCTATCTGGCTTTAAATCACTTAAATCTGAGCCTCAGTGTCCTCGGTCTCACTCACACCATCAAAGAGAACCTGGTGAACCATGTACCAGATGCATTATGTCCCATTGTATAGCAGAACATCTGCTGTGTACCAAATGTAGTTAGAGGGGCTACATGCAGAACTAGACATAAAGAGCACATGATCATTCTTAAGGGGACAGGAACTGAGTGAGGGAGAAGAAACATGAAGAAAGAACTCAGACACGATGGGTGAGCTCTGTTCTAGAGGTCTCCGTGCAGTGGGAGCAGAGAGGGGACTTGCTGAGGGAGCTGAGGAAACGCCACAGAGGAGCTAACATCTGAGCTGTTTCTTGAAGGACAAGTAGCAACTCACTCAGATGGAAAAGAGAGGCCATCGCAGGGAGGAAGAACTGTCTGTGCAGAAGCACAGAGGCATGACAGAGCGCTGCGTGTGGAAGGAGTGGTAAGTGCTGTGGGAACGCTGTCTTGGGCAGCATTTCCTAACGGGGAGTGTGGATCCCAGGGCCCTGCACAGGCTGGATGGGAGAAGAAAACAAAAAAGAAAAAGTGGCCCAGTTTAGAAAAACAAACTAGTTTACATGAAGTGGCCCAGGTTAACTTTCTGCAGGATCTCTTCCAACTTTATTTTTTTTTAATTAATTATTGGGGTTGCTTACAGAAAAGTCTTCTCCAGCCCCTAACTGTTGTTTTTCTCTTCCAACTTTTAATACACTAAACTTCATTGTGGAGTTCATTCAGTGCTGACATGCAGGATTTCTGTCACTTAATTGACCATGGAGCCCTTTGCTGGGGGTGGCTTTCCAGAAACCAGGATGTAGAGGACACCTGCTTCACTTTGGAGCCTTTTGGGGGCGGGAGGGGGGAAGCTGTCTGGGGTGGGAGGAAGGGGAGGGGCAGGAATGGTGGGAAGTCAGTCTGATCAGGGAAAGAGAGGAAGACCCTCAATGAGACGGATTGGCACAGTGGCTGCAGCAAGGGGCTCAATGAGTCGGAGATGAGGAGGATGGCACAGGATAGGACAGGCTTCAGATCTGCTGTTCTTAGAGTCTCTGTAAGTTAACTCAACGGCACAGAACAACACGAGGCAGTCTGAACAGTCACAAAGGTGGGAGAGCCTGGTGTGCCAGGCCCCTAAGCACCTCAGTCTCCAAGATCTCAGCAGAGGAGGCCAGTGACTGGCTCACCACTCTAACACTTTACAAGCTCCCCAAAGCAATGGCGTGGCTCACCATCAGTTCACTGAAGGCAGAGGCCTGTGGAAGACGTCTGGAGGGCTCCTTTGGATCTTCACTTCTATCGTTTCCCATTTGACTCAGATAATTTTGAGCGAAGACCCCTTTTGTGGCCTATGCTGTTGTGAGCTGGAGGGTTTTCAGAGGCTGTAAATCCCATCCTTCTCCTTCGGAGGAGCGACTGTTGGATTCAAACCATGTGCCTTTCAGATTGCTGCACAGCTTCTTACCACTAAGTCCCCAGAGCTCCCTATGGCCTATAGATAATAGCATTAACTGGTTTATGAAGCCCCTTTCCAAGTCTCAGGAGTCAGTGAGTTGGTCATGTAACATCTCTGATTTCTTTATTGGCATGCTGAGAAAAAAAAGTCCATTTTAAAGATCATTCTGCTTATTTTCATTTGAATGCTTTTGGAAATGCTCAGCAATTTAAATGTTGTCAAATTAAACCTTACACTGCCTCCAGAATCCAAGCAGAGAAACACTCTGCTGAAGATCTGATTTATTTCATGCAGAGGGTGTGGCACGTGCTTGAATTGAGGCTGCAAGAATGTATTTGGCCTGTGGTGAAGAATCAGGTCCCTGCTTCGGGACATAATAAAGCCTTTATGAACAACGACGATCTCATCAAAACTATTTTATCTGCTCACATAAGACTTGAACATAGCCCTGCTAAATGATTCTCTGTATGATTCATGGTATGTAAGAGCCCTGGTGCTGGAGACAGACAAGCCTCGGCTCAGCACCAGACCTGTGAGTGAACCTTATTTCCTCCTGTGTTAAATTTCTCTTCGTGGAGCTGTGAGGATAAATGAGGGAGAATAAATATATGTGAAGAGCTTGGCACAGAGGCTCTGTCCATAATCATTTAATAACCTGGAGCCATTTCTATTTTTACTGACACCTGCGGCTTTGATTTTACCTTCTAGTAACACGTCAAGGCCCTCTGTTAGCCTAGTGATAAGGACCTGCACAGAAATCCCAAAGGTACACAGTTCAAATCCACCAGCTCTTTTGTGGAAGAAGGACTATCTCCTCCCATGTGATTTACTGCTTCTGACAATACACTAGGGATTGACTGTTGTCAGTTCTGACTTGACGGCACACAACAACAATTACAACAGTAACACTCTAAGGAGAATTGGTGATACAGTGGTTTAAGTAGGGGATTTCTTACTAAATGGTGGTGGTTCAAACCCACCAGCCACAGTGATGAAGAAACACGAAGCCGCCTGATCTGGTAAAGCTTCACAGCCTCAGAAACGCAGTGGGACAGTTCTGCCCCATCATGTAGGTTGTTATGAGTCAGAATGATTTGGACAGTGGTTAAACGTTCGGTGCATGAAGCGAAAGGAGACAGAGGAACTGTGGGAAACTTCCAAGTTGGTGTTGGGAATATTTTGCTGGTTAACATCTTAAATGTGAAGTCTGAGAAACACAGACAAAAGTTGTGTTGCTCTGTACCATCGAGTTTGATACTATTCATAGTGACCCTATGAACAACGGATCTGAACCCTGTCCTATCCTGCACCATCCTTATCATCCCTGACACATTTGAGCCCATTGCCACAAACATCCTATCAACCCATCTGATTGTGAGTCTTCCTCTCCCTCACTGACCCTCACCTTTCCAAATATGACATCCCTTTCCAAGGAACAGCCTCTCCTAGCCCAAAGTATGTGAGAGAAAGCTTCGCCATCCTTGCCTCCAAAGAGCACTGTGGCTGCACTTTCTCTTGGCAGTCCTCAGGAGTTCAACACATTCCTCCCACACCAGAACCCAAATGAGTTGATTCTTCTCCTGTCATCCTTGTTCACAGTCCAGCTCTCCGATGCAGAGCAGGTGACCAAAAAGGTGGTGGCTTGACTAGACAAAGAGTTTGACACCATTACAGAAATCCAAGGATAATGTAGACCTATAGAAATCTGTGAGCCTTCAGTGAACTGAGGATTTCAGCCAAGGAGATCCTGCCACCTTGTGGTGGGAGAGCAGGAGGCCAGAGGCAGATTTCTAGTTCCTGTTCCTAGCAGTTTCACCCTTCTGAGAGAGATCTTTGCCATGGTCTGAATTTTATGGAACCCCTGGGCAATTGGCTTAATCTGTACCTGTTTCCTCTTCTAATTTAGAATCAGACTACCTCTTCTGAATCACACTATCTCTTGGTTTACTGATGATGACGTTGTTGTTGTTATGTGCCATCGAGGCAGAGCAGAGTCATAGCTGACTGGTGGGGTTCCAGAGGCAGTAAATCACACCAGAGGAGATTGCCCACCAGAGATGCCCATCTGAGATGGTCCCTCAGACCAGCCGATGGCTTCGAACTGTGTGCTTTTTCTGGGTTGGCAGAGCAAATCCCCATTCCTAAGTCGCAAGTTTCCCCTAGGTTTAGTTACGGAGAAGTTAAAGGACTAGACAGCTTTCTGTAGTCCACAGGAGGAAAAGAATGAACCAGAGGAGTTTTCCATGGATTTTGTATATATATTAAAGGGACCTCAAGTTACTCATAAGAATATTATCTCTCATATTCCTATAGAAAAAATGCAATCAATTGTAATTAATGATGTAAACCAAAATGCTTATGATTGCTTGAAAAGCCAGTAGGATTTGTAAACTATTACTAAAAAAAAGCACAATTTGAGGTACAGATAGGATGTGACCAAAGGACATATAACAGAAACGTGTTTCTGGATCGTGGTCTCTTAGACCACGTGATTCCAACTCCAGGCCAGCTCCTCCTGCATTGCAAAATGAGTGTGAAAATCTTAGTGGCTGGGCCTGGGGAAGAGGAATGCTCTTGTCAGAACTCACGGGGCCTTTGGGATCAGAAGAAATCATTTAGAAATCATCAATTATATAAAAGGCCAACTTAGATAATTTTTATGCTGAACCCAAATTGAGGTCTCTGAGTCAGAATCTGACGGAAAAGCTCTCTGATCTTCAGAGATGAAACCCAAAATTCTTCAACCATCAGGAGTCCTAATCAGGAGGCCAATCAGGAGTTAGCATTTTGATTGTTATGTTGGCAATAAGGTAAAAGAGTCCACCAGCTAGGACTATGTTCCGCCCTCTAGGTCTAATAAAACAAAAGCCACCGAGCCACTTGTGTTTGAGTCAGACAAAACAGAGTGATGGGTGCGGGGGAGGATGGAGAAGTCACAGGAAAACAGAGGGAAGACACCCCACCAACCACGAATGGTTTTCTCCCTTCCCCTAGATCTTCTGTTAGCAATAAAGAGGAAGCAACAATACAAGACAGCCAACAATAAAACCAACTTTGTCAATAGTAACAATTCTGGAGTATGTGTGCTATTTTATCAACAGTGATAGCAGTGACAGATAAAGGCAGAAGAGCAACTCTCTAACTAAAGAGTCTAGGGAAGAAAGACCCACTTAGAAACAAGCAGTACAGGGAACATACCCAACAAGCCCCTGTCTAAGTGGGAGAAAGGACTCTTGGGTGCCTTTGAGTCAGCCCTGACTTGAGCAGCCCCATGTAGAAGGGAATAAAGTCCTGCCTCAGCCAGGGCTAGCATGATTCTCCCTGAATGAGATGGCATGATAGGACAATGGGATGGCTTTTAAAGACACAATACAGTGCCAGCGAGGTGTTCCCCAGGGGGCTGTACATGCTAGAAGCCAGTGGTGCAGGCTATGGGACTGCTCCTCTCACCCCAAGATTCCCACGCCCAAGAATCAAGGGTTAGAAATGGGAGTGGCAACCTATTGCTACTTGCAACATCTTGGCCACATGCCTCTATGTTTCTCAGGAGTCTGGTAGCCACTGCTCTCCAGTATTGTAATATAATGTCACCATCCTCCACTTTGTGATGAGTAGTCAGTCTATCAGTGGAAAGGCCAATCCATTTCCCTGGGAGTGTGGCCTGCACCCAGTTTATGAAAGTATTTTAGGAAAGTTGTCCTCTATTAATCCTGCATCCCACTCATCATCTTCTGCCCTCTGCTTCTTGGACCTGAGCCCAGAGCCTGCTGTCTGACCTTCCAATTTGGGGTGCATCAGCCCCTGCAACCCTGAGTCAGGAAAGTCTTCAGAATGAAGTCTGACCCACACATTGGAAACTTACCAGCCTCCACAACTATGTGAGCCACTTCCTTGAAATCTCTCTATACATTGTTGCTGTTGTTGCTAAATGCCATCAAATCAAACATGACTCATAGTAGCAACTCTATGGCTGAATCCTGCCCTACCTTATCCCATCCTCTTCATTTCTGACTACTTAAGCCTATAGCTGCAGTCACTGTTGTCAATCGAACTCATCCTGTCTTCCACCAACCCTCCAAGAATTATGTCCCTCTCCAAGGAATAGCCTGTCTTAACAACATGCCCAAAGTATGTGAAGCAAAGCTTTATCTTTGTCTCCAAGGAGCACTCTGGCTGCACTTTCTCCAAGACATATGTTTGTTCTTTTGGCAGTGCATGGGTTATTCAGTCTGTGTGTGTGTGATATGTGTATATGTAAGTATATGTATATGTGTGTGTGTGTGTGTGTGTGTGTGTGTGTTAGAAACAGGAGTGGCATCCACTTCCTAAATAACATGCCTCCGGAAACTCTATGAGAAGATGCTCAGCTGGTTTGTAATCCACCCAGAAGATGCTCAGAGGAAATGTCTGGACCGTAGTTACTCCACAAGGGCAATTCTCTGAAGCACACAAGTCACCACGAGTGGGAACTGATTTGATGTCCCTTTCTTTCTAATGGCACCTTCATCACAGTGGATTAGAAAGGTTTGTGTTAGGAAAGGAACGTTCTTGGAGCATGCAAACATCCTCAACCTCTGAAATAAGTGTTAAGCTAGAAGAAATTGGCAATCTTTTTTTATTGTTTTTGGGTGTTTTTTTTAATTAAAGTTTATAAAGAACTTGGATTCCCATCCATTGTCGCACATTTTCCTCCCTGTCACCCCTACCCCCCATTCACTTTTTTCTTTGAAAAAAAAGTTCACTGTTATACAGTCCCACCTCCCCACCACCACCAGAAAGTGGCAATCTTGAATAACATCCTTCCTTTCTTCTTTGTGTGCTCAGGGATAATGCGGGAATCTCATTTCTTGAATTTACACTACTCATTTCCCCCTTATCATCCTTTATCAGTTAAAGAAAGGCTTCGGGTCTTTAGGGAGCTGAGTCTTTCGATCTACCATTCCTACCAATCACTCTGTTTAGAACCAGATTTTGGTCCATGATTTTAAAAAATGTTCATTAGTCATTAATTCCGTTTTTAAAACCACCAGCTTTGTGTTGCTGCTGTTGTTAGGTGCTGTCAACTATAACTAATAGTGACTATGGACATGAGATCTGCACCCTGTCCTATCCTGTGTCATCCTCACAATCTCTGGCACACTCAAGGCATTGCTGCAGTCACTGTGTCGATCCATCTGCTTGAGGGTCTTCCTTTCTTTAGCTGACCCTCCACCTTCCCAATCATGATGTCCTTTTCTTTCCAAGGAATAACCTCTCCTAGCAGCATGCCCAAAGTATGTGAGATGAAGCTTTGTCATCTCTGCCTCCAAGGAGCACTCTGGCTGCACCTTCTTCAAGACAGATCTCTTTGTTCTTTTGGTGAGTGGCAGTTTGCTGTGGCAGAAGTACAAATGTCCCAGCTGACCCAAAGGTTTGTTCACACATTGGTATCCTTTCTCCTGGCCGTTGCTGCTCTCTCTCTCTTGGCTAACTCCTGTGTCACTCTGGGCTCTGTATGCAGAAGAGTAAGGGTTCTAAACCAAAGGCCTGGCTGCGGGCAGTCCTCACTAACTGGCCCCTATGTCCACCTCTGCTGATTTCAGCCCTGTCTACAGAAGGGGCTGCTAGTCTTTATTGACTTAAATGACCTCAGGAGAGTTGTTTCCCCTTTCACACAATGTGAAATTTTTCTTCCAAGGTGGAAAAAAGATCATTGCCATCAATTTGATTGCTACTAATAGCAACCCTTTAAGACACTCAAGTACCCGATAGGGTTCCTGCCTCCGCTGCTCCTCTTTACAAGCACAGACGCTCTCATCATCCCGCCCTGGGAGTGGCTGCTGGGTTTAAAGAACCCACCTTCCAGTTAGCTTAGTGCTTAGCCCGCTGCACTACCAGGGCGACATATCCCTAAAATATGTGCTTTAAATCCTAACCTCTATATCTGTAGTCGGGTGCAAACTATTTGGTCACTTTTTGTTTACAATCGTGTGTAAGCTGACTGGTTGCCTGGATTTAGTTAACAATCAGCTGTGGGTCGGAAGCCTCTTGTTTAAGTCAATCAGGACCTGGTGGGCAGGCCTTTGTACTTAAAAGTTGGGCATTTGTGCCTTCAGCCCTTGGGCCTGGTGTTAATTGTGTTTGGGAAGAACATTCTTCTAAGTGGTACGGCACTGGTCTGTCATTTTGCTGCTGATAACTTGGGGTTGCTGTGATACTGAAAGCTGTGCCACTGGTGTGTCAAATGTGATAAAGGTTATCCGTGGTGGACAGGGATTGTAGAGCTCCCAGATTAAGACTGGTTTGGAAACAGGATTGGCATCCACTTCTTAAACAATAGGTCTCTGGAAACTCTATGAACACGAGAGAAACTCAATAGTTATAGAACAGGGTTCAGACCTTTTGTTCATAGGATTGCACTGTGTTGCACTCAACTCTGTGGCACTTAACAACAACAACAACATATCTGTAGTTAAAATCCCATTTGGGAAAGAACTCTTGGTCACACTAGTGAAGCAGGATTAGTGTAGGATATATCTTGAGTCAATCTAGTGAGTTATCAAAGTGATTAAATGAGCAGAACAGAGATGGAGGCACACAGATGCTGAGCCCCATGGAGGTTTCCACGGTAACAAGCTGAGCTGGGTGAGGGCCTTCCTTCAGAGCCGATGTGAAGGCCTTCCCTTAGAGTGAGTCTCTGGATTTGGACTTCTGGCCTCTTAAATGGTGAGAAAATAATTTGTTAAAGGGACCCACTTGTGGTATTTTTTGTTACATCAATGCTAGAATTAAGACATTTATTTAGTTGAAAATGGATTTTTAGCAATGGCTATGATAAAAATAAAACATTAGAATTGTCATTTAATTTCCATTTTAAATGACAGCAAAACTGTTAAAATTTAGTATTTTGTGAAATAAAGTTTTCATATTTCCAAACTGTAAAACTTGCCATCCATAAAGCAGCACAAGTTACAAAACACTGCAAAATAAAATGGTATAGTGGTGCTTGTTGGGCTTTCCCCTCAAGTAAATAGAAACAAGTCTTTTATTAACTTTTAATATTGGAAAAATAACACTCTTATAATTCTCTTCACAGAAAATAAATAATATTAGAAAACAAATAATATTGACCATCTTAAAGGCCCTTTACCGTAAAATATATGGCTTTAAATTTTATTAAAATTGAATTTATAAGCCCTATGACTTCCCTACATATACATAACAAAAGAATGTAGTAAAATTAGCAAATACTAAGCTATATCATTAATTTATCATTCTTAACTTTGTGGTTTTTAGAAATGGTGCATGCATCTAATATATGTAGATTCCTTGGCTAATTAGTTGCAGTGTATAATGCAATAAAATACAGAATACATGCTTGGTGAACATTTATTCATATTTACAAGACAGCAGCTAAAGCTTAGGCTTCAATACTGACATTTAACTATCCTATAAGCAGCATTACATCATAATATGCTATCAAGGCAACTTCTTTTTTTATAATGAAAAAATAAAAATTGTCATTTCTAAACTTTTATATGAACGGTAACTCTTCAAGTGGTAATAAAAAATTATTTACTATTCAATACACATAGGATTTCAATTTTCAATATACTGAGACAAAAAAGCTCTTCCGTGTTGGAAAAATGACACTTCAAAAAAAAGTAATTAGTAGGAAAACCCACCAGTATAACATTTTGTCCTGTCAATGCCAGCAGATTTGGGAACATACTGGAGATGAAGGTAGAAGCATCCACAGGGGAAACGTAAAAGTGTATTTTAAAGAACTCTTTCCTGTCATTTGAAATAGTTTGGAATGAAGTCAACTGATTGGAGTTTGTAAGAGCTGCTTAGTAAGTTAAGTGCAGGGCATTGATATCCATAGCTTCCCTCCTGCCCCCCTAAACTATAAAAAATATATATATTTCTAATGTGCAAGACAAATATGGACTAATGAAAAAATACATCACATTTTTATCTAGTCTAAAAATTAATTAACAGCTTGAGCAAACTAATGAATGGAATGTTTGCATTCTCAACTGTTAGCCCAGAAACAAAGACACACGGGTGGCCACATCCACATTCCCCGTAGGAAGCACGGGGCAGAATTCCCCATCAAGACAAGTGCATTCCGGATTCACTGACCACACCGGCTCAGAGCATGCTGGGCCAGATGAAGATCAATGTGGCAGGTTTTGTCCTAAATTGTGACCAGTGATCTAGCTGCCTGTTATCAGCCCTATTCTTACCAGAAAGTTATCACAATACATTAAAAAGTTACTTGCAATCCTGCAGAATTAGGCATAAATTGTAAAGTAATAAATCTGTTTTGTCAAAACTGGCAGTGTAAAGAAGGCAGCACCGGAAATGTCTGAGCCATCTGTAATGTCAAGTACTCACTATAAGTTGTTAATGTGCTTAGGCTTTGGGACCCATTAATTTGAAAAATTAAAAGTAAATACTTTTCTCACAGACTCACGTAACCTAAAATTTTTTTCATTCAGCTGAGCTGGACTTCAGTTTTAGCAAACCTTACTATACAAGCTGTCTCTAGGAAGACATTTTTATTATTTCCAAGTTTTCTTTATTGTCAGTGTAAAGTTTCTAACAGTCCATCATTCTAAAATTTTGTTGTTAAAGTACTTTAAGAAATGGTGGCTGTAATGGCTGGTAGTTGCAGTTTTAATATTCTTACGTTTGTTAAATAATAATAACTGGTACATGCACCACGGGGCCAACTGGCAGCACCGATTGAGGTTAACAACTTCAGCTTGGTCAGCTCCACAATCAACACTCTTGGCACCAACAGTTTGGAAATCAAAAGATGAACTGCACTGAGGAAATGTGCTGTCAGGAACCTCTCCAAAGTGTTAACGAGCGATTGTCAGTCCAGACTAAGGTGTGACTGGTCCAGGCCATGGTCTTCGCAATGACTTGCTATCCATCAGAGAACTGGACAGTGATGAAGGATGACAGAAGAATTAATGCCTTTGAGTTGTATTGTTGGAGAAGAGTACTGAACATCCCATGGACCACCAGGAGAATAGGTCTGTCTTGGAGAGGGTGAAACCATGTTTCTCCTGGAAGGCTAGGATTTTGAAGCTCCTTCTCACATACTTTGGGCATGGGGCCAGGAGTCCATAGGGAAGGACATCATGTTTGGAAGGATGAAGGAAGACCAAGGATGAGAAGGATTGATGTTAACTGGGGCAGTGGGATTAGGTGTGTCAGAGTCACAGAGGGTCATCTTTTATGCTGTCCCTCCACCCTCCCAAGCATGACGTCTGCAAGGACTGATCCTGCCTTGCAATATGTCCAGAGTATGTCAGATGAAGCTTCAGAATCCTTGCCTCGAAGGAGGAGCCTGGCTTCAACCTCTCCGGGACGAACTTGTTTGTTCTCCTATCAGTCCATGGTATATTCAATACTCTTCTTCAGCACTACAGCTCAAAGGCATCGTCCATCATCCCTAGTCATTGTCCAGCTCTCTGATGCATAGCAAGTAACTGCAAAAACCATGGTATCAGGCGCACCTTAGTCTCCAGACTAAAATCATTGCTCTTTAGTACTTTGGAGAGGTCTCTGACAGCAGATTTTCCCAATGCAATTCATCTTTCAATTTCCTGGCTGCTAGTACCAAGAATGTTGATTGTAGAGCCAAGCAAACTGAAGCTGTCAACAATCTCAATCTCTTCATCATCTATCATGATGCTGCCAATTGGCCCAGTGGTGAGAATCTGTTTTCTTGATGTTGAGCGTCAATCCATATTGAAGGCTGCAGTCCTTGACCTTCAGCAAGCACTTACCATGCTTAAAGTAAAGCTCACAGCCCTTGTTACTTTTGCAAGCCTTTTCATCTAAGGATCAATCTAATATCCTAAAGACTTCTAGTTTACCAGTGAGAACCACTTTTGTTATGTATCATCGAGTTGGAACCTACTCATATCTCACCCTTCTTCAGGGAGCTTGCAGAGGCAGTAAATCTCACGAGAGGAGACTGCCCATCTTTATTCTGTAAGCAGCTGGTGGACCTAACTCCATTCCTTTGGGTTGAAGCACTTGCTGCAGGTTTGAACACTCCTTACCACTGAGCCCCCAGAACTCAAATACCTCCAGTTTACAAGTGAGAGGGCACCGTCGGTATCTAGTATACTGGTGACAGATGTGCATACAAGCACCATAGCATTAACAGTTGCCTCAGGGTTTTTGTACATAGGGTCGTTGTGAGTTGTATTCAACTTGAAGGCATTTAACCACTGCTAAGTGAGACTAGTGTTGTTATATTTGGAAGGAACATTCTTCTACTTTGCACATCAGTCTTTGTCAATTTGCTGTACTGAGGTAATCTGAGTTTGCTGTGATGCTGAACCTTGTGCCACTGGGATGTCAAATACCATAATGGTTTTCCGATGTGGACAGTGTTACTGGAGCTCCCAGTTGTAAAACAGGTTTGGAAGCAGGAGTGGCATCCACTTCCTAAACCACATGCCTCTGGAAACTCTATGAACTTGGAGAAACGACGATAGTTATAGAAAGGCATTAGGCCTTTTGTTCATAGAGTTGCTATGAGTCATGCTCGACTCGACAACAATAAACAACTGGTGGATATAATTAGAACAGTTAGTAGCCACTCCTGGAAAGAATTTCCAGTTTGTTACTAGTCGACCAGTGAGTAGGGAGTGGTGCTGCAAAGGTGGGCCATCCTGAGGGATCAGCCACGCTGAGGGGGAAAGATGAGCAGTCTCTTCCTATCCAATACACAGTCTGAAAACCTTCTAGAGGGCTGGGTATGAGCTGAACTGGCTGTGACTTAATGGCAGAATTGAGTGATGGATGTACAAAAGCAGCACTGCCTGTTCTAAAACAAATGAAAACAAATCACAAACATCACTAGAAAAAGGGAAACAACCCAGACAACTTCTCCCAATTTTTAGGACCAACAGGTTTTGTTTCAGCTGTAGATAAGGTGAGAGGGACAGAGAATGGGAGATGGAAATACACATTTTCCTGGTGCATTCCTCAACCCTAACTGCAAAACTTTTAACGGTCTTTATAACTATGAATTTAACACCATTCTTTCTCAACTTTTCATTCCTGGCACAGTAGATCATAAGACTGTCAATTCAGAGTGGCCAATTCCAGTCCATCTTTATTTATTCCTTTCATTTTTCACAACTTCCAATTTTCCTTCATACATTCTGTGTTACAATTATTAGTGGATGTTTGCAGCTGTTTCTCTTCATTTTTGAGTTAATTCCCATTTAGTCTCTACCCTCTAATACTATTCATGATCCTCTGTTGTCCATAGGATTGGGTTGTTTTTTGGTTTTGTTTCGTTTTTTGTTTTTTTTACATATCATTACACAAGTATCTCCCATTCCCACATGTCAGAGGAAAGATGCCCTTACTCCCTCCAGAACCAACAGTGGGAGCTTTCCTCGTTCCCTGGCCCAGAGGTTCCCAGGGTTTGGGAAGGCCTATCTTAACCTAGAAGCTCTGCTGAAACCTGCCCACTAAAGACAACCCTGCTAGTAGTTCGAACACTACTTAGTACTTACTTACATAGCTTCTTACATAGCTTCCACCATCACAGTAACCCACTAGTTACCCCAGCACAGCAAAGTGGCAGTCAAATCCTGTACTTATAAGAGCAAACACTAAACAAAGATGCGTATCTGCACTTAAGGCCTAAGTTGTTAGGTGTTGTCTAGCAGAGTTCATCTCAGAGATTCTAAGTACAGACCTGAACCTTGTGCCATCCTCATTGTCTCTGACACATGAATGCACTGCTGCAGTCACTGTCAGTCCAACTCATTGAGGGCCTTTCTCTCTTGTGCTGGCCCTCCACCTTTCAAGCACAATATCCCTTTCAAAGGAATAGCATCTCTTAGCAACATGTCCAAAGTATGTGAGATGAGGCTTCATTCACCATCTTTGCCTCTAAAGGAGAACTATGCCTGCACCTTCTCCAAGACATATTTGTTCATCTGGGAGTCCATAGGACACTCAGCACTCCAACACCACAATTCAAAGGCATCAATAATTCTTCTGTCATCCTTATTCATTGTCTCTCAGATACATGGTGAGTGACTGAAAAGACCATGGCCTGAACCCGGCACACTTTGGTCCTCAGACTTACATCATTGCTCCTTGATAACTTGGAGACTCCCTGACTAAAGATTTTCCTGGTGGAATATACCTTCTGATCTCCTGACTGCTGGTACCAAGTGTACTGATTATGGATTCAAGTAAGAGGAAGGTGCTGACAGTCTCAATCTTTTCTCATCTAGGGCCACAGATTAAAATCACCCACGTTTGACTTGGTAGTGGAACTTTCTATCCACCAAGCCCACAGAGCTCTATGTTGGTGGTGGTGGTGTTATGTGCCGTCAAGATGTAGACCACTCATAGAGAACCTATGAAAGACCTGAACACTTGTATGATTTTCATTTTTTCTCCAAGTTCATAGAGTTTCCGGAGGTGGGTCTCATGGATAGAAAGTTATGCTATCAAGCCCAAGGTGAGTGATTTTAATCTGCGGCCCTCAGGCCTGGTTTTAATGGTTTTTGGTCAAATATTCTTCTAAGTGGTATAGCACTGGTCTGTCCATTTACTGTACAGAGGTAACTCGTGTTTGCTGTGATGCTAAACACTGTGACACTGATGTGCCAATTGCAATAATGGTCACCCATGGTGGACAGTGTTTGGTGGAGCTCCCCAATTAAAACAAGCTTGGAAGCAGGAGTGGCATCCACTTCCGAAATAGCTTGTCTCTGGAAACTATGAACTTGGAGAAACTGTTTTTTTATTAGGAAAGCAAAATTTAACAAATAATTATTTTAAAAAATTCAATTCTAGGTGGACACGCTACATTATCAAGTAGTGGAAAAGCAAATTAAAAATAGGGAAAGGTAAGGGAGCTCTAGTGGCCTAGTGGCAAGAAGCTGTACTGCAATCCTGAAGGTCCACGGTTCGAATCCACCAAATTCCCTGCTGGAGGAGGGGCAATATGCTCCTGTGTCAGTTGGATCCAATTCGATGGTACACAAGGGGGGAAAAAATTTAAAATGGGGAACGGTTAACTACCAAGCTTATTGGTAAGAAAATGAATTTAAAATAACCAACAGAATGTGGAAACTACAGAACAATGTCACTGATTTCACATGCAAGCAAGATTTTACTGAAGATTATCCAAAAACGACTGGAACAGCACATCAACAGAGAACTACCAGAAGTCCAGGCTGGGTTTAGAAGGGGTCATGGTACTAGAGATATTGTAGCTGATGTTAGATGGATCTTGGCTGAAAGCAGGGAATACCAGAGGAATGTCTATCTTTGTTTCATTGACTATGCAAAGGCATAAAGGCATTGACTATGCAAAGACTGTGTAGATCATAACAAACTATGGCTGACTCTGAGAAGAATGGGAATCCCAGAACACTTGATCGTTCTAATGCGAAACTTATACTTGGACCAGGAGGCACTCGTCAGAACAGAGCAAGGGAACACTGCATGGTTCAAAATTGGGAAGGGCGTACTATCTCCATACCTTTTCAACCTATATGCAGAACAGATTATCCAGGAGGCTGGGCTCTATGAGGAGAAATGTGGGGTCAGGATTGGTGGACGATTTATCAACAACCTGTGTTACGCGGATGACACACCCTGCTTGCTGAAACTGAAGAGGACCTGAAGCGCCTGCTGCAGAGTGTCAAGGACTGCAGCCTACAATATGGATTGAGGCTCACTGTCAAGAAGACAAAGATTCTCACCACTGGACCAATTGGCAGCATCAGGATGGATGGTGAAGAGATTGAGATTGCACACAGCTTTAGTTTGCTTGGCTCCATAGTCAACAGTCTTGGTACCAGCAGCCAGGAAATTAAAAGGCGCATTGCAATGGGAAAGTCTGCTGTTAGGGACCTCTCCAAAGTGCTGAAGAGCAATGGTGTCTCTTTGGAGACTAAGGTGCGTCTGATACAGGCCATGGTCTTCGCAATCACCTGTTATGCATCAGAGAGTTGGACAATGACCAAGGAGGATAGAAGGAGAACTGATGCCTTTGAGCTGTGGTGCTGGAGAAGAGTATTGAGAATACCATGGACTGCCAGGAAAACAAACAGATTTGTCCTGGAAAGGGTTAAACCAGGTGGCTCCTTGGAGGCAAGGATTCTGAGGCTCTGTCTAACATACTTTGGACATGTTGTGAGGAGAGACCAGTCCTTAGAGAGGGACATCATGCTTGGGAGGGTGGAGGGACAGCGCAGGAGAGGAAGGCCCTCTATGAGGTGGATTGATTTAGTGACTGGGATAATCGGGATGGGAGTGTCAGAGACAGTGCGATTGCCACAGGACAGAGCGGAGTTTAGGGCTGTTGTGCACAGGGTCGCTTTGAGTCGCAGGCGACTCGACGGCACATAACAACAACAAACAACGCCCTTAAAAAGAAAGCTGTATATATTTGTAGTTATCCTGGTATTGCCTGTTGTGTTCAAGGTGGAGCTCCCCCTAAAGTTCTTTCATAGCAACAACAGAGACCAAAGTTTAAAAAAATAACTTGGTAAACAACATTCGTAAGTAAGAACTTGTTTATTGACTCGATATTCGGATGTCAGAGTGATTTATAAGTAAGTAGGTTCATTAGTTTCTGAATTGTAGATCCTCCAGCTAAAATGATAGCTTAAAATGTGTGGCAATGTTATTCCCTCCTTATTAAATGGACTTATTAATTGAATAGTGACTAATAAGATGCTTAGTTAGGAGAGGCTCTTCCTTGGCAAGGCACATCATGTTTGGAAAGATGGAGGGACAGCAAAAGAGAGAAAGACCCTCAACCAGATGGATTGACATAGTCCTCAATGGGCTCAAGTGTGTGAGAAATAATGAGGCTAGCACAGGACACAACTGGGTTCAGATCCTTTGTTCACAGGGTCCCGATGAGTAAGTGTGTCAATCCACCTACCTGACTCTATAGCATCTAACAAGAAGAAGATGATGGGAGCTTGGGTGGCATAGTGGATAAGAAGCTACACTAACAACTTAAAGGTATACAGTTTGAATCCACCAGCTGCTTTGCAGAAGAAAAATGGGCAATCTCCTTCCATGCAATTTACAACCTCTGAACACCTGTTAGAGGGTCAGCTAGGAATCGCTTCCAACTCAACAGAATTCAACAAGAAGATGCTAGGGAGCTCTGGTGGCCTAGTTCCTAATGAGCTATGCTCCCAACCCAAAGCTATGAGTCTCTGGTAATCTGGATCCACCATTAGAGCCACAGACAGAGATGGGAAGTCTCCTGCTGTCTCGATTTACAGTCTTGGAAAATCAATGGAAGGCCACCATGAGTCAGAACTGACTTGTTTTGGAATAAGATGCTAAAAAGCAGAATCTGGGAACAGAAGTGTTTCATCTAACAAAGTTTGCCAGTCTGCCTTCGTGGGTATTCCCTTCTTGAAGAGGGATTACTTTGGATAAGTCCCACTCGTTCTTCACCAGCTGAGAATCCTTGGAGATGTTTTATTAGAAGGTACTCACCTGGGCTAGGTGTATATGGGTCTGTCTATGAAGCAGTGCTCACAGCTGCTCTGGGGGGCTTTTCTGAGCTGCTTCCCTGCAACACTCTCCAAATGAAGCTCCTCCAGTGTGGATTTGAAGGGGGGCAGTCCAAATACACTCTCAAATTACAGTCAATATCACCTAATCAACTATGGGGGACTTGTATTTAAAGAATGGAGGAGTACATAAGTAGGTAAAGGCCACAGAGGCAAAATGATCCTGCAATGAGATGACATTCTTTGCAATGATGAACTGTCCCCCACCCCTGGTCAAATAATCTCTGCCCACTAAGCACTATCAGTCACCTGGTAAAATAAGGACAGAAGGGTTAGTTCAGTTGTAATTTTTTTCTCCTAGAGAACACATCAGATAATTAACTAGAAAAAGACTTAACTATTTTATTAAATACAAAATTCTACCTAACCCAAATAAACCCAGTGTTGTCAAGTTGACTCCCACAAGTCGATTCTTCCAAAGACTGGCTGGTGGATTCAAACATCTGACCTTTCACCGTAGCCACTGTGTTATCAGCACCTCCTCAAGACACCTACATACCACAAATTTCTTTCACTGTAAACTACCCATGAATGTACAAACTTGCTTGTAATTGGGTTCTCCTCCTTGGTTTGACAAGAAACTCTTAACAGTGAAGTAGAAGGCATCTGGCAAAGAGCTCTGGTAATAAAGCCCGAATCCACCAGCTGCTCCCAGGGAGAAAGGTGAAGTCTCTGGTGAGAAAGATTTACAACCCAACAGAGGGTTGTGGAGTTGGATAGCATCAGGCTTGTGATTTAGAAAGCACGTCCTACATTGAACACTGTTGTGAGCAAGAAGAAAATCTAACTCTAAAGACTTTTATGCCCCATTCATGGATTTCTTCAAAAACAAACCATACAAAGAGTTGCTTATGCCTGTTTGACAATACCTAAACTTCACATGGTTTCATAATATGCTGATCAAGGAATCACACGTTCACCTATGTCCTCAATGCCACGAAGGGCTTTTAAAAAGATCCACTTAAAGCAGTGGCTCTCAAACTCTAGCACACATTTGAATTGTCTGAGGGAAGGCTATTTTACACAGATTGCTGGGCCCATGTCCAGTTTCTGCTACGTTTCGAGTTGCTGCTTTGAGACTTCTGCTTTTGGAGATATTCTCCAAAAGTCAAACTAGTCAGCAATACTCATGTTTTTCCTGATACTCAATAATAAAACATATCACGTATGCACTTGTACTCATTAAGCTTCAAGTATTGACTCTTGAAATGGCCTATGTAAATAAGAGGACACATAATTTATTAATCTTGACTCATGAGTCTCGTGAGTTGAAAGACAACTGTAAGACAGCCTGATGCTGGATAATCCATGACTACATGAAGACACTTCTTTAAAAAATACCGCGCTCTTATCAAGGCACAGGGACTTTGTTTCTATTTCCCCTCTGCTCTCCTCTAAAGAGAATCCAGCAAGAAATTACAAAGAAAGCTGGGCCCTCCAAGGCCTGTATGGACTTACACATAAATACCACTGTGAGCTCTGACACTTAAGACTCGGTCTCAGGGGCTTCTTCATCTGGGCAGCAGTAATATTCCACGAAGCTTATTTGTCCATCTTCATTTCTAATCATATACTGTAATGAGAGGAATCCTCGGTTATCTGTTCGAATGGATACTTTACAAGATAGGACCAATGCCTTGGTAGATGGCTTCAGTAAGGAGATCTTGTATCTGTGAAAGAATTGAAAAAAGCTGTTATTTGAACACCCAGAAAGCAGTGATCATTACAAAAATTACAAGCTAAGAACTCTGTCCAATTCCCACTGAGTTGAAAAGGACTTCAGGCTGACCCTCCTCTGGATGTGAAGAGACCACCCATCCTTCTCTCTCAGGGCCCCTGGTGGATTCACACTAAAGCTCAGCCTTTGGGCTGGCAGCACAACTCCTACTGACTTTACTACTCTATCCAACAACTACCAGTAAATAGAAGAATAAAATAAAAATATACTTGTTTAATTTGATATATTTTCTCTTGATTTTTATTAAATTTTATTAAAATTTCATCCTCAATTCAACCCCAAATCCAAGAAAATCCAACACCTTACTTTTCATGTCTTTCAAAAGATGTACACTTTTATTCACCAATGGAAAGTGCTTTCCTTAAACAGCAATGTGGTATCTAACCTTAGCTTCCTTCATCACCAGTGTCAACCTCTACATGAAAAACTGACCTGTTGATCTGGGTCTTACTGCAGTGAAACGCTTCCATCAAATCAGAATCTTTGGGATAGTCAAGGTGGGAGCTTCCTGCATTTCCAAAAGTAGATAACCTAGAATAGAAAATGAATACCTGATTTGTTCACTGATCCAATAATAAATCACAATACAATGCAAACAAAACATTTCCTTAAGAAATATCTACACATGCACAGGCCATCTCCCAAGGAGTTAGTACACTGGTTAGCAGTGTATGAGCACGGTAGTAGAGGCCTATGTGTTGTTCTCCCATTGTTGGTGTTGATTGCCTTCGAGTCCAGCACAATGCATAGTGACCCTATGAACAAAAGACTTGAAGCCTCTCTACAACTATCGACATTTATTAAAGTTCTCCCATAGCTCCATCTTTTCTCTCCTCGTCTACTTTCTCTGAGCATAGACAACCATGATAATGACTCTCAAGTAAAATCTCTCGGGTCTATTAAGCTCTATGCTTTCACATCTGACTGTTGTTATATACTGCCGAGCTGGAACCGACCCACAGCTAACCGTCCAGTGGGTTTTCAGAGGCAGTTAATTGCACAGGAGCAGACTGCCTATCCTTCTCCTGTGGAGCAGCTACTGGATTTGAACTGCATACCTTTGGGATTGCAGCACAGTTTCTTAAATCTAGGCCACCAGAGTTCCCCACACATCTAACTATGTTCTACTATTACCAGAAAAACCCTCACTGCTGTCATGTAGAATTGAATCGTAGCTGACCCACCAGTGGGTTTTCAGAGTCTATAAATCAGACGGGAGGAGACTGCTCATTACAAATATCTTAAGCTGAACAAAAGCAGAAGAAAATGTCAGCGCTCTTTGCTCCCAAATTGTTTCCTATGCTGGTCTTGAAAGATTATTATCATGCTTAGAGTTATTACCCACAAAAAGAGAGATCACTTTGCAGAGGAGCCTCTGAAAATACTGCTAAGGTGTCTGGAATTTTAACTCATTGTCAAGTGCCAGAACAAAATGTTGTCCAGTCCTGGGCCACCTTCAGGTGTTGCTGTCTGAGCCTGTGGTAGCCACTGTGTCAATCCATTTCATTCAGTCTCTCCCTCTTTTTCCCTGACTCACTACCAAGCATGTCTTTCCTTTTCTAGCTAATGGTCCTCCTTCGTGACATGGTCAAAGCAAGCAAGACAACGTCTCAGCAGTCTTACATCTAAGGAGGATTCTGGATGTACTTTTTCTAAGACTAATTTGTTCATCATTCTGGCACAGACAAGTCTACTCTTCACTAATGCAGTTTGAATACAGTGGTTTCTTTGGTCTTCCTTTTTCATTGTTGCATGCATACGAAGTGAATGACAATACTGTGACTTGGGCCGGGTCCACTTTAGTCCTAAGGGTGATATCACTGCTTTCTAACAATTTAAAGAGGTCTTCTGAAGCAGATTTACCTAGTGCATTATGTCATTTGATTTCCTGACTGCTACTAACTGGATGTTAATTATAGATCCAGGAAATGGAAAGTTTGACTATTCCAATCTTTTCTCCATTTATCACAATGTTTATTGGTGTAGTTCTATTTGAGATGTCTATAAAGAAAACTGTAATCTTTGATCTTCATCATATATACTTCCCATCCTCTTCACTTTCATCAAGTATACTGCATATTGTTAATGTACAAACTTGATATAAACCTCTTCCAATTGTAAGTCATTTAATTCTTATCACTGGTCATCATTAACTAATATATACAGTGATAAGCTCATATTTCAACAGACCTTACGCCAAGTTTTTAATGCCCTAGAGCTACAACAGGAGCCCAGGTGATGCAGTAGCCCAATGCTCAGCTACTAACCAAAAGGTTGTTGGTTTGAATCCACAGAATGATCCGCTTGGGAAAGATGTGGCCATCTGGTTCCATTAAGATTACAGATTTGGAAATTCTCAGAGTCACTGTGAATGCACATTGACTGGACAGTGGTAGGTTTGGTTTTTAAAACTGTAAGTCTGTAATTCTCCTAGATTTTTTGTTTTAAAGTTTATACCTCATTCCTCTGTGCTTGGTGAATTCCTTTACCTTTTTTTTTTTTTAATTTTATTTTATTATTATTTGTGTGTGTGTGTACCATCAAATCGGATCTGACTGGTACAGGAGGAGATTGTTCCTCCTCCAGCAGAGCATCTGGTAGAGTCGAACCGCTCGCCTCTGGGATTGCAGTGTAACTTCTTGTCATTAGGCTACCACAGCTCGCTCCTTTACATTTTAATATTATCTAGTATTGTAAAACAAGGCCCCAGGAATTGTTGGCATACCAACTGATAATATTTCGACAACGAGACACCACCCTGGACATGCTCACCAAGTTGTGCCAAGAAATCTGGAAGACCTGGCCAACTGACTGGACGAGTTCCATTATTTGTTCCCATTTAAAAAAAAGGTGAACCAACAGTGTGGAAATTATGGAACAGGATTATTACTATGACATGCAAGCAAGATTCTGCTGAAAATTATCCAAAAACAACTGGAACAGGGTATCAATAGAGAACTGCCAGATGTACAGGCTGGGTTTAGAAGAGGCCATGGTACCAGGGATAGTATAGCCAATGGTAAATGGATCTCAGCTGAAAGCAGAGTTCCAGAGGAATGTCTACCTGTGTCTAACTGACTATGCAAAGGCAATTGACTGTAAATCACAACAAACTGTGGCTAACTCTGAGAAGAACGGGATTCCCAGAACACTTGACTGTTCTTATGCAAAATGTATACTTGGACTAGAAGGCAGATCAAGAAAACACTGCAGGTTCAGAATCAGGAGAGGTATACGCTGAGGATACATCCTATCTCCATACTTTTTCAATCTGTATGCAGAACAGATCATCCAGAAGGCTGGGCTCTATGAGGAGGAATGTGGCATTAGGACTGGAGGAAGACTCATCAACAACCTTTTATGCAGATGACACAACCCTGCTTGTGGAAACTGAGAAGGATCTGAGGCATTAGCTACAGAAGGTCAAGGACTGCAGCCTTCAATATGGATTGAAGCTCAACATCAAGAAAACAAAGATCCTCACCACTGGGCCATTTGGCAGCATCATGATAGAGGGTGAAGAGATTGAAATTGTTAACAGCTTCAACTTGCTCAGCTCCACAATAATACTCATGGTACCAGCAGCCAAGAAAGCAAGACAAATCACACTGGGGAAAGTCCGCTGTCATGGACCTCTCCAGAGTACTAAAGAACAACGATATCAGTCTGGAAATTAAGGTGCACCTGATCCAGACCACGGTCTTTGTAATTAATTGCTATGCATCAGAGAGCTGGACAATGACTAAGGATGAAAGAAGAAGAATTTATGCCTTTGAATTGTGGTGCTGGAGTACTGAATATATCATGGACTGCTAGGAGAACAGACAAATTCATCCTGTTGTTGTTGTTGTTAAGTGCTGTTGAGTTGTAGGTGACTCACAGCGACCCTATGAATGAAAGTCCAAGACATTTGTGTGACTTTCATCCTTTCTCCAGGTTCATACGGTTTCTGGAGGCAAACTATTTACAGAAGTGAATGCCATTCCTGCTTACAAGCTTGTTTTAATGGGGGAGCTCCAACCAACACCGTCCACCATGGGTAACCATTATTGCTTTTGACACATCAGTGTAGTATGAAGTGTAGTAAATTCATCCTAGAAAGGGTGAAACCAGGCTGTTCCTTGGAGGCAAGATTTTGAAGCTCCGTCCGTCTGACATACTTTGGGTAAGGTGCAAGGACCAGTCCTTGAAGAGGGACATCACGCTTAGAAAGGTGAAGAAAGTGCAAGAGAGGAAGACCCTGGATAAGATGGACTGACTCAGTGACTGTGGTAATGGGGTAAGGTGTGTCAGAGACAATGAGGTTGGCTCAGGATAGAGGAGGGCTCAGAGCTGTTGTATATAGGGTCGCTATGAGTCACAAGCGATTCAACAGCATACAACAGTACTGCTAAAAAGAAAAACTCTAGCTTTTTCTCTAAATGGGTTCTCATTATAAAAAAGAGACCATTATATAATTTCAGAGTCAAAATATCAAGAACAATTTGATGAGTTTTTACATTATATTCCTGTTGAACATTAGCTCCAAAAGTAGCTAACTAAGACAGTGGTGCAAAATAAGAGGTATATTGCAAACAGGACTGGGGTGGGGGTGGGGGGTAGAGGGAAGAGGGGGAGAGAGAAAATAAAAAAAAAGAACTGGGGAGGGAGAAAGGAGGGTGGGGGGGTAAATGTTTATCAATGAAAGAATGAAAATGTAATTTTTCTGTAAACTTTCATCAAAATCACAATTGTTGTTTTTGTTATATGCTGTTGAGTCACCTGCAACTCATAAAGATCCTATATACAACAGCCCTAAAACCTGCTCCATCCTGTGCCAATCTCAGTCTCCAACACACCTACCCCCACTACCCCAGTCACTGAATCAATCCACCTCATTAACGGTCTTCCTCTCCTGTGCTGTCCCTCCACACTCCTAGCCTGATGTCCTTCTCCAAGGTCTGGTCACTCCTTGCAACATGTCCAAAGTATGTCAGATGAAGCCTCAGAATCCTTGCCTCCAAGGAGCAGCATAGTTTAACTCTCTCCAGGTTGAACCTATTCGTTTTCTTAGCAGTCCATGGTACATTCAATACTCTTCTCTAGCACCACGACTCAAAGGCATCAATTCTCCTTCTATCCTCCCTAGTCACTGCCCAGCTCTCAGATGCATAGCAAATAATTGCAAAGACCATGGCCTGTATCAGGCACACCTTAGTCTCCAGACTGACACCATTGCTCTTCAGTACTTTGGAGAGGTCCCTAACAGAAGACTTTCCCAATGCAATACGCCTTTTAATCTCCTGGCTGCTAGTACCAAGAGTGTTGACTCTGGAGCCAAGCAAACTAAAGCTGTTAACAGACTCAATCTCTTCACCATCCATCCTGATGCTGCCAATTGGCCCAGTGGTGAGAATCTTTGTCTTTTTGATATTGAGCCTCAATCTATATTGAAGGCTGCAGTCCTTGACCTTCTGCAGCAAGTGCTTCAGGTCCTCTTCAGTTTTAGCAAGGGTTGTGTCATCTGCATAACACAGATTGTTAATGAATCTTCCACCAATCCTGATACCACATTTCTCCTCATATAGCCTAGACTCCTGGATAATCTGCTCTGCATATAGGTTGAAAAGGTATGGAGATAGGACACATCCCTTCCCAATTTTGAACCATGCAATGTTACCCTGCTCTGTTCTGACGACTACCTCCTGGTCCAAGTATAGTTCTTGCATTAGCATGATCAAGTGTTCTGGGGTTCCCATTCTTCTCAAAGTCAGCCACAGTTTGTTGTAATCCGCACAGTCAAATGCCTTTGCATAATCAATGAAACGCAGATGGAAATTTCTCTTGTATTCCCTGCTTTCAGTCAAGATCCATCTGACATTAGCTATAATATCCCTAGTACCCCTTCTAAAACCAGCCTGGACTTCTGGCAGTTCTCTGTTGATGTGCTGTTCCAGTCGTTTTTGGATAGCCTTCAGCAGAATCTTGCTTGCATTTGACAAAAATGATGTTGTTCAAAATTTTCCATATTCTGTTGGTTTACCGTTCTTTGGAATGGGAACAAATATAGATCTCTTCCAGTCATTTGGCCAAGTGGTTGTCCTCCAGATTTCTTGATACAACTTGGTGAGCACCATCCAGGGCAGCATCTGTTAGTTGAAATACGTCAGTTGTTATACCATCAATTCCTGGGGCCTTCTTTTACTGCAAATTCCTTCAAAGCAGCTTGAACTTCTTCCTTAATTGTGGGAAGCTGAGTATCAAATTTAATATTAATAATAAAGCAAATGCTGTATCAGGATATAAGGGAGACGTAATACAAACTGGAGTTCACCCTGAGGCACTAAGGCATTACTTAAGAGTCAACATGTTCTTAGTTTGTATTTACTGAATCCCTCCCTCCTGAGATTAGTATAAGGTAAACAATAGAGTAGAACTCCCCCTTATCTGCAAAGAACTCCCCATGATACTTTTTGTTTTTATTTTCTACTCCCTTGTGATTATCCTTTGTTTACCCTCCTGATGATTCTCAATAAATACAGAGAAGCATGGCTTGGGTGCTTCAGTCATCAGGACTGCTGGTCCCCTGTCTTTACTCTCTCTTATCTCATTCTTGGCTGTCTGTCTCATTATTACTTTACCCTTGGTCTGCAACACTTAATCTTCCCAGGTTCTTGATTGTATGTTGTTTCATGAAATTCTTTTGTGTCTGCTAATTCCTTTCAGTATAGTGACTCTGTATACTCTTTCCATCTTCTTTTAATACTTTCTGCATTATTTTTCTGTAAACTTTTGTCAAAATCACAATTAAAAAATTTGTTAAAAACCCACAAAAGTAGCTAACTTTGACCAGTTTTTCAAAAGTACCTATGCAACAGTTGTAACCTTGGTATCCACAGGGGATCAGTTCCAGGGCCAATGGAAACAATGGATGCCCAAATCTGTCAATGCTTAAGTCTCTTGCATAAAATGGCATGTTGTTGTTGTTGTTGGTATGTGCCGTCGAGTCGTTTGTGACTCATAGCGACCCTATGCACAACAGCCCTAAACCCTGCTCTATCCTGCGCCA
>NW_006399941.1:6081872-6084119 GCF_000299155.1 Elephantulus edwardii
TCCCACAACTCATCTGGTCTTCGCTCATTAGTGTTCAAGGCCTCAAACCTGTTCCTGAGATGATTCTGAAATTCAAATGGCATAGTGTTTGCATATAACTTGCACACATCCTCATACTCTAAATCATTTCTGGATTGCTTACAAGATCTAATCCAAAAGAATGTATGTAAATAGTGCTGCAAGCTCCCTTTTAGCCTTTGAGGGGCTGATTTGAACAACTAATTCCATAATCCCTCAAATATTTTTGACCTGCAGGTGACTGATTCAGCAGACTCAGAACCTGTAGATGCAAAGGGCCAACAGTATCAGTACATTTTTGACAGTTAATGACATGGAATTTTGTTCCTTTTGTGTTCTCCCATTAACTCTTCTTTTAAGCTGTTTCTCCCCTTTTTGTTACATACTTCTGAGCTGGAAATGCCTCATAGTGACCCTCTAGTGGGTTTTCAGAGTCTGTAAATCGCACGGGACAAGACTGTCCATCGTCTTCTGAAGGGACAGTTGGAGGATTTGAACAATATGCCTTTGGCTTGGCAGTACAACTCCTAAGTCACCCGAATGCTCTCATAGTGGAGTAATGTAGATATTAGGTGCTCAACAGATACTTCCTTTGCATTTTATATTTGTTTGGAAGGAATGGAAACAATGAAAAAAGATAAGATATAATTCAAACACCCTTTTCCAAAAGTTTAAAAACAAATCCTCTCAGAATGTAATCTGATCTGCAATAAGTACTCTTACAATGAAAAGACCACTAGTTTAAATTAGGAGACTGGATATCTTATTTAGACACCAGAGCTGAAACCTGAGTCAGTTGATCTTCCTGGGTCTCAAGTTTCCACATCAGTAAAATTATATGGTAGAATTAAAAGCTCATTCAAGTTCTAGGAATTCTAGCCACAGTAATAAAAATTCCTCATTCCAAGTGATCCTGTAAATGGGAACTGGAGGACAGGCCACTTCTCCAGCATTATTACAATTCACGACATTCCCCGTACCTGAAGTAAGGCTTTTCTGGAGACATGGTGATCTGCAGAACCTCACTTGTCATGTCCAGTTCAGAGAATGCTTCCCGGAGACCCTCTGACTGGAGAATGATTTTGTTAATAACGTTGGTGCTGCAGAAATCAAAATCCAGAGTTTCCTCAGGCTCCTGGGTATTGATTTTGCACACGGTGACCACCCCTCCTTCTTCCAAAAACAGCATCAAAGGACAGCCATAACCTTGGTAACACATCCGGAGAGCAGTGAACGTGCCTGCATGAACAGAAACCAAACCAGGCCTGTGCTTTACAACAATATACTCAAATAACACACAATATGTCTCAAAAATAACCTTATTTGACCCAATTTCTGGTCTATCCTTATGAGAGGATTTTACTTTTTTTTTAATGATAGTGTGGGTACACAATTCAAAAAATAACTCTAAAGACTGGGAACTAGCACTACAAAAGACTGTAACTCAGATACCATTAAAGAGCTTGCCAAAAATACTTCAGAAGTAGGATACCGGTGTTATAAAGAAATGAATTTATAGTTTCACAATGGAGAACCTACATGGACCATTAGTGAAAGTAACAGGACTGGTGAATAAGCTATGCTATTTTTCTCTTTTCTTTAAATGTTTTATTGCAGTTGCAGTGGGTTTACAAAGAAAATTCGTTTCCCATGTAACTACTTGTACAGTTTCACATTATTTCAATACTCTGAATGTGTTAGCACTCCACCTCCCTCCTCCTTGGGAAGGAGAAAAGTGTCAGGACATCATAGGTCCTTCCTCTTATTTGATAAAGAGCCACAGTGAAGGATGGGAGAGGACAGATATTTCTAGAAAAACCAGCTGGAGAGCACAGCATCAGAAAAGGAAAAATTAATGCTGGTGGAATTGTAACTGCAAAAACAAAATATACTCTACAGAACCATCATGGGACACTCCCCCCACCCCCCTGATAACCTCTAGATGCCTTCACCAGGAACTGTACTCATTCTTCTGAGGATCCCATACCGTTATTTCTTTTGTTTAATAAGTATTTTTAAATTCTTTATTTTTATTTGGATCCCTTGTAGTTTTATACCCACAGCAATTAATTCTCACCAATCCCAAAAGCAATTCTCTAAGTAAATTAAAATATACAGATTTTAAAGAAAGCACTTGGGGAATTAGATGTAACAAAAAAGTAGGGCTTAGTTTAGGGCATTATGTTTATCATAGGAGTATGCAATGAGGGTTGCAGAGTGGATTATATT
>NW_006399941.1:6084351-6093084 GCF_000299155.1 Elephantulus edwardii
CTTAAAGGAAAAAAAGAAAAAGCAACCAAGCTTTGCACATTGTAAGCTAGGAGTCAGTAGAATTCTTTTCCGCTGCCTATAAGTAGCTGTGTATTTCTGGAAACATTCAAGAAAAGCAGCAGTTAAAACTTATTTCAGCTGCGCTGCAATTCCAAAGCTACATGGTTCGAATCCACCAGATGCTCTGCTGGAGAAGGAGGGCCAGTCTCCTCCTACGCCCGTCGGATCCGATTCAATGGTACACAACAAGCAAAAAACAAAACAAAACAACCAAACCACCGCCCCATTTCACAAATTAAAGGCAGTTCAAACATGTTCAAGGTCTTCATTTGATAGGTTGGAATTTAAGATACCTTGACTCTTGTTATTTAAAAAAGGCACTACTATAATAAATTTGGGGAAAAAAAATTCACCCATAAAACCCCATGCTATTAATATTGTGAAAAATCAGAACCCATGATTGTGAACAACAACAAATATGAATGGGTGATTATTTTTTCAAAGACCATTCTGCATGTTTTTATGTTATATTGTAACAATAATAAAATGGTTCACCTGGCACAGGACTTGATCCAAAAATAGATAAGCAGTCTAAAAGGACAGATAAATTAATCCTAAATGTTACAGACTCTTCCTGAACCATAAATTCTTGAAATATTCCAGCCTGTGAAAAAAAGTAAACATAGAAATTGTAATTATCTATGCCAGAGAATGAGAAATAACATATGTGCTAGGTTTCACTATTTATATCTTAAGGATACTGTACTAATCCTACATGTGTAAGTTCTGCTTACCCATCAATGCAACTTATTTTTTTCAAATTGTATTCACTGCGGTTGTTAAATCCAACCAAGTCAACCACAACTCAAAGGAACCCTATGAACTCACAACCATGCCCTACTCCACACCAGCAATACTCTGTGACATACTTATGCCCACTGTCAGTCACTGCGTCATTCCATACTCTTGAGGATCTTCCTCCCTTTCTCTGACCTTCTACCTTTCCAAAATGGTATTTTTTCCTTAGGACAGGCCCCTCTTGACAACATGCCCAAAGTTTGTGGGATAAAGTTTCACCATCCTTATCCTAAAGACAGGCTCCTGCTCGTTTTTACCCCCACAAACTCCTTAGAATACTCCTGTTGTCAGCCAAAGGCATAACAGTAATTTAGGGTTCATGCACCATTATAAAGGGATGTCTCCTAGCTTCCTGGATCTAAAAACTAGCTACCCCTGGCTCCTTTGTGTCCTTTTTGTGGCCATTATCACCGTTCTGGTCACCTAGAAAATAGTCAACAATTTGGTGATGTGTGCAGGATATTAGTTTTCAGTGTCTTTTGAAGACAGGAACCATGTTTCATTTATTCTTCTATGCCTGAAATCAGCACTGTGCACTCTGGTGTCAACAAATACTGATCCTTTCTCCATACCTATTCAATCTGTGTGTTGAGAAAAATCATGCAAGCAGCTGGACTCTATAAAGAAGAATGTGGTATCAGGAATGGAGGAAGACTTATCAACAACCTGCACTAGGCAGACGACACAACCTTGCCCAATGAAAGTGAGAGTACTTGAAACGTTTGCTGCAGAAGGTCAAGGACTTCAGCCTTCAATGTGGATCACATCTTAACATCAAGACAAAAATCCTCACCATGGAGCCAACAGGCAACATCACGATAGATGGAGAAAGGACAGAAATTGCTGATGGCTTCATCTTACTTGGATTCACAATGAATACTCTTGGTACCTCTTGGTACAAGCAGTCAAGAAATCAAAAGACTAATTGCAATTGGAAGATCTGCTGTTAGAAATCATTCCAGAGTACTAAAGAGTACAAATACCAGTTTAAAAACTAAGGTGCACCTGATCTAAGCAATTGTCACCTCAAATGTTTGCTATGCATCGGAAAGTGGAACTATGACTAAGGATGACAGAAGAAGACTCACTGCCTTTGAGTTGCAGTGTTAGAGAAGAGTATTGCATGGCCTTCCAACAGAACAAACAGGTGAACAGGTCTGTCCTAAAGAAAGAGAAATCAGGATGCTCCCTGGAGGCAAGGATGGTGAAACACCATCTCACGGAGCATGCTGTTAGAAGGGCTAGTCCTTGGATAAAGACATCATGCTTAGAAAGGTCAGCCTAAGGGAGGAAGATCCACAATGAGATAGATTAACAAAGTGATGGTTGCAGTAGACTCAAGCATGTCAGAGATGATGAGGATGGTACAGGACAGGGCAGGGTTCAGAACCATTGCTATGAGTTACAGCTGACCTAACAGCACAAAGTAACAATGACAACTATCTGGACCACAAAGGCAGATCCTTAAGATATTGACAGGTTCAGTTCCAGGCCATCCAATAAAGTGAGCCACGTGAATGGCCTAATGGATAAGAGGTTGCACTGCCAAGTCAAAGGCACACAATTCAAACCTATCAAGTGCTCCATGGGATAAAGACTGGCAATATCCTTCAACATGACTGACAGCTTCTAAAAACTCCTTGAAGGTTCAGCTGTCTGCTATGACTTGATGGCACAACAACAGTGCATATAAGAGTTATGTTACACTGTAATCAATTTAAGTGGCAAAAACATTATGAAAAAATTTTAAATACTGCAAGAATTATGCTGATGAAGTGTTGCCACAAACTTTCAATCTGTAACAAGTGCAGAATCTACAAAGCGAAAGGCAACAAAGTATGCCTGTATACATATCACTTTATAGGAATGAATAAACTACGAGATGCACCGGAAAGCTGGACAGAAGAATTGATGAAAGATGGACAGAAGAATTGATGCCTTTGAGCTGTGGTGTTGGAAAAAAGTGCTGAATATCCCATGGACTGCCAAAAGAACAAGTAGACATGTCTTGGAAAAATGTAGCCAAAATACTTTAGTAATGAGTTGTGCTGCCAAACTAGACAGTTCAGATTCACCAGCTGCTCTGCTGGCTAAATATGGGCAATCTCCTGTGCAATTTACTGACCCTGAAAACTCCCTGGAAGGTCAGCAATGGGTTGGTTCCAACCTGACAGAAACTCACTGCATGCATGTGCATATTGCACTGCAATCTGTAAGGAGACCTAGTAATATAGTAGGTTAAGTGCTGGGCTAACAATAAGGTTTGCAATTTGAAATCACTAGTTGCTCCATGATATGGAGGTAAGACAGTCTGCTCCCATTTGCAGCCTCAGAAACCCAATGTAGAGTCACCATGAAATAGAATCTACAGCAGAGCATTTTGTTTCAATCAATTAAGGGAAAATCTCCTAAAAGGACTGTTTTTAATAATAAATCCACTGCCCTACCATTGACTTCAACTCACAGTGGTCCTATAGGACAGAGAACACTCCAAAGAACTTCCAGGACTGTAAGTCTATACAGAGTCAGATGGCTTAATCTTTTTTCCTGCAGACTGTCTAGTGGGTTTAAACTGGTGACCTGTGGGCAAAGGAGCTGAATGCATTACCCCCAGCACAACCGGGGCTCCTAGAGTTAATGCTCTGGGGTCTCAGACCAACTCAGCCACTTGCCAACTATGGGAATGTAGGCAAGTCTCTCAGTCTCTTCCAGTTTAAGAGCACCTACCTCACAGGACAACTATGAGGAGTAGTAAATGAACTAAAAAAATAAAAGCATTCAGAAAGGGTGTCTGCCTGGTAATCTACTAGATGTTAGTCATTTTAATCCATTATTGCAGCAAAGTCAGATGGAAAAGGAATTTGTTTCCAGAAGTGTAAAGAATTGTGAGCTCACGATATTTTCTAATGTAAATTCCACTAAGACTTTTGGAATTCATGAAACTGGGTAACAAATGTCTTATGTCCCAGGCTTGCAGGTGTCTATGCCCATACCTGAATGAAAGCATTTGCTTGCACGCACTTTGCTTTCTCCACCGTAACCTTGATCCCATTTTTGGTAGCAAAACAGGTGGCATGATCTTGGAAATGAATGGCTTTCAAGATTGTAGAGAGATTCCTCACATTGTCAAGGCTGGCCATCAAGCTGTACTGCTCATCCTCAGCTTGGATCTGCTGAGTTAGGAGTGGCATCGTCCACTACACACGTAACCCAGGAAGGGGCCGACACTTGTGCCTGTGGACTGAAAAACACCTGATGAGATTTGAAAACAAAACATTCGGTCCAGACCAGAGAGGCGGAATGGCAGTGGCCTGGGTGCTGAATGGTTTAGGAAGGTATGAAGACCAACTCCACCGTTAACTATCTGCAAACTTCAAGGAAAATTACTCACCTCTCTATGTATGGGTCCTTTTAAAATTTTTTATAGGATTGCATATAAAAGTTATATACATGCATATATAAAAGATTGCATATAAAAGATATACATATATATCTTAGTCATGTACACTGTTTTACACTATCATTGTTTCATACCATCATTCCTATTGCTTTATAAAATTAATTACTATTGATCTATGCTTCTTAGCACCTTGTCTTTTCAAGTCTCCATTGGATCTCTGAAAACCCACCAGGGTCAGCTATGGGTTCCAACTCAATGGTACACAGCAACATCTGCCCACTGTATTTGGTAAGGACATCATACTCGTAAGGGTGGAGGAACAACGTAGGAGAGGAAGACCCAAGATGAGATGGATACAGTAACTGGGGCAATGGTGTAGGTGTGTCTGAGTCAGTGAGAGGGTTCAGGACAGGAGAGGCTTCAGAACTGCTGTACATAGGGTCACTACACATCACAGGCAACTCGAAGGCACTTACCAACAATTGATCAGAAATAGCATCTACCTAAGTACTGAAGAGCAACGATGTCAGCCTAGAGACTAAGGTGCAGCTGGCCCAGGCCATGTTCTTTGCAATTACTTGCTAGGCTGACAATGACTAGGATGATAGAAGTAGAATTATGTGTTTGAACTGTGGTGCTGGAGAAGAGTACTGAATATACCATGGACTGCTAGAACAAACAAGTTCGTCCTGGAGAGGGCAAGACCAGGCTGTTCCTTGGAAGCATGGATTCTAAATCTTCGTCTGACATACTTGGGACATGTTGCAAGGAAGGTCTTGGGATGGTGGAAGGACAGCGCAGGAGAAAGAGACTTTTGATGAGATGGATTGAGTCAGTGACTGGTGTAATGGGGGTAGGTTTATCAGAGACAGTAAGATTGGCACAGGATAGAACGGGGTTTGGGGCTTAGGGTCGCTGTAAGTCGCAGGCGACTTGACAGCAATTAACAGTAAGTTGTGAAGAATGCAACTAGACAAGTGACACGGTAGTTCTACTTGGGGCAGTCTGAGTCGTCACCCCAAGCTGACTACGTTATCCTCACCGGGTCTGGGTTCTGGCCTCTAAAAAGAACAGGGAGGAGGGCGTGCACGACTTCTCGGGAGATGCTCACGGAGAAGCGGATTCACCAGCCCGCCCGCGGGGAAGCATGGCGGGGCGCGGGAAGCCTACCTCTTGAGTGCGGGGGGACTGAATTCCTGGGTGCCCTTGGTAAGCAGGTCACTGAGCAGGTAAAACCTGTGGCCTGCAGAGTCGGAGGAGCAGTTCAGTCAAGCCCCTCCCTCCCTCTAGGGAAATCTCCCGCCTCCGCCGACGGGAAACCCACGGCGCAGCCGAGCCCCCAGAACCATAGAGACCGGAAGGAGTGATCATAGAGTTGGAGGAAACCAGAGGGCGGAGCGGACGGTATCATAAAGATCGGAAAGAGGCCAGAGTGGCTGAGTCGGAAGGAAGATTGCGAGTGGCGCGAGGCAAGATGGCAGCTACCAAGAGGAAATGTCGTGGAGACTTAGCTATCAAGACCAAGAGACCAAAAAGAGACGAAGAAGATGTCAGACCACCGGCTAAGCTTAACGACACAGCCGAAGAGGGGAAGGAGGAAGATAGAGACCGTATCCCAGGCCCCGTTTGCAAGGTAAAAGACGCCTTTGGGTTGCAGCTGCATCAGCGGGTCTTCGAGTCTTCTGTCGGCTGCTTACCTAACTCCGCCTTAGCTAAATTAAGAATCACCTTATTTTACGGGAACTCGCTCTCTGCTCTCTTCTGGGTGAGACGAGGTGGGTGTACTTGTGCTTGAGAATCCGGGAATCCAGCGCGCCGATGGTTCGAGTGGGCTTTGGGCTCCTTACCGCCTCATGGAAAAGCGCTTACTCAGCTCCAGTTCTTTTTATTCTTTTGGGATGGTACTTTTAGTTAAGCTTATTTCTTGTTAGTGCGTATGTCTTTATGTTATGAATACAAGAACAGCAAACCAGTTGCTGGCAAATCTTGCCAACTTTTGGCCCCGAGCGTATGCGTCAGAATGGAAATCTGTAGGATTTTAAATGATTGTTATTTCAGAAGTAGACTGGCTTTTATCCTCACTCACGCCTCTTGAGTGGATTTACATTGTCAATCTAACAATTTGCATGACCCTTCTATTAGCAATAGCCCGGTATCTGTCAAAGAAACAGTTTGGTTACACTGATTATCAAACTGTTCACTGTTACAAAAAGATTGAAAAGAAACAAGTAAATCACAAAGTATCATTGAGTGTCAGAGAGAAATTTCTTTTTTGTTGTGGTTTGGATAAGAGTATACATAGCAAGTTGGTTTTCTGTTCAACAGTCTACACACTTTGACGATCACACCACTCTGAGTGTAACAGCACCCCAACCGCTTCCTCCCTGTTTCCCATTTCCAGAGCCACTGCTATCCAGTCGATTTCCCTCTTAATTGAGTGACTCTCTCGGGGTTTCTGAGCCCAGCTATTCTCATGGGAAGAGGCTGTGTATTTTTTCCCTCAAAGCAGCTAACACCTTCAGAACAGGAGCCTTTGATTTAGCAGCCCAACTCATGACACACTATGCTGCCAGCCACCTTTCCCCTTGTGTCTTCTTAGCCCTCTCTCTTCGCAGATACTGCCCTTTTGATCACATATGGTGAAGTGTTCAACAGATATTTACCTCCCTGCTGTTACTGTTCTGTTTACAGGTCTGTCTAATGCTTGGCTGAAAGCTAAGTCATGGAGGTTAGTTTGGTTCCAAACCTGAAGAATATGTGTTGTTGTTGTTATGTGCCATCGAGTCGCTTGCGACTCATAGTGATATGTAGGAGTCATAATTTAATGGGTTCCATCAAACCAATAAGCCAGGTCTTTTTTTTTTTTTTTAAGTTTTCCTCATTTTCTTTCTAGTCTATCCAGAATATACTATTGTGAATTCTTTCAGAACTGTCAGTAGTCATAACTGGGCACTATCTGGTTCTTCTGAATAAATGTGTCCCATTCCAAAAAAAAAAAAGGTGATCCAACAGAGTATGGAAATTATCGGTTAATAGCACACACAAGCAAAATCCTGCTTTGTTTTATCCAAAAGCAACTGGAACAGTACATCAACAGAAAGCTACCAGAAATACAAGCTAGGTTTAGAAGATGCCATGGTACTAAGGACATCATTGCCAATGTCAGATGGATCTTGGCAGAAAGCAGAGTACAAAGAAATGTCTGTGTTTCATTGACTATGCAAAGGCATTTGACTATGTAGATCACAACAAATTGTGGCTAATCTTGAGAAGACTGGGAATCCCAGAACATTTGACTGTCCTCATGTGAAACCTATACTCAAACCAGAATTAAGAACTCCTCAGGACAGAGGAAGAAAACACTGCATGGTTTAAAATCAGGAAGAGTGTGTCAGGGATGCATCCTGTCTCCAAATTCTTTCAATCTATATGAAGAACAGATCATTCTGGAGGCTGGACTTTATGAGGAGGAATGTGGCTTTAGGATTGACTCATTAATAACCTACATTATGCCGATGACACAACCTTGCTTTCTAAAACTGAGGAGGACCTGAAGCACTTGATACAGAAGGTCAAGGACTGTAGTCTTCAATATAAATTGAAGCTCAACATCAAGAAGACAAAAATTCTCACCGCTGGACCAATTGGCAGCACTGTGAAAGATAGATAGAGAAGAGATTTGACATTGTTAACAATTTCAGCTTTGTTGGCTCCACAATCAACATGGGGCACCAGCCATCAGAAAATGAAAAGATTACTTGAACTGGGAAATTCTGTGTTCAGGGACCTCTCCAGAGTACTGAGAAGCAATGTTGTCAGTCTAGAGACTAAGGTGTGCCTGATCCAGGCCATGGTCTTCACAGTTACTTGCTATGCATCAGAGAGCTGGACAGTGACCAAGAATGACAGAAGAAGAATCAATGCTTTTGAATTGTGGTACTAGAGATAAGTTTTGAACATAACATGGACTGTCAAGAGAACTAACAGTTCTACCCAGGAGAGGGTGAAACCAAGCTGCTCCTTGAAGACAAGAATTTTGAGACTTCATCTCACATACTTTTGTCATATAGCCAGGAGGGGCCAGTCTTTGAAGACATTTTTAGAAGGGTTGAGGGACAGCGCAGTAGAGGAAGACTCGGTTGAGACAGATTGAAATAATAACTGGGGTAATGAGGTGTGTCAGACAGTGCAATTAGCTCAGGATAGAGCTATTGTGTGTAGGGTCACTGTGAGTTGCGAACTACTGAACAGCAGCTGTTGGTCATCTTGATAATGTCAGAGAATGGTAGGATATCTAAAAAAACGAGATAGCTTTGTCAACTCTTAAAAAGAAATTTCATTGTGAGTTTTAATAATCATAATATTCTCCTTTCTTTTTATAGGGCAAGTGGAAGAATAAGGAACGAATTCTCATCTTTTCTTCCAGAGGAATAAATTTCAGAACAAGACACTTAATGCAAGACTTAAGAAACTTG
>NW_006399941.1:6099324-6108705 GCF_000299155.1 Elephantulus edwardii
GCATCGCCGTATCATAAGATCCATCACAGCTGCAAAATACAGAGAGAAGCAGCAAGTGAAAGACGTGCAGAAGCTGAGAAAGAAAGAGCCTAAGACAGTGCTTCCACACGACCCCACTGCAGATGTTTTCGCTACGCCTGCTGAGGAGAAACCGGTAGAAATCGAGTGGGTAAAACCAGAGCCGAAGGTTGACTTGAAAGCAAGGAAGAAAAGGGTGTACAAACGGCAAAGAAAAATGAGGCAGAAGCTGAGTGCTGGGAATGCAAAATGACTCAGCTAGAAAATGGATGTAACGAAGGTGTTTTTTCTTAACTTTAATTTGTATTCAGCATGTAAATACTTTTATTGTCCAGAACTGTCTAATTAGTTTCTCATTGGAAAGAGAATTAAATGCCAAGAATTTTTTTATAAATTCAGTGGTGTCTGTGTTTCTCATTAAAACCTCCTCAGAACTCATGCATTTCTGTTTTTCTTTTCCAAGCTCATTAGACATTGAAAATATAGTACATTTTGGATTTAGGTCTATTCTCTTTGATTAAGAATATCGGTCTACATTTCTAAAATTTAGACCAATTTATTAGTTTGTTACTCTTTACCTAATTGGACACTGTAAGAAAGTAATGTCTAGATGGGAAAGTAGGATTTGACTGCTGGGAAGGAAAGCACCTCACTGAGGTTAGTTTATGTAAGTGTTTAAAGCATTTTACACATTAATACATTTATTTTAAAATAAACTGTCAGAGCAGTGGGTAGAAACTGAAATGCTCCTGGGTGGGGCTAAAACAGATAAATTCTGTTGTAACCAAAGTTAGTGGATTGAACCCACTTGCCGTCATGATGATCTGCTCCTGTACCCGTGCACTGTTCTTGCCACCAGAGCCCCTTGCTCCTTTTTAACAAGGATTACGGCAGAGAAAATCATCTGATGCTCAGTTCTCTTAACAAATGCAGTCCCCAGGAGTTAGAATGAATTTTGCAGCAAGAGCTTAAGTTTGGGGTATAGAGTAAAATGAACAGTGGAAGGAAGGAAGACTTCCACGGCTGCTGAGAAAGAATCAATGCCCTTGATTTGTGTTGTTAAAGAAGACTATTGAATAGACTTTCAAAAGAACAAACAGTTAAGTCTTGGGGAAAAGTGCAAGCTGGGTGCTTCTCAGAAGCAAGGGTGGTGAAGCTTCATCTCACATATTTTGGGCTTGTCATTAGAAGGGGCCAATCCTTGGAGAAGGAGCATCATGCTTAGAAAGGTCAGGGACAGACAGACTAGGGAGCTCAGGAGACCTATGCAGGTAGTGTGAATTCACCAGATGATCCTCGGGAGAAGAGGAATCTCTACCATTTACAGCTTCTGAAAGCCCCCTGGACAGTCAAGCCTCAGTTGTTTCTAACTCTGCAGCATGCAACAACCCCATAGACAAGACAGTTTTTAGAGAAGCAGACGGCCATATCTCTGACCTATAGAGTGACTAATGGGTTTAAACCCTACTCATCTTGTTGGTTACTCAAGTATTTTATAATCATTCTTTATTTCAATTCTTGGCAACTCAAAAAACCCAAACTAAAACTACTATCAGTTTCCACTTATTGCCACCCCCCACCCCCCCAATCAAGTCCTGAGCTGGTAAATCTTCAAAGAAGACTGCAGAATCTTCCTCTGTGGTTGGTAGGTTTGAACCACTGTGATTCTGCTTAGCAGCCATTGAGTTAATTTCAACTTACAGCATCCTTTTGAGGACAAGGTAGAACTATCTCCCGAAGGTGTCCAGAGCTGTATGTCTTTTTTTTTTCAACTTGAATGACAGTTTACAGAGCAAACTGGTTTTCTATTCAACAATTCACACACATAATGTTTTGAGACATTGCTTGATACTTGTTATACTGTTGAGTAGACCACCACTCAGAACAGCCATATGAACAGTGGATCTGAACCCCACCCTTTCCTGTGCCATCCTCGTCCTCTCTGATATTTAAGCCCATTGTAACAGTCCATCTTATTGAGGGCCTTCCTCTCTCACTAATCTCCCACTTTTCTGTCACTTCTTTTTATGAGTAGAAATGCTTGTGTAAGCATCTGTGCCAAAAAAATGTATGTAGATGATTGTAGATCTGCACAGTATATCCAATAGAAGGCTAATTTTATTAAAGATGAAGATGGAGGGGAGATGGTAACAAAGCAGCCTCTGCATGACATTAATTTTACTAGGTGTACAAATGCATATTGCGGAACTCTGGTGGCCTGATGGGTAAGAGATGTGCTGCCAAGCCAAAGGTGGGAGGTTTGAATCCATCAGCTGTTCCTAGGGAGACAGATGGTCAAGATGCCCATATGCAATTTATAGCCTCTGAAAACCTGCTGGAGAGTCAGCTATGATTGGTTCTTGACAGCATAATTGGTAGGATGGGCTGCTAACCCAAGACCCTGCCCCTGGTGAATTGATTCACCAGCAGCCACAGGAGAATGAGGGGCAATTCCTCCCCTGTGTTTACAGTGTTGGCAGTTTGAATCTACCAGATGCTTTGTGGAAGAAAGATGAGAGTCTCTGGCTCTGTAAAGATTGACAGCTTTGCACGCCACTAGTGGTCTGAGTAGCAACTCTTGGTCTCTGTTTGATGCGAGGAGTGAAAAAAAAGTTAGAGATTATCAGTCTACAGTATTAATGGACCATGTAGGCATCAATCTCTATGACTCTGGCACAAAAACTAGATGGTGCCCACCTCTCACTGCTAACCGTTCTGACAGGGACCACAACTGCAGGGCAAGGCCAATGTGGGAGGAAAATGTGCAAAATTAAAAAATCTTAAAAAGGACCAGGCGCAGTGCGCTGATAGAGCCTGGCTGAACATCTAAGGCTCGGTTCTTAGCTGTCCTTCAAGGCTGGAACTGAAATGACTTAATTTCCAATCAAGTAGACAGGCCTGTAAGATGATTCCGTGTAAATTATCTGAAAATATTATTATAATGTATGCAAATAAAATCTTGCTAAACATTATTCAAAAACAGCTGGAACAATACATCAACAGGGAACTTCAAGCTGGATTCAGAAGGGGGAATATTATGGCTGATGTCAGGTGAATCTTGACTGAAAATAATGCCAGAAAGATGTTAACTTACATTTTACTGATTATGCAATTATGCAAAGATATTTGACCATGGATCATAAAAAAATTCTAGCTAATATTAAGAAGAATGAGAATCCCAGAATATGTAATTATGTTCATGCAAAATCTATCTCTAGACCAAGAAGCAGTTTTCCAAACAGAACAAGGGGACACTTCACAGTTTAAAATCAGGAAAGGTATATATCAGGATTGTCTCCTTTCTACATACCTGTATTCAATCTGTATGCTGAGCAAATCATTCAAGGCACTGAACTTTAGGAAAAAGATTGTGACATCAGGATTGAAGGAAGATTCATTAATACAAAAACCTTGCTTGCAGAAAGTGAAGAAGACTCGAAGTATAATGGGTTACATCTCAACATAAATAAAACAAATATCCTTACCCCTGGGCCAATAGGCAAAATCATGGCAGATGGAGCAAAGATTGAGCTTGTCAACAATTCCATTTTACCTGGATCCACAATCAACACTCATGGTAGCAGCGGTCAAGAAATCAAAAGAACATGTTGCATCAGGGAAATCTGCTGTCAGCAGGACCTCTCCAAAGTTCTAAAGAACAAAAATGTCAGTTTGAAGACTAAGGTGTGCCTAATGTAAGCCATGGTATCTTCAACTGCTTCCTCTACATCTAAAAGTTAGACAATGAATAAGACCAAAGAATTGATGCTTTTGAATTGCAATGTTGGCGAAGAGTATTGAATAGCTCACAGAAGACCCACAGAGCAAGCAAATGTGCCTTGGAACTGCAACCAGAGGGCTCCTTAGAGACAAGGATGGTCAAAATCCTTTCTTTAACTTGCGGTATATTTTCAGGAAGAACCAGTCTTAGTCATGCTGGGAAAGATAGAGGATTGGCAAAAGAGGAAAACCCTCCAAGGAATTGCACTGACACGGTGACTACCACAACAGCCTTGAGCCTGACAGATCATGAGGATTACACAGGCGAGAACAAGGTTCAGATCTGTTTATAGGGTTGTCATGAGTCATGGTCAAGGTGATGGCATCTAACAACAGGAGTTGGTTTATTTCCTTGAACCTTTGCTAATGTTGAAACGCTTTTCCCCATCTTATATAGGTTAAGAATTTGGATAAGTTAAAGATTTGGTTACTGGTAAACATGACTACTTTGTTTATTTTGGTTAGATGTTGGATTTTCTTTTGTAACTTGACTAATCCTGTTTGGTTTTCTGTAGTAAGATTACCTCTACAGCACTGATTGGCTTGTCAATCCCTTGGCTTGTCAAAACAAACAAATATGTATTAGAAAAAGTGCAGCCTGCTCCTTAGAGGCAAGGATGGTGAAACTTCATCTCATATGCTTTAGGTGTGTTGTTAGAAGAGACCAGTCCTTGGAAAAAGACATCATGCTTGGAAAGGTGGAGGGTCAGCAGCGAAAGAGAGAAAGACCCTCGACACAAGGGGTTGACACAGTGACTAACAATGGACTCAAATATAACCGATGATGAAGTGGGAGAGGATAGGGCAGATCCCATTGTTCATAGGATTACTGTGAGTAGCAGTCAACTCGAAGGCATGTTGTGGTGGTGGTGGTGGACCAGTGAGTCAGAACTGACTCATAGCTGATCCTCTGGCAGGTTTTTGGAGGCAGTTAATTGCACAGGAGGAGATTGTCCATCTTTCTCCCACAGAACAGCTGGTGGGTTCAAACTATATGCCTTTGGGATTACAGTGCACCTTCTTACCACTAGGCCACTAGAGCTCTGATAACAACAAGCAGATAGGATTAGTAACTATTTTCACTTTGTGTCTATTATTTTAAATATGTGGGTGGAATTAACAATCTATCATCAATTTCCCCCCCTTTCATTTTATGCAAAGAAAGACCTTTCCAAGTCTACTTAATATACTTACAATGGCCTAAATTAGACTACTTATCTTGAAATCTTGAGGTAGTTTAAATTTTTTTTTGGTAGTTGATATTTCAACAAGAAAAAGATAAACAACCCAATTGCAAAATGGGCACAGAATACGTCAACCTTGCACAGGGGCAATCTTCTCTGTATCATTCCAATTTTAGTATATGTGCTGCCAAAGCAAGCACTGGGCATAGGGTATGAATAGACACTTCACCAAAGAAGTCATTCAGGTGGCAAACAAATACATGAAGAAATGTTCAAAATCCCAAGCTATCAGAGAGATGCAAATCAAAAGAACTATAAGATATCCTCTCACCCCAACAACAATAGCAAAGTTTAACAGAGCAGCAAACAATAAATGCTGGTGAGATTGGAACCCTTATTCACTGCTGATAGGAGTATAAAATGGTGCAGCCACTATGGAAGGCAGTTTGGTGCTTTCTCAAAAAGTTGGAAATAAAAATATCATTTGACCCAGCGATGCTATTACTGGGAATATAAAGAAACCAGAACTGTCACCCAAATAGATATACACACAGCCATGTTTATTGCTGTGTTACAATGGCAAAGAGATGGAAGCAACCCAAGTGCCCACCAACAAATGAACAATGAAGAAAAACTATGGTATATTCACACACTGTAACACTCCACAGCACTGAAAATCAAGGAACTAATAAAATAGTATCCAACATCGGTGACCCTGGAGGATGTTATGCTGAGTGAAATATCTCCGTCACGACAAACACTGCGTAGCACCACTGTTCTAAAGCAGGACTGACATCGAGGCTTGGGAGGAGAATACAACAAGAGTGGATAGATAAGGAATACTGCATTGGAACAGATGAAGGGAAGAACTGGAATATATGATTAACCATTATATGTATGACAACAGTCCAGAATAAGAGGTACGTTGCAAAGAGGACAAGAGGAGGGGGATGGAGGAAATGATGCAACAATGAAGGTTTTTAAAAACCGAAAACTGAACTGGAGGAGGAAGAAAGGACTGAGAGAGGGTAAAATCTGCAACAATGAAGGAGTGGAAAATCAACTTTTCTATAAACTTTCATTAAAATCACAATTACAATAAAAATTTTATTTAAAAAATTAGGTAGTTGAATTCAAAGTTTTATTTGAGATACTGGTATGGGGTTAATTAAGGCCTACCTGGATAGTTGGTAAAACATTATTGCCATTTTGTTTGTATGGACAATTGATTACAGCTTTGAATGAAATAAGACAGCTAAGAGATTGAGATTGTTAAGAACTTCAGCTTGCTTGGCTCCACAATCAACACTCTTGGCACCAACAGTCAGGAAATCAAAAGAAGAATTGCACTGGGAAAATCTGCTGTTAGCGACCTCTCTGGAGTACTGAAGAGCAATGGTGTCGGTCTAAGGTGAACCTGATTCAGGCCATGGTCTTTGAAAATACTTGCTATGCATAAGAGAGCTGGACAATGAATGACCAAGAATAACAGAAGAAGAATTGACGCCTTTGAATTGTGGTGCTGGAGAAGAGAACTAACAGGTCTGTCCTGGAGAGGGTGAAACCAAGCTGCTCCTTGGAGGCAAGGACTTTGAGACTCTGTCTCACATACTTCGGGCATATAGCCAGGAGGGGACAGTCTTTGGAGAAGGATATCATACTTAGAAGGGTTGAGGGACAGCGCAAGAAAGAAAGACCCTGAATGAGATGGATTGACACAATAACCAGGGTAATGAGGGTAGGTGCGTCTGAGACAGTGAGATTAGTAGAGCAGGTTTCAGAGCTATGAGTTATTATGAGTTGCAAAAGACTTGATGGCACATAACAACAACAAATTCAGGATTTAAACACCCCCATCTTATGGAGTTAGTGGTAAGGAGTTGGCACGTGGTTCAAATCTTCCAGCTGCTCAACGAGAGAAGGATGACCAAAGTCCTCTCCTGCAATTTACTGGGTCAGTTCCAACTCGACACACAACAACAATCTTATGAAAAAAGTTAACAGCTTTGAAGCAGGAGTGGCATCCACTTCCAAAAAAAGCTTGCCTCCAAAAACTCTATGAATTTGGAGAAAAGATGAAAGTTTCATGTTCAAGACTTTCGTTCATAGGGTCGCAATAGGTCGTCTACAGCACTTAACAACAACATAGGTTATAAACATGAACTCAGGAGCTCTAGTGGCCAAGTAGTGAGAAATTTCCCCGCAATCCAAAAGGCAAGCAGTTCAAATCTACAATCTATTACTCAAGAGAAGGATGGGCAATGTCCTCCCCTGTGCTTTATTGTCTCTGAAAACCTGCTGGAGGGTCAGTGATGGGTCAGTTCTGACTCCATGGCTCACAACAACAACAACAAGCACCACCATGAACTGGATCAAGTTGTGTGTTTGAAGATAAAAATTTTTCATATTTTGGGGTGGGTGTTTTGTAGATTTTGGGGTAGCATTTCCAATATAGAAATTTGAATGGTGAATTTTCACCTAGAGATATGATCATGTTCCTGATGACTTCTCTTGCATTTATGTGAATACTTTATTTGAATAAGGAATCATCAAGTGGTCAAGCTCATGGCCATTGTCAGCCGTCAACATATTTGCTATATCCAATGTGGTTATCTTTTATTTTCTGCGGTGTTTTAGGCAAAAGCACACACTTCTCCCCACAGAAGGAAAAGCACATGTAACTTCTAGAGATAGTGAGCAAAACTAGATATAACTGAACAAAGGAAAACAATTTTCTCTTTTTAGTTTTCCCTAATTTTCTTCCCTAGGTTTGCAAATCTCATCAATCTTTATCCATTAATTTACTCACTAATGAAGCCATGTAGAATCTTCTCTCTTTGGGAAAAAGAAGAGTGTTCAAATGTTGATCAGCAAGTTGATTGGATATTATTGTTGAGAAATCAGAGGATGCTCAGAATTGGTTAGATGGTGGAGGTGACAGGATATTGAAGGAGAAAGGGACACGCTTCCCAAACTTTGGGGTTCCAACCTTGTACAGTGCACATTAGCAACAGAACTAACCCTGCCTTGTCGAACATAGATGGTTTACAATCATAACCCACGCCTAAAAACTGGTGTATGTAAATTTATCTTCAAGTCATAGTGAAATATAACAGCATAAGAATGCATTTTAATGACATTAGATATGCATATTGATGCACACTGGAAGAGTTGTACAACTTTTTATTTTCACGTAATGTAGTATACTGCTTCCTAAGTCAACCCAAAGTGGTTAAATATGCATTAATGGCATTTCCAAGGAGAACTGGTGGTGCAGCAGTTGAAGCTCTTGGAGGCTAACTGAAAGGTTAGTGGGTTGAACACATCAACTGGGCCATAGGCGGAAGATGTGATAGTTCTGAAAACTCTACAGTGCAGCTTTGTCCGGTTCTTGTGGGTCTAGTGGTAAGGATTTGTGCTGCAAACCCAAAGACACATAGTTCAAATACACCAGCTGCTCCAATAGAAGAAAGAGAGGCAATCTCCTCCTATAGGTTTTATTGCCTCTGAAAATCCAGTGGAGGGTCAATTAGGACTTGATAGTATGCAGCAACATGAGTCAGAATGAAATATGATATGCAGCAATGGGTATTGCATTTTCAACCTCAACCAGGGGGTTGGGTAAGGGGTTGCACTGCCAACCCAAACGCAAGCTATTCAAATCCACCAGCTGTTTTATAGGACAAATACGGACAATCTCCTCCCAAGCGAAAAAGTGCTGTAGGGTCCACTCAACACCAAAGACTGACTGACTTCAACTTCAACCAACCTTGGAAAACTAGGAGGCAAAAAGTTAGGATTAGTCATGATGAAAGAATTTCACCCACACTGATCATATTATCCAACGGGTTTTCAGAGGCAGTAAATCACATGGGAGGAGATTGCCTATCTTTCTTATATAGAGCAGCTGGTGGATTAGAACAGAGGACCTTTGGGTTGGCAAGCACAACTTCTTACCACTAGAAGACCAGGTAGTATTGTTGTTATTGTTGTTATGTGCCGGTGTTATGTCGCCTACTACTCATAGCGACCCTCTGTGTACAACAGCTCTGAAGCCTGCCCTGTCCTGAGCCAGTCTCACTGACTCCAACACACCTACCCCCATTGCTCCAGTCACTATATCAACTCATCTCATCCGGGTCTTCCTTTCTTGCACTGTCCCTCCACCCTTCCGAATATGATGTCCTTCTCCAAGGACTACTTGCTCCTGGCCAAGTGTCCAAAGTATGTGAGACGGAGCTTCAAAATCCTAGCCTCCTTTCACACTCTCTAAGACACACCTGTTTATTTTCTTGGCGGTCTATGGTATGTTCAAAACTCTTCTCCAGCACAACTCGAAGGCATCGTTTCTTCTTCTATCGTCCTTCGTCATTGACTAGCTTTCTGATGCATAGCAAGT
>NW_006399941.1:6110719-6131470 GCF_000299155.1 Elephantulus edwardii
CCCCCACCTCCCCGCCGGCCCCGGCTGCGCCGCCCCCGCCGCTCACTTCCCGGCCGGTCCGGCCAGGTGGCCCTGGGCAGCCGCACACGTGGGCGCCTCCCCGCCCCTCGTGGACACCCCGGCTTCTCTGTGGGGACGCCCCCTGGGGTCCCCGAAGGCCCCTCTTATGCGGAGAGACCACCTTCTAGCGAGTTCACTGTCGCCGGGAACTTCCCCGCTGTCCCAGCCGCCGGCGTTGCAACGGAGCGCCCTTTTCTTATTTAACGTAAGACCCAGGTAACTCACTCATTGCCAGCGACTCCGAACCGACTGGTGGCTGAGACTCCAGCGGGTTTTCAGAGTCTGTGAAATCACAGGGAAGAGACAGCCCGGGTTTCCGCCGTGGAGCGGCTAGTGGATTCGAACCGCTGACTTTAGGATTGGGACTTTAAAATTGACAGCGCAGCCCCTTACCCACTGGGCCACCAAGTATGCCTCCTCTGCCTTTAAGTGAACTGTGGAAGCAGAATTTATATTTTACTTTGGAGATGATTGAACGGATTAAGAGTTTTCTTTCTTGCTCTGGTTTGTTTTGTGACGTCTGTTTCCTGAGAAGCAGGCCACCTTGTTTGGATGCATTATTGATTGTAGTGCAGGCCTGAGTCATTTAGAAATCTGATACTTCAGACAAATCAAGACAGTCGTTGAACTTTCAGCTCGAGGTTTATGATAAAAGGCTTTATTATTAGCATTCAGCAATAAGTGCAGATCCTTTAGTCTTAGTTTCTGCAAGTCACTGCCCTGTATCAATCAGTGTGTAAGCCCCCCCCCCAAAAAAAAAAATCAAACTTACCTTCTACTCAGTTAGTCCTTATTCAGAGTAGCCCGATCTGTTATGCACTGTGCCACCGGGCGTCTCTGGAGGAGTGTTACAATGGGAATGAAAAGCTGAGATGAGGAGCTCAGAATTTTGTTGGGCCAATGTGCGTTCTCCACATGACAAGTTACATACACATGCCAACACAATAGCACAAACATCCTTCACTGGCAGTTGGGATCACTGGACAATGAATAGATGCCCCAGTAATTGAGGGGAGGGAATGATCCCTGTACCAAGAGGATGAGTCTCCCTTTTTGTAGAGGATCTTGGACTTGAGCTTGACCCCAGAGGGGTCACATTTTAAAAGGAGAAGAGCATAGTGGTGGGCAAAAGATGGGCCAGGGCCCTGTATAACTGAAGGCAGAGTGAAAACTTGGGAAAGGCAGAGACCCCAGAGTCAAAGGGGACTGTAGTTGATGAGTCAAGAAATGAAGGTATGGGCTTTGACAGGAGAATGATTCTTAATGTGCATTTGTGCTTTTGTTGTTAGGTATCCTCAAGTCAACTAACTACACAAAGACTCCTAGCAACCCTATAAAAAATAGAGCTGAACTTTGCCCTTTCCTTCACAGTCTGTGTCCTGCACACGTCCCTTAGTAGTCATTGTGTCAATCTTATTAAGGTCTTCTTTTTTTTTTTTTTTTAAATTTTTGTGTGTGTGTGTACTATCAAATCAGATCCAACTGGTACAGGAGGAATTTGCCCTTCCTTCTCCAGCAGAGCATCTGGTGGATTTGAACCCTGTGCCTCTGAGATTGCAGTGTAGCTTCTTGCCACTAGGCCACCAGAGCTCCCTTTAAGGTCTTCTTAATAGAGAGAGAGTCAGCAAAGAAGAGGAACACTTTCAGCAAGACAGATTGACATGGTGAACTTTAGGAATGGACTCTAGTGTGTGTGTGTCAGAGCTGATGAGGATGGCACTGGATAGGGCAGAGTTCAGGTTGGCTGTTCATAGGATTGCTGTGAGTTGTACTCGACTTGATGGCACCTAACAGCGTTGTTGTTGTATATGGTAGCGTTGGAACCAAACCATAGCTGACCCTCCATCAGGTTTCAGAGGCAGTTAAACACAGGGAGGAGATTGATCATCCTCCCATGGAGCAGCTGGTGGCCTTGAACCACATCCCTTAGGGATTGCAGTGTAGCTCCTTGCTGCTAGGCCACCAAAGCTCCCTAACCATTGTTGTTGAGTGCCATCAGTCACACAGGACTCATAACGACCCTATGAACTAAAGACCTGAAGCCTTTCTAGAACTGTCATTGTTTCTCCAAGTTCACAATTTCCAGAGGCATGTGGTTTAGGAAGTGGCTTCCACTCTAACAACAGAGGAAATAAAAAAAAAATGATGTAAATATATTTAAAGGGTAAGAGGTAAGTGAGTGGAATCTCAAGTCCTAGCAGGAAGTCATTTATTGTTGTTAGGTGCCAACTCATGGTGCCTCTGTGAACAGTAGGTAAGAATCTTACTCTGTCCTGCACCATGTTCACTGTCTCTGTCTTGCTCAGCTGTGTTGTGGTTGTCACTGTCAGTCCATCTCATTGAGAGTTTTCTTCGCTTTTGCCAAGCGTCTGCCTTTCCCAGCATGATTTCTCTCTGTAAGGCCTCCTTAAAATATACCCAAAGCAAGTGAGATAAAGTTTCACCATCCTTGATTCTAAGGAGTACTCTGGTTTTACTTCCTTTAAGTTTGTTCTTTTGGCAGTTCATGGGATATTTGGTATTCTTTGCCAAACTACAATTCAGAGGCATCAGTCATTCTTTGGTCTTCTTTATTCATTGTCTAATTTTCAGGTACGAAGAAAGCAATTGAAAATGCCAAGGCTTATGAATCAGGTGCACCTTAGTCTTTAAATTGACATTCTTGCTCTTTGGAATATATTGGAGAAGTCTTTCACATCAGATATTAACAGCACAGAACATCTTTTGATTTCTTGGCTGCTGTTACCAAGGGTGTTGATTGTGGATCCAAGTAAAATTGTTGACAACTTCAGTCTTTTGGAAAGATTCTATTTCAGGAAGCAGTGTATGATCAAGAACCAATAGCAATGAAAGAAATAGTCCAAGCTGTGCTGAAGGCATTGACAAAAAAAAAGGGCCCAGGAATTGATGAAATACTAGTTGAAGTGTTCTAGGAAACAGAAGCAACCCTGGATGTGCTTACCAGTCTCTGCCAACAAATATGGAAGTCATAACTGCCCAGCTGACTGGAAGAAATCCATAATTGTTCACTTTCCAAAGGAAAGTGATCCAACAGACTTATCTATGAAAACTCTTGAACAATATTGTTAATTCCACATGCAAAGAAAATCTAGCTGAAGTTTATTAAAAAATGGCTAGAGTAGTTTATTGACAGGGAACTGTCTAAAATCCAAGCTGGATTCAGAAGCACCTGTTGCCCAAGGTATATTACTGCTGATGTCAGATTAATCTTGGGCTGAAAACAGAGAATACCAGAAAGATGTTTATGTGTGATTTAGTGACTGTACAAGGGTATTTGGCTGTGTGGATTATAACACTTTTTGGATGACATTGTGAAGAATGAGGATCTCAGAATACATAATTGTTCTCATGGAAAAGCTGTACCTAGACTAAGAAACAATTGTCCAAATAGAACAGGGGGACACTTCATGGTTTAAAATCAAAGATGTGTGCCAGGTTTGTGTATTTTCTCTATATGCATTCAGTCTGTGTGCTGATCAAATCATTTGAGAAGCTCGACCAGATGAAAAAGAAGGTGACTTCAGGGTTGGAGAAAGATTCATCAACAACCTGTGTTATGAAGGTGACACAGCATTACTTGATAAATTGAAGAAGACTTGAAGCACTTAACTGCAGAAGATCACAGATTATATAGCCTTCAATATTGACTACATCACAATATCAGAAAAACAAAAATCTTTCCCACTGGACAGCATTGTGATAGATGAAAGTCAGTAGAGATAGGGAAAAAAAAATAGTGAATCTATAAGTAATTTAAAAACATCCTGTTGAAGCATTTACTACTGGGTTGATTCTGACTTATGCTCGGCCAAGTTTCCAAAACTGTAAATCTGGTTTTGTGGAACTTTACCGGGTTGTTAGCAGTCCTGCAGGGGGTAATTAGCACGGGACATTACATTTGGAATTAGAAGGACGTTGAGATCCTTGACTGTTTAGTTGGGAAGAGGTGAGGCAGATCATTAATGCTTGTGACTAGTTACATTTATAAGTTTGATGACTATTAAAGTGTCTTTGAACAGTTGTTTGGAATCAGATTTTAGAGTGCTTTAAATGCCAGGCAGGGGAGTTCTGGTGGGAGTTCCCTCGTGAGGTGCTTTGCTCATCCGCAGGCCAAGCCCCTCTGCTGGTTGGCATCACAGACGAGCAGTCTTTTCCTGTGCACTTTACCACATCGGAAAGCCCGTGGAAGCTCAGCTAGGAGTTAGTTCTGACTTGATGGCAGTCACAGTTTATGTTAGACTCAAGACTGTAACAGTGATTGCTGCAATAATGGAGAGGTGGTTGGGACTGATTGCAAGGGGAGGTGGAGGTGGAAGGCAGGGAGCCCAAAGTCTACGGTGGGCAGGTCAGGCACAGGCCAGGTTCATGGTCATCAGTGGGAGAGAGAGGCCTCATGGGAGGCCATTAGAAAGGTTAGCAGATCTGGTGGTTAGTTGGAAAATAATGCAGAGGAGAAAGGAAAACATAAACCTGTTACTGAAGAAGTATCAGTTAATTAGTTGGGAACCACCTGGACCATTAGGAACAGAAGGTAAATCTTTCCTCTGAGTGTCATAATAGCTTCAAGGCATCCTAGATAACTTTTGGGTTGCAAATACATATATTTAAGGAATGAGTACTTCCCCAGGAATGTGTAATTTTGTTCTGCTTTGCTAGTTTGTGGTTATGTGCCATTGAGTCTGGGATTCATAACAACACTATGCACAATCGTTTTGAATCCCACCTTATCCAGAGCCAATCTCTCTGTCTTCTACACACCTACCCTCAGTTACTAGGTCAATCCATATCCTCCAGGGTTCTCCTCTTTGAGTTGTCCCTCCACCCTTCCAAGCATGATGTCCTCTGTGGACTGGTCCCTCCTGGCAGCATGTCCAAAGTATGTCAGATGGATCTTCACAGTCTTTGCCTCCAAGGAGCAGCTTGCTTTCACCTTCTCCAGGACAGATTCTTTGTTTTCTTGGAGGTCCATGATGTTCAATATTCTTCTCCAGCTGGTTTACATTAGTTAATTCTACTATTCAATAAGTATTGCATTATGCTAAATGGTTTTAGAGTTAAGGCATGAGCATTGCTTCCATGTTTCATTTGTACCTCAAGTAGAAAGTTGTTGTAAAGTGCCACTGAGTCAGAACCAACCCATAGCTGACCCTCTTAGTGAGTTTTCAGAGATAGTAAATTGAAGGGGAGATGATTACTCGTCTTTCTACTGAGGAGCAGCTGGTAGATTTGAACTGTGTGCCTTTGGATTGGCAGTGTAACTCCTTACCACTCAGTTACCAGAGATCCAAGGAGGGAGGGAGAGAGAGAGAGAGAAAGAAAATGAATGAAAATGAATTACCTTTTTTTCTTTGTGAGGAAGTGAGAATTTCTGGGAATGTCAGCTCCATTGCCCAGCGAACGCTCCCACGAAGGAGAACTCAGCATGCTGGATGCGCTCAGTAATGCATTCAGTGAACATTTCCTGTGTGCTCCGCTGTGTGAGCAGGACAGGAAAAACAGGGAAGGATTTGCACTGCCAACCTACCTGCCAGTGGTTTGAATCGACCAGCCGCTTCGAGGGAGAAAGACAGACAGTCTCCTGTGCAATTTACAGTCTCTGAAAACCCTCTGGAGGGTCAGCTGTGAGTCATTTGTGACTTGAAGGCATAACAGCAGCAATAGTGAAGATGTAAGGAGCCCTAGTGGCACAGCACGCTGAGCACGTTACGTGTTGCACTGCTAATCACAGAGTTGGCAGTTTGAATCCACCAGCTTCTCTGAGGCATGAGTGGTCTCTGTAAAGATTTTGTCTCGGAAATTTAGTGAATGGATATCATGGGTCAGAATCGTAGTGCTTTGGTTTTTTGTTTTGAATGGTGGTGGTTGTTGGGGACGGAGGCTATGGGCATGTGAGGAATCCCAGCGAGGTGTAGTGGTTAAACACTCCACTGCTAACTGAGAAGTTAGCTGTTTGAGCCCACCAGCCACTTCTCAGGAGAAAGGGGGCCGTCTGCATTTGTAAAGACTCCAGCTTCGGAAACCCTAAAGTCCAGGTAGCTGTGAGTCAGAAATGGGTTTGGAACTCTAATATTTTGACTAAGTGTAGGCTTTATGTCTTTAATTACAGCTTTGCTTCTTTTAGGAAACCTGGTGTGACAGTGGCTAAATGCTAGGCTGCTGGCGGGGAGGTTGGCGGTTTGAATCTCCTAGCTGCTGTGTGGGAGAGGAGACGTGGGAGCTCCTCCCATAAAGATTTCCAGCCTAGGAAACCCCGTGGGGCGGTTCTGTTCTGCCTGTGCTGTCTCCACGCATCAGAATCTCCTGATACACGTGCAGCTCACCACAATATGCATGTAGGTGGTTACTGTCAGCTAGGCCAGTGGATTGAAGCAAACCGAAGAAAATGAAGACGTTCCAAGGAAAGATTAGATTTTATTTTCAAATGGTTCCCTGATAGATTATTTTGTGTGTAGAACCTTTAACTCTGCAGACTTCTTTTGGTGAGAGACAAAAAGAGTAAGAAGAGGAAGGACAAAGTACAGTACTAATTGGCAGGGGAAAAACCCTGCAAAAGTCACCTATTTTATTTGATGTAATTAAGACTCAATTCCTTTGGGAAGAGTGTACATCAGGGATGTGTCCTATCTCCATGCCTTTTCACTTTATGTGTGGAACAGATCAGGCGGGAGGCTGGGCTCTGTGAGGAGGAGTGTGGCATCAGGATTGGAGGAAGACTTACTAACAATCTGTGTTATGCAGAAGATACAACTCTGCTTGCTGAAACTGAGGAGGACCTGAAGCACTTGCTGCAGAGGGTCAAGGACTGCAGCCTCCAATATGGATTGAGGCTCAATGTCAAGAAGACAAAGATTCTGACCATTGGGCTGATTGGCCGCATCATGATAGACAGGGAAGAGATTGAGATTGTTAACAGCTTCAGTTTGCTTGGCTCTGCAGTCAACACTCTTGGTTATCAGTAGTCAGGAAATCAGAAGACAAATTGCATTGGGAAAGTCAGCTGTCAGGGATATCTCCAGAGTACTGAAGAGCAATGACATCGTTCTGGAGACTAACGTATGACTGACCCAGGCCATGGTCTTCTTAATTGCTTGCTATACATCAGAAAGCTGCACAATGACTAAGGATTGTAGGAGAATTGATGCCTTTGAGCTGTGGTGCTGGAGAAGTGTATTGAATATACCATGTACAAACAAGTTTGTCCTGGAGAGGGTGAAACCAGGCTGCAAGGATTCTGAAGTTCTGTCTGACATACTTTGGGTGTGTTGCAAGGAGAGACCCGTCTTGGGGAGGGACATTATGTTTGGGAGGTTAGACGGACAGTGCAGGAGAAGACCCTCAATGAGATGGATTGACTTAGTGACTGGGATAATAAGGGTAGGTGTGTCAGAGACAATAATGTTGGCTCAGAATAGAACAGTGTTCAGAGCTGTTGTATGTAGGGTCACTATGAATTGCAGGTGACTTGACAGCACGTAACAACAGCGGCAAACAGAGTCAATTACCGGTTTCCTAGGTAATTTTATTTGGACTTCATTATTATTGCTGTGAGCTGTCAATCAAGTCCGAACCAGCTCATAGAGATCCCTTCATTGGGTTTTTAGTGGATGTAAATTGCATGGGCGGGAGATTGTCCATCTTTGTTCTATGGAGCACCTGGTGGATTCAAACCTCCTGAATTTGCATTGACCATGCAGCCCCTTACCCACGAGGCCACCATTTATTGTTGTGATTGTTTGGTACCACTGAAGCCACCATGAGTCTCCTCTTACTTTGGGGGGCAAGAAAAGTGCCCGCTGGTTGGGCTGTTGCTGCTGTAGTTACCAGGTCACCCTATTTAAAGTGTGTTTGATGGGTAATGAAGTGTTTGAAAGGCAATTAAGATGAATATTGGGAAAGACCAGAATATCACAGTATTTTATCTCTGGCCTTACCTTCTTAAACTTGTTAATAATTTGAGGAAGATACACTGGCTATTTTCAGCTCTCCCTTGATGGATGAATTTCACACCCTGACACAAATGCTATGCCACCAGGGCTCGTTTCATGGAATGATAATGAAACTAAAATAAAAAATTACAAGAAAGTTACAACAAGATGGAATTTGGTAGTCTTTGTGGGGAATAAAGGAGTCTTGGCAGCACAATATTTTATATACTATGTCAGGCTCTTAAGCAAAAGGTTTGAAGTTTGTCTCCATCAGCTACTCTGTAGGGAAAGGATGAGGCAGTCTATTCCCATCAAATTTTGTAGCCTTAGAGACTTGATGGAAGATTACTATGAGCTGGAACCAAGCCAATGGCAGTAAGCCGACTTGTGTTGGGCATAGCAGATTTTTATTTATTTAGTAATTTATTTTTCTCACCAGCAAGAAGGCTTGATGGTAACTGGCTATTTTCACCCTGACTCTCTGGGCTTTTCTGTCATCATCTCGGGATGGCAGCTGAAAACATACAAGACAGAAGTAAGAGATTCCTGATAGCTCACGACAGCATGGACCAGTAAGATGGCTGCTTTATTCCCACAGCACAGAAGTCTGTGCGTTCCTAGATGCAAGGAAGGCTGGACAAACAAGTATTTCAGCTTTCTGGGCTTCTACAGCAAGGGCTGCCAGAGAAAATGGGACAGAGTGATGGGTGATGTGCCACATAAAAGGTTAAGACTTATATTAGAGTTAAAAAAAAGAAAATCATGATGTAGGTGTATTGTCAGAGATTGGTGTGGAAAATGCATGAAACTTTGCTGTAATTCAGATGATTCAGTGTAATGTTATTGCTAAAAGAGCTCATGTAATTAGTAATAAAAATTGTAATGTCCAAAGAAAAGGAAAGATTCCTTGGTGGAACCTATGAGTCCATATTTGAAGAACGGGCTTCCATTCTAGTGGTCATCTATAAGGAAGAATTTAGTCCAGAGAGAAGGAAATCTAGAAGGTGGCACGTTGGCTGGGCCATCTCCATCGGCCAACACACTGAAGGAGAATTGGACTCACACTGTAATTCTTCTGAAACATGACTAGCCTATGGGGTGGGGGGATGATGTTTGTTTGTTTTGCTTATACTCACCGTTGTCCTTGTTAGGTCCATCCTCTTGCCTATGATATAGCAGCCCTGTGAACACCAGATCTGAACCTTGCTCTGCACCAGCATCAAATCTCCTCCAGGCTCTAGCCCATTGTTACAGTCACTGTATCGGTCCAGCTTGTGGAGGGTTTTCTTCTATTTCTCTGACCCTCTACCTTTCTCAAAATGATGTGTTTTTCCAAGCATCCTCCTGAAAGAAAAGTAAAAAAGTAACTGAAAAAAGTGATGAAATGTCACCATCCTTTACCTCTAGGAGCAGCACCTTGGCTGCATTTCCTCCGAGGCAGGCTGGTTTGTTCTTTTGGCAGTCTGTGGACTATTCAGTACTCCACCATCACCACAACTCAGAGGCATTGATTTCTTTTTCTGTCATCATTATTTATTGTCTAACTTTCAAATGCATACTTACTAGAGAGCTGCTTTCAGTTACAAAGGGCTGTGACTGTGAAAGACTATCTGAAACATTTTGTGTTTAAGCAGCTTAGCAAAAGACTTGCAGGTAAATCTCAGTGCTCGTGAAAGAATTCATGTTACTTGTGAAGCAGAAGGCCGAAGACCTGAGGACCAGTTCAGAGGGCCTTCTTTTTACTCTGTAAGACTCTTATTAGGTGGGGTCGATTCCACTCCACCTCATAGTAACCCTGTGAAGGACAGATCTGAACCTGGTCGCATCCTGCACCATCTTCATGCTCTCTTGTCATGCTCCAGGCCTGGTGGTTACTATGTCAATCATGTATGTAGGGAATACATAACTGTGGGAATCCCAGAACACTTGATTGTGCTATGCAAAACCTATACTTGGACCAGTAGGCAGTCATCAGAACAGAGCAGAGAAATACTTACTGCATGGTTTAAAATCCAGAAGGGTGTATGCCAGGGGTTTGTCTCCATACCTTTTCAATTTATATGCAGAACAGATCATCTGGGATGCTGCGCTCTATGAGGAGATGTGTGGCATTAGGATTGGAGGAAGACTTATCAACAACCTGTGTTATGCAATTGATACAACCTTGCCTGCTGAAACGGAGGAGGACCTGAAGCGCTTCCTGCAGAAGGTCAAGGACTGCAGCCTTCAATATGGATTGAAGCTCAACATCAAGAAAACAAAGATTCTCACCACTGGGTCAATTGGCAGCAGCATGATAGATGGTGAAGAAATTGAGATTGTTAACAGCTTTAGTTTGCCTGGCTCCACAGTCAACACTCTTGGTACCAGGAGCTAGGAAATTAAAACGTGTATTGCATTGAAAAAGTCTGTTATCAGGGACATCTGCAGAGTACTGAAGAATAGTGATGTTAGTCTGGAGACTAAGGTGCACCTGATTCAGGCCATGGTCTTTGCAGTTACTTGCTTTGTATCAGAAAGCTGGACAATGACTAAGGATGGTAGAAAGATAATTGTTGCCTTTGAGCTGTGGTGTCGCAGAAGAGTATTGAGTATACTATGGACTACTAAGAGAACAAACAAGTTTGTTCTGGAGAGGGTACTACCAGGTTGCTCCTTGGAAGCAATGTTTCTGAAGCTCCATCTGACATACTTTGGGCTTGTTGTAAGGAGAGACCAGTCCTTGGGAAGGAACATTAGGTTTGGGAAGTTGGAGGGACAGCGCAAGAGAGGAAGACCCTCAGTGAGATAGATTGATTCAGAAACTGGGGTAATGGGGGTAGGTGTGTCAGAGACAATTAGGTTGGCTCCGGATAGAGCAGGGTTCAGGCTGTTTTACATAGGATCACTGTGATTCACAGGTGACTCAACAATACATAACAAGCTTTCAGAAGACAAACTTTGAGTTGGAGCTTAAATTTTGGTATGTACTTCATAGTAGATTTAACATATTTTACTTACCGAGTGTATTTGCTATAAATTACTACCTAACAAATTACTCCAGAACTTAGAGTTTAAAGCAAACAGTAAAAATAAGAAACATGTTACAAGGACTCTTGTCCTCACAAATTTTCTGGAGTTTGGAATCTGGGAATGGTGTAGCTAGAAGCCAAGAAAACAAATAGGTCTGTCTTGGCGAAGGTGAAACCAGTTTTCCTTGGAGGCTAGGGTTTTGAAGCTCTGTCTGATAGGAAGGCTTTGGGCATGTGGCCAGGAGAGACCATTCCTTGGAGAAATCATGTGTGGAAAGGTGGAGGGACAGTGCAGGAGAGGAAGACCCTGCATGAGATGGATTGATACAGTAACTGGGGCAGTGGGGGTTGGTGTGTTAGTCAGTGAGACTGGCTCAGGACAGGGCAGGCTTCAGAGGTGTTGTACATAGGGATGCTATGAGTTGCAGGTGGCTTGAGGGAACATAACAACAACAACAGAGGTTGTTGACTGAGGAGTTCTCACACAATTACATTGTTGGCTGAAACTGTGATCACCACTGGCTTGACTGGTTATCAGTGGCTGGAGAATGCTCTCTGAGCAGCGCCTGTGGTTCTGACCTGCTCCTGTGATGGTTCTGACATAGCTCTTTGGTAGCTGGCTGGAGTGAGATAAATAGGGCTGGGGTGAGGGAGTGATCATGATAGGATCTGGTCTTAGCTGGAAAGTAACCCGCCATCACTTCTGCCTTCTCCCTTTGGCCACATAGACCAACCTGAGTAACGCAGGTGAGGACTGAGCAAAGGTGTGACTGCCTGGGGGTGTGTGCGTGTGTGAGTGGGTTGAGGGCTGAGAGGGGATATCACTGGGGAGCTGTCTCTGAAGCTCTACACTGAGCTCTACCACTACACTGAGGTGAAGAAGCCTTGCTGAATTACATGGTTCAGGAGGCACAGTGAGGGGAAGAATACGTAGTTAGTGTATGGGTTTTAAACTTAGTGAGACTTATTTTAATATATATTCATAAGGAGGGGAAAAGTGTGAAGATAACATAAGCGCTAAACAAAATCTAGGGGAGCTCTAGTGGCCTGTGCTGCAATCCCAAAGGCATGTAGTTCAAACCCACCAGCTGCTCTGCGGGAGAAAGGTGGGCTGTCTTCTTCTGGATGATTAAACTGCTTCTGGAAACCACTGGAGGGTCAGCTACGGGTGGCTCTGACTCGACAGTACACAACAACAGCTACAACCATCGAGGGATCTCAGGCAGCGTAGTCCAGAGAGAGCTGTGCTGCTGATCTAAAGGCAGAGCGTCTCTGTGGGATAAAGGGGAAAGCCAGTCAGTTCTGACTCAGATGCAGTGAGTGTGAGTTGAGAAACATAATCCAGGACTGAGTAAATATTTTCTTATCTGACCATCTGCTTCCCTCCTCCTCCTCTTTCCCCACCTTTTAAGAAGAAAATGTGTCAGTCAGGGTTTTTATTTGTAGCTATCTCCGTTGGGTGCTGAGTGGTGGACCAAGGTTGGGGGAAGTCTGTACTTCCTTCTACTCGAGTAGATGCTGATCTGTGTTGTTATGTGAGATGTCTTTTCCTAAGTCATCATAGTTAGGTGAGCTCTGGTGGTCTATATGAACACTCTTGATCAGGAGCTCTGCTGGTCCAGTGGGTAAGGAGTTGCGCTGCCAACTCAAAGACAGGCTGTTTGAATCTGCCGCTGCTCCAGGGGAATCTCCTGTGCCATTTCTAGCCTCTTAAACCTGCCACAGACTCAGCTGTGAGTTGGATCTGACTCAGTGGCACTGAATGAATGAGTGAGTGACCAATGGGCTTCAGATGGGAGAGGTCCCTTTTAAATGCCGCCCTCTGCCTGTTTGCTGACTGAACTTCTTTGACTTTGTTTTGACAGATAAAAACCTGGACAATGCTGCAGAAGCTGCGGAGAAGTTTAAGTTAATCCAGGCAGCGTATGATGTGCTGAGTGATCCTCAGGAGAGAGCATGGTGAGCAGCACGGTGTTGGGAGCTCTGACTTGGTTAGAAGAACCATGAGGGGGGCGGTTTTAAAATGGCAATACCCTGCCTGGCTTTGGGTGTTGAAGAAGCATCTGTCACCTACTGTTCATTATGCAAAATCCAAAATTTGAGTAGGAAGGAACCTTAGAGAACTTTAGGAACCTTCCAGCTCTCTGATTTTTATCAGTGAACAGTTAGGCCCTGAGTTTGGCACTGTTATAATAAGGTAGAATTTTCATACTTAAAGTGCCTTGTTTTAAATGGAGTGCATGTGAACTGCATCTCAACATACTTTGGGCGTGTTGCTAGGAGAGGCTTTTCATTGGAGAGGGACATCATGCTTCGGAAGGTTGAGGGTCAGCAAAAGAGAGGAAGACCCTTAATCAGGTGGACTGACAAGGCGACTGCAGCTGTGGCTCAAATATGTCAGAGATTGTGAGGTTGGCACCGGACAGGACAGAGTTCAGGTCTACTGTTCTTAGGGTTGCTGTGAATTGTACTTGACATGGCACCTGACAACAGCAACACAGCAGATATAAGAGCTCTGCTGACGTAGTTTGAATCCACCAGCTGCTCTTCAGGAGGAAGATGGTCTTCTGTGCCATTTACGGCCTCTGGACAGCCACTGGAAGGTCAATTCTAAATTGATGGCAATGAGTTTTTTAATGGCAGATTTACTGTCAGATAAGAACAAAGTCGGCTTGTCCTTCAACACAAGTACACTGTTTTAATACAAGAATTGTAATATTTTCTGAACAATAGTAATAGTCTGTATGGAGGAATTGAGTTAAGTTTTTATATCGATGACAAATGGTTTGCAAATGATGCTCTGGTAATTTAACACTATTTTTCAAACAGAAGTCTCTGTGAGTGAAGCTCTTAGTTTTCTCTTCCTTAGTTAGTGCTTTGTTAATAGGAGTAGGCTTTCTGCCCTGACAAAAACATGTGAGATCTTGCTGCCGTGCAGAGCAGGTGGGTGTCTGGTGCCGCTGTCATGTCTCCTGTCTCTTCAGCAGCAGAGCTGGCTAGCAGGAGCGAGGCTGTAAGGAAAATTGTCTTTGCAAAGACAGAGTCAGAGAGACTCTCTTATCTACTTGAGAAATCGAAAGATCAAACCTTCAAAAATGTTGCCTTCCTGCCAGAACTCTGAGTCTTTCCTGACTTCCTCTGGCTCATTTGTGAATCTTGCAATGGAAGATGTTACCCTTTGTCTTGAAACTTCTTCCTGTTAATTCTTCTGTTCCCTGGATGTTCGTGACCAAGAACATGATTTTTCCAGTGTGGAAAATGCGGTTTTGAATTTTAGCATTACTGCTTTCCAGATTATCTGCAATGTTATTTGATAACTCAGTTTTTGACCTAGTACATGTGGTGATGATGTTGTGAGGTGCCATCGAGTCAGCTGCCTCAGAGCAAGGGTCTGAATTTCCCTGTTCTGTGCCATCCTTGTAGTGTTTGGCAAGCTCAAGCCCATTGTCGTGGTCACTGTTTGACTCCATCTTGTTGAAGGTCTTCCTGCCAAATAGGGATAATACTTATAAAATTATTACACGGAGTAAGCGAGCTGATGTGTATGCCCGCACCTAGTGCAGAGTACAGTGCTCAACGCTAGGTGGATATTGCTGACTCTGACTGTGGTTCTGGGAGGATGGAGGCTCTGTGTCACCAGCCTTACCTGTGATGCACCAAAAAGGACCAAGTGCAGAATTACAAGCGTAAAATCAACCAGCCTCTCTCTTTGTTACTGCTCTACTTTATCAGTTCTCCGTAGTCAGGCCTCTGGTCACAGAAATGTGTGTGTGTGGGGCTTTATTCTGGAGTATGCTGCTGAATTCCTAGATCCGGTACTGCCTGTCTTTGCAATGTTTCTTTCCTTTGGAAGTGCAGCTGCCTTCCTAGGAAAGAACTTGAAATTCCTTGGCTTATAGAGTTGCCCTATTCATGTCAATTAGCGGTTAATAACTCCTGGTTATTTAAGTTGCAGTTAGTAGTTTGAATCAGCAGTACTGAGAAGGGTGTTTGAGTGTTTTTATAGTGATATTTTCCTTAAATTGTGTTGATTGCCATGTAGACATGTTGACTATGATAATCAGTTGTCAGTTTCACCGTGCTTTTGAATCCTCACCTATCCTACACTCTTATTTCTCAGGTACGATAATCACAGAGAGGCTCTGCTTAAAGGCGGCCTTGACGGGGAGTATCAGGATGACAGCCTGGATTTGCTTCACTATTTCACTGTCACCTGTTATTCCGGTTATGGAGACGATGAAAAGGTAAGATCTCCCGCTCAGTTTCATCCCAAGCACATACAAAAGGATCCAAAACACAGAGAGGACTTTTAAAATCGTTCTTTTCTAGAAAGTACAAGCTTGTTTTCAAAAGTGAGATTTAAAAAATGGCCTTCATGTTTAAATTCATCATCTCATGAACAGCCAATTTGACTTCTTTTTTCTTTTTTTTCTTTTAAGTTGAGTGAAAGTTTACAAATCCTGTGGGTTTTCATTCAGATATTTTGTTTTCTAACAGTAATTATAGTTGATAATGCAATTCATTCATTACAGTGTCTGACCAGCCTCTTACTGTATATTGCCTTTCCCTTCACCCAATTTATCAATCACTCCTTTTGCCCTCCATTCCATACTTGGTAACTCTTGAAGATTGATTCTATCTGTAAGCCTTTCCTTAACTTTTTACAGTAGTTGTCTTATACTGTAATTGCCCTTTTGTGACTGACTTGTATCGTGCAGCTTAATTTGTTCTAGATTCATACATGTTGTGCAGTATTTCACCAATTCTTGATAGTTTTTTAGTGAGGCATCCCATTGTGTGAATATGCCATAATTTCTTTAGTCATTTACCCGAACCTCTTTATTTGAGATGTATACCTATTAGATAGATGGGTCAAATGGTATTTCTATCCCCAAGTTTGTAAGAAAACACCAAAATTTTCCATAGTGGTTGCACCATAGTACATTCCCACCAGCAGGGTATAAGCCTTCCAGTCTCTCTACACCATCACTAGCATTTATTGTTTACTACCTTAATACTCTTGTTGCCAGAGAGAGAAGATATCAGCCACTTTTAATCTAAACATAGTCAAAGAGATAGGCTTTAACATCAAAGCCTGTCATGTTACAGTTTTAAATCTTACCTGTAACTGGATTACACAGTCAATATGAATTTTTCTTTTTCCCAGGGTTTCTACACTGTTTATCGGAATGTTTTTGACATGATTGCAAAGGAAGAGCTCGAATCTGTGTTAGAAGATGAAGTTGAGGAATTTCCTACTTTTGGAGACTCTCAGAGTGATTATGATACGGTAAGAGAAAAGTGTAAAGAACAGAAAATTCATTGTCTCTTTAACTATCAGTACACATCATGGTCTTTCCCACATTTCTCTAATTTAAAATAAGCCCCGCTGTGGTTTCCACGGAGAGCAGAAGAGATAGCCACACTCACTCTTTACTCTAAAGCCCACAGAGGCTTGCCTGGTAGCTTGATGAAGTAGAAAGAGCTTTAAATTTGGGTTTGGAGTCTAGTGAGCCTCGTCCTAACTTTGCCATTTACCAGCAGTATGGCCTTGGGCCAAAATTCATTATCTTTTTATGATCAACACACATTAGAGTCTTTAACATTTCTCTGATTTAAAAAAAGTGTGGCTCTGGTTCTCAGTTGTACCCTTGGACAGTCTGTCTTCTTTCCCGAAGGTGCACTTAGCTCTTCCCAGGCTTCCTCTCTTTACTTTTTCCAATTTGTTGGTCTCGATTGCATTCTGTGGTCAATAAGGCTCTCTTCCTTTCCTCATGAATCCTTTCTGAAGGGTGATTTAGTCTGTAAAGCTTTAAAAGTACTGTCTTCTTTATTCATAAACAGTGGTATTTTGGAAAAAAGATTCAGGAAAGCAAGAAGATGATTAGCATGGTGTAGTGATAAGAATTTGTACTGCCAACTCAAAGGCAAGTAGTTTGAATCCACCAGCTGCTGCACAAGAGAAAAATGGGAAATCTTCCCTGTGATTTATAGCCTCTAAAATGTCACTGGAGGGTCATTTATATGTCATTTCCAACTCGACAGCACATAACAACAGATGTTTTGCATTGCTGATATTTGCAGTTTTTATTTTTTTAAAAAAAGATTAAAAAGTTTATTTTTGTCTCTTTCTTGTTACTAGCTAGTCCATCCTCACTGTGCTTACTGGCAGATTGAAATGTTTATTTTTGTCTCTTTCTTGTTACTAGGTAGTCCATCCTTTCTACGCTTACTGGCAGAGTTTCTGCACTCAGAAGAACTTCGCTTGGAAGGAAGAATATGATACACGACAGGCTTCAAACCGCTGGGAGAAACGAGCCATGGAAAAGGAAAACAAGAAGATCCGAGACAAAGCGAGGAAGGAGAAGAACGAACTTGTCCGCCAGCTGGTGGCTTTCATTCGGAAAAGGGACAAGAGAGTGCAGGCTCACCGGAAACTGGTGGAAGAGCAGAACGCAGAGAAGGCGAGGAAGGCGGAGGAGATGAGGCGGCAGCAGAAGCTGAAGCAGGCAAAGTGCGTCAGGCGCGGCTGGGTGTCTGCACCAGTAGATCCTTGACATGTGCCTTCATTTAGAGCTGAACCATCATTCTTATTTAAATGATAGCAGTGGATGGTTTTTTTTTTAATCTATTATGTAAACATAATGATTTTTAATTGGTTGTCCCTCTTCAGAAGCCCTTTGTAGCTAGAATCCTTTACAGACACGGATATTACTTCTCACCAGGGAACGCTGATAGGATAATTGTAAGGAGCTGAGATATCAAACTAAAGGGACGTGGTTCAGATCCACCAGCTGCTCCTCGGGAGAAAGATGAGCAGTCACCTCCCGTGTGATGTTCTGCCTCTGAAAACCTACAGGGGATCATCAGCTAGGAGCGAGTTCTGACTTGATGGCAAAAAATGAGTCTGTTTTTTGAATGTTAGTTGGATTGTGAATGCTGTACAAGGCCCGGTGAGAAGTGCTTGCTTCGCAGTGACTGTGTGAAGTACGTTACTTTAATCGTCCTTGTTCTTTTGAAAAAAACGAGACAGGTCTGGATCTCTAAGCAAATTAATTACGGAGCCCTTTGACTCCAGAACCCAGTCGTTCAGCTGCTATGTGTTGCTACCTCTTTGTCAGTCAGTCAGTTCTAGATCCTCTTGGGGGTTTTGTTTTATTACCTTTATAATGTTGTTCGAGATTTCCGTAAAAACAGTGCATCAGGAACTTCAGAGCATTCCTCAAAAATTCACTCACTCTGAAAATTCCCTCTGCTTTACTTTGCATCTTCTGAAAAGTAGCACTTAAAATTTGACTTAGAATTACCTGAAAGCCAAAAAACCAAAAATTACCTGAAAGCCTTTAAGAAGTTGCTAAGAGTTCTGTGTGTCAAAGCACATTCATTATGTTTAATCAGCTGCATACAAGGTAACAGAGTTAAGTGGCTTTCCCCAGTTTACATGGGTGTAGACATATTCATCTTGGGAGGAAGATCTTTCCTAGGGGATGGAACAAAGCCTGACAGGTAATTAGACACATCTCTGAGATGCCTGCTCAGCTTCTGCACCTTTTGCCATCGTTTCCAGGCTGGCCGAGCAGTACAAGGAGCAGAGCTGGACCGCGGTGGCTGACCTGGAGAAGGCGCTCAGGGAGATGGAGGCGCGGTACGGAAGGGAGTTTGGAGATGAATCAGATGAAGGCGAGCCCGAGGAGCAAGAGCCCAGAGACGGACAGGATGGTAACACTTTCTTTTTCCAGCCATTAATTTAGAGAATTGAGTTTATCTGTAGGCAGCACTTGCCTGCTGGTGGGTCCCAGACACGAGACAGGAGGGATTGGAAGCAAAGAAGAGAACCTGATGAGCCCTGGGGAGGCCCAGAGGAACAAGGACCAGTGTTGTCAGTGTTTGCTTCTGGCTTTAAAACTCTAGGAACTATTTCTTACTTTTCAAACATGGCCACTAAATGCAAATTAGCTGCAGTGCTGTATGAGCCATCATGCTCCTGGTCTAGTTCTGAAATTGTCTAGTTCAGATTGTTTGAGCACCTATCCAAAATCAGTTATAAATTTTACCATATCTCCAAATACGGTTTTTCAGACTCATAGCCCATGTGATAAGATGGCAGACTTTTGTTTTCTTAAAATGATCAGGATGCTGATTATTAATGATTTAGACTTTCTAAACGTACTTTGAATCCTCTTCTAAATAGACTTCACAAAAATAACTTGCAAGATAAGGTGATTTAATTACAAGTTGTCTCTTTAAGTGTACTGCTGCTTTAAAATCCTCATTTGATTTTGTGTAAAGATATTTCACAGTTTTTACTTGAGTTTGTGTGTAACTTTTACAGTTACGAATGATCGACACTAAATGCTTATTAATGAATTAGAAGTGTAGTACATGTAGAAATACTTCAAAAATTATGAAGAATTCTAGAAAAGTGAGGAGACTTAATTATGTAGAGTTTTATAATTTGTAAAGAGCTTACAAATAACATAGAAAATTCTTCCTGATCCTCACACAATACCCTTAAATCTAGTTTTAACCATGGAATTATATCCATTTTATTATTGCTGAAACTGAGACCTTGAGAGCATAGGGCCAGTGTTAGGTCTAGATTTTTACTTAACATCCAGTGTTCCTTATTAATGATAAGATTCATCCAGAATTGTTATAGTGCCACAGTGATTAAGTGCTGATCTGCTAATTGAAAGGTTGACCGTTGCCTCAGCCACCCCCTGGGAGAAAGACCAAGAAAACTTGAGGGGCATCACTGGGCTACATGAGGTTGCTGTGAGTCAGAACTGACTCAACAGAAGCAATAATGATAAAAAGTGGAAACTCTGTTTAAGTGTAAAACACAGTTGTAGATAACATTTCAACCAAAACTTGCTCAGGTCAACTAAAAAGAACTTTAGTTAAACTCCTTGCTTTCTGGTGAGCTGTTGAAGTGGGATTTGATTTTCTAAACTTATTTCATACCCCGGACTTTGAGGCTTTAAAAAAATCATCTTCTAAACAGTTTTAGGAAAAAATAACTTGGATGGTAAGGGGATAGTTGGAAATCTTTGAATGTGCTGCTGCTTCTAAATCCTGATATCATTTACTTCTGTATTAGGAAATACCACACTTTTTGCTATTAATCTGTGTATACCTTAAGCCACCATATAGACCCACACAGTTAGCTTTAGTCTTGTTTCTAATAAAACAGGATGCTTCCTCCTTCCTTCTCCTGCAGGTAAGGACAGTGATGAGGTTGAGGATGCTAAGCTCTTTGATGACCTGTACTGCCCAGCATGTGACAAGTCTTTCAAGACAGAAAAGGCGTAAGTTGAATATCTTTGAACTCCCTTTTCTTTGGGAGGTGATATGTGACACTTCTGATGGTACTAAAAAGAATTTGCTTTCCACCATTTGTTATGGCCTGTCTTCCTGGGTGATTTTTTTTGTCAGGTGGAAGGATTTATGCCAGCAGTTAAGCCTCTTGTGCTCATTCTTGTTCATCCTGGTGTTCCTCTGTCTTACCTGCCTTTCAGACCCGTGGGTTGTCTTCTGAAAGAAGTGTTGCCTGATTTGACAGAGATGGGATAGTCTAGCAAGGAGGCTAAACCACATCTAATCATCGTCCTTGTGCAGGGTCAGGCCCACTGCTGACCATAACTCTCCCAGGCAGCTCATGCCTGTCAGTCTTGGGCTTTGTGTTTGTCCTGCCTGAGGGGATATGTAGGGAGCTTTTTTTAAAAAAAAAAAAA
>NW_006399941.1:6131735-6149847 GCF_000299155.1 Elephantulus edwardii
CCCTGAGAGAGAGTTCACCCTGATTCATAAGGAAAAGGGGATGGCGTATTCTCTTAGCTACTTCCTGCTGAAAAGGGACATAGTCCATAGGGAGTTCTGCTGCTAACCTGCAGACTTTGTCTCTACAACAGTTAAATCCACTGACAACTCTGAGGGAGAATGAGAAATCCCTCCTCCCATGTGATTGGCAGTCTCTGAAAACGTGCTACGGGAGGTTCAGCTATGAGCTGGTTCTGACTCAGTGGCAGTGAGTGGGATATGACTCCCATGGGGAAACACTCAGGTCCTCAGCTAACTGCTGTAACAGAGGGGAAAAAGAAAAGGCATCTGGAAAGATTGTCTTTTTTTTTGTTTGTTTGTTTCAGAATGTCAAACTTAGAAAAAAAAGTTTAAGGGTAAGTTTTAGAACAGTCACCTCTTTTGATCATTTGCACATGCTTTCTCTCTCCCTCTGTATATTTGTAAGTTTTCAGTACTCTTCTCAGCACCAAAACTCAAAGGCATCGATTGTTCTATTACCCTTAGTCATCGTCCAGCTTTCAGATACAGGAGAAGTAATGGAAAAGATCACAGCTAGGATCAGGAACATCTTAGTTTTTAAACTGACATCTTTACTCTAGCATTTTGGAGACGTCCTTGCCAGCAGCTTTTCCCAGGGCAGCACATCTTTTGACTTCTTGACTGCTGGTCTCAAGGATGTTGATTGTGAATTCAGGCAAGATAAAATTATTCAAAACTTTGATCTTTTCTCCATCTGTCATGATGTGTATTGGCCCAATAGTAAGGATTTTTGTTTTTTAATGTTGAGATATAGTCCATACTGAAGGCTGTCTTTGTTCTTCTGCAGCAAGTGTTTCAAGTCCTCTTCACTTTAGCAAGCAAGGTTATGTCATCTGCATGTTGTTGTTGTTATGTGCCATCGAGTCGCCTGCGACTCATAGTGACCCTGTGTATGACAGGCTTACACTCTGCTCTATCCTATGCCAATTTTATTGTCTCTGACACACCTACCTCCATTACTCTAGTGATTGAATCAGTCCATCTGATTGAGGATCTTTCTCTCTTGTGCTATCACTGCACCCTCCCAAGCATGATGTCCCTCTCTAAGGACTGGTCCCTTCTAGCAACATGTCTGAAATATGTCAGATGAAGCTTCAGAATCCTTGCCTCCAAGGAGCAGACTCGTTTGAGCCTCTCTAGGATGAACTTGTCTGTTCTCTTCAATTCTCCTTCTGTCATCTCTAGTCTTTGTACAGCTTTCTGATGCACATAGCAAGTAATTGCAAAGACCATGGCTTGGATCAGGCACACCTCAGTCTCCAAAATGATGTTGCTGCTCTTCAGTACTTTGGAGAGGTCTCTGACAGCAGACTTTCCCAGTGCAATTCATTTTTTAATTTTCTGGCTGCTGGTGCCAAGAGAGTTGATTGTGGAGCCAAGCAAACTGAAGTTGTTAACAATCTCAATCTCTTCACCATCTATCATGATGCTGCCAGTTGGCCCAGTGGTGAGAATCTTTATTTTCTTGATGTTGAGCTTCAATCCATATTGAAGACTGCAGTCCTTGACCTTCTGTAGCAAATGCTTCAGATCCTCCTCAGTTTCAGCACTCAGTTTTGTGTCCTCTGTGTAATGCAGATTGTTGGTGAGTCTTCCTCCAACCCTGATGCCACACTTGTTCTCATAGAGCCCAGCCTCCTGGATAAACTGTTCTGCAGCCCAGCCTCCTGGATAAACTGTTCTGCATATAGATTGAAAAAGTATGGAGATAGGACACATCCCTGGCATATACCCTTCCCAGTTTTGAACCATGCAGTGTTTCCTTGCTCTATTCTGACAGCCGCCTCCTGGTCTCAGTATAGGTTTCACATAAGCATGATCAGGTGTTCTGGGATTCCCATTCTTAGAGTTAGCCACAGTTTGTTGTGATCCACACAGTCAAATGTCTTTGTGTAGTCGGGGAAACACAGACATTCCTCTGGTACTTCCTGCTTTTAGCCAAGATCCACCTAACATTAGCTACAATATCCCTGGTACAGTGGCGTCTTCTAAAAAGTAGCGCAATTGGTCTTCCTTCAGTCTCGATGCCCCATTTTTGATAGATACCAGCTTCTCATATGATTAGCTCACCAAACAGATTAAATAGGTATAGAGAGTGGACACGGCCTTGATGCACACCTTCTTGATTTTAAACTGTTGAATGTACCTTGCCCTACTTGGACAACACCTTCGTGGTCTGTGTATAGGTTTTGCGTGAGCACAGTTAAGTGTTCTGAGATCCCATTCTTCTCAATGTTAGCCATAGTTTATTACTGTCAACCGTCAGATGCCTTTGCATAATTAATAGAACACACATGGACATCTTTCTGGTATTCTCAGCTTTCTGCCAAGATCCACTTGACATCATATCTTAATGCCATAACTGCTTGTGAAACCAGTTTCGATTTATGGATGCACTGTTGCAGCTTGAATAGCCCATGGACTGTCAAGAGAGCAAATATGTTTTGGAAAAAGTATAGCTAGAGTGCTTCTTGAAGGCAAGCTTGGTAAAATTTGTCTCGCATACTTGGAGCATGCTATTAGTTGAGGCTATAACTTGTAAAAAGTCATCATGCTTGGAAAGATGAAAGGAGATGACTTTGACCAAGATGGATTGACACAGTGACAGTATCGATATATCAGAGATGGTGAGAATGGCCAAGGATCGGGCAGAGTTCATACTTGTTATGCACAGGGGCACAATGAGTCTTAGTCGACTTGACAGCACCTAAGAGTGACAACATGTATACACGTGCAGTTTGAAAGCAAGTTACATATTTCATGTTCCTTTACTGCTAAATACTACCATATGTATTTCTGTGTTTTTTCCCCTTATAGGACAGGATTCAGTCTAGCATTGTGGATTGTATTTGTTTGTCTTTCTGGTCTTGTTTGCTTTAGAACTTCTTCCTTGTATTATCTTTTATGTTGTACACGTTAGAGGCCTGTTCCTTTGAAATTGTTTTAAAATAGAACATCTATCTCTCTTTGGGTTCTCTCTCTTTCCCTTGGTTAGGTTCAGGTTCTGTATCTGCACATGAGATTCTGCATGAGTAGAATAGTACATCATTGTCCTGTTTTTATATCTGGAGGCACACGAATGACACCCATTTGTTCTCCTTGCCACAGTAATATCCACAACCCAGTCAAGATTTTGTCTGATTTTGCTATTGTGGAGAAATATTTTTGTCCTCAAAGAACAGACTTTCCCTTGAAGAGTGTTCAATCTTCAGAGAGATTTTTTAAGGCCATTCAAGTATCTTGCTCCTTGTGAAACCTCTCTTTCCCTAGGGCCTCACGTGTATTGATGGTTGTTACGTGTCCCAGTCTACTGTGTTGGTGGAGGTGGTGTTAGTTGCTGTCTAGTTGCCTCTGACTCGCAGTCTTCGTCACGCTCAGGCCCATTGTTACAGTCATTATGTCAATCCATCTTGGTTTCTTTCCCAATTCATTGCTGCACATTCTCTCCTCGTACCCCCTTCCCCAGTCCCCTCTACAAGCCAGATTGCTCTTATACATATAATTCATAATTACTTATTCCTTTCGGATAGTTCTCTCCCTCAACTATTCTAATGCAGTGTTTGTTATCTATTTTTTCCCGTTCCCTTCCCATCTCCCCCTTCTGTCCTATTCTATAACAGCAGTGTTACGCAGTATTTTTCCTTTTGTGACTGAGATATTCCACTTAGCATAATGTCCTCAAGGTTCCCCCCCTCCCATGTTATGTAATGTTTTGCTATTTCCAGATTCAGTTATTTGGAGTTCCTTCGTGTTGCCCTTGTGTCCTTTTGACATCTCTCAGTGAGAGTCTCAACTGTCTGGCACAGCAAGATACTTTTGTACCTCCCACCTCTGCCATCAACAGCTTTTTTCCCGTGGAAACTTGGTTAAAAGGAAAATATAGTGGGAGGACTAGGAAGTCAAACTAAAAAAGCAAAAATCTTGGTAAATTAAGTAGGGACCTAAGTTTTCTAATTTGTAGTTTATCAAACTCTTGCTTGTCAGACTTTTTTTTTCTATAATTATATTTTATTAATTTTCATAAACATTTACAGAGATTTTGGGTTTCCATTCATTCATTGTTGCACTTTGTCAGACTTTTTGACTCTGCTTTGTGAACTGCTCTTTAAATGCAATGAAATAAGCGTGGCGTTTTGAGTTTTTGACAGAGAAGTGTCAAAAAACTTGATCTTTAGGTGACAGGAGTGAGAAAGATGACCCCTCCTAAGATGATAAAATGCAGCTATTGGAAGAAGCAAGACTATTCTAGTGCATTATCCCTTTGCAAGTCCATGAGGTCTTTTTTTTTGGGGGGGGGGTGGGGTTGGGTGGGGAAATGCAACAATTTTATTGAAAGAAAGTGCAATGAAATTTCTTGATAGCCTAAGAGAGGGTAACTTAGACACCACCCCTCAAGTGCAGGACCAAGTGCAGAGTGGACTCTTTCTGGATGCTGTAGTCAGACAGGGTGTGCCCATCTTCCAGCTGCTTCCCGGCAAAGATCACCTTCTGCGCTCACGGGGGGATGCCTTCCTTATCTTGGATCTTTGCCTTCACATTCTCAGTGGTGTCGCTGGGCTCAACCTCAAGGGTGATGGTCTTGCCAGTCAAGGTCTTCACAAAGATCTGCATTGTCTGGACCCATTTTTTTTTCAGTCGAAGTGGTCACCATGTTGCGACCTCCGTCTATCCATGCCCCCCTCACGGCCTCCTTCCTCCTGGCCCCGGCCGACGAGAAGGCCCAGTTGTCCACCGCTCGCAGTGAGCAGCTCGGCCTGGCCTTTGCCCACCCGACCAGCCCCAAGCCCGCCCCGCCTGTGTGACAGCCCCCCCTCTGAAGTCTTCTTTTTAAAATGTGTGTCTTAAAGGTGCCAGGTGTCCTCAGAAAACTGTTACACACCTGGAATACATTAGTGCTTAGGAAGTAAGTAGTAATTCAAGGACAGTCTTTTTCATTTTGGTGCCACTACCATTCTGCTTAGCTAATGAGAGGAAGTAGATTTTTACTTGGTGACAGTCACCCAGCAACATACTAGGGCCCATAGGCTTTCATTAATCCTTTTACCCTTCCTAACATCAGATTGTTCTTTCAGCATGAAAAATCATGAAAAATCCAAGAAGCATCGAGAGATGGTTGCCTTATTAAAACAACAGTTGGAAGAAGAGGAAGAAAAATTTTCTGGACCCCAGACAGATGAAAATCCATTGGATGCCAGTTCTGAGAAGGAAGTGGAAGAGTCACCAAAGCAAAAGTAATTCCAAATACTCCATGATCTTGAACATAATTACCACCTTCAGAGGTTGCAGCGAAATGCACTTCTTTGCAAAGCAGTTTATTCTTCTATACTAGTATTCTCCATTTATTGTTTAACTGGTTTATTGGAGCTTAATGGTAAGGAGTTGTGCTGCCAGCTTGAAGGCAGGTAATTTGAATCCACCAGTTGCACTACAGGAGAAAGATGGGCCGTCTCCCATGTAATTAACAGCTTCTGGATGGTTAGCTAGGAGTCAGTTTCGACTTGATAGTACATAATGACAGCAGCAACAACAGGGACATTTACTAGTTAAAGGAGCTCTGGTGGTGTAGTATAACAGAGAGTTGTGATGCTGACCTACACGGCACCTCGCTGGCAGTTCCGATGCACCAGCTGCTCTGAGGGAGAAAGATGGGCAGTCTCCTCCTGTTACACAGCTCCAGCCTCTGAAAACCTGCTAGAGTGTCAGCTGTAACTCGGTTCCAACTGTGTTATGGGTTTTATTGTTGTTGTTGTTGTTTTTACTAATGAAAACAACTTCATGGTTTTTAACTGGATGTAGCTTTAACGGCAAATAAAATGTATACAGAGCATATTGTGACTGGGTCTGCAACATCACACACAGCCTTGAAAACCCCAGGAGCAGTTCGCTACTTACGGGGTCACCAGGAGTTGGAGTTGACTCCAGGACCATTAGCATGAACTCTTTTGTCACTCTGTGAAAAGCAATTTTGTGTCCAGGCTGTTAGTGATTACTCTCTCACATTTGTTACAACCATTATTCCCTAAGGAGGCCATGTTGATAACTTTATCCTTTTAATGCTTTCTAATGTTAAATATTTTAGTGTTTTACTGCTAACTTGCTCTCCTCTTTTCTTTTCACTTAGCTGTTCCAAAGTCAGATATTTGACATCTTGGTTATATTTCCCTGCAGGCTCTCTAAAAAGCAGAAGAAAAAGAAACAGAAACGAGCACAGGTATGTGGAGCCGCTTTCACCACGCAGCAATGTGTGTCCTGTGGCAGAGCTCCTGTTCACTGTGTGGGCTGCGTCGGGAAGCAGGACGTCCCTATTTAATTTATGGTGCTTAGGAAATGGATGAAAAGGAACTGAAAATATTTATTCTTTTCATGTGTAATTATCAGTGTGTTTTAAAACACTGCAATTAGAATTCTCCTAATATCAATTAATTGAATGACCATGTTTTGTGGAGGAAAAAATCTAACATAAATGAAAATGCACACAAAGGAACCCATGCGGCCTACTGTGCTAACAAAGTCAGCAGTTCGCATGCACCAGCAGCTGCGCAGAGAAAGATGGATAGTCTCCTCCCAGACAGATTCACAGCTTCGGAAACTCACTGGGGGCCACTTGTATTGAAACTGACATGGTGGCAGTAGGTTTGGGATACATACAGATACACACACACATTTTGAATCAAAACAACTTTAAAAATTCTGAACTTTGGGGAAAGTCAGCAGTTGAGGTGTATATAAAAATATATAAAATATATGTGTTTATGTATATTTAAGTAAACAAGTAGAAAATAAAAATTTTGTTCACAGCTTTAGTCTGCTTGGCGCAGACTAAACAACACTCTTGGCATCACCAGCCAGGAAACAAAAAGATGTATTGTGATAGCAAAGTCTGCTGTTAGGGACCTCTCCCAAAGTACTGAAGAACAATGGTGTCACTCTGAGACTAAGGTGCATCTGATACAGTCTCTGGTCTTTGCAATCACTTGTTATGCGTCAGAGAGGGGAACAATGACTAGGGATGATAGAAGGAGAATTGATGCCTTTGAGCTGTGGTGTTGGAGAAGAGTACTGAATATATCATGGACTGCTAAGAAAATGAACAGGTTCATCCTGGAAAGGGTTAAATCAGCCTGCTCCTTGGAGTCAAGGATTCTGAAGCTTTGTCTGACATAGTATGGACATGTTGCAAGGAGGGACCAGTTCTTGGACAAGGACGCATGCTTGGGAGGGTGAAGGGATAGCACAGGAGAGGAAGACCCTCAATGAGGTGGATTGATTCAATAACTGGGGTAATGAGGGTAGGTGTGTTGGAGAGAGTGAGATTGGCACAGGATAGAGCAGGGTTTAGGGCTGTTGTACATAGGGTCACTATGAGTCACAGGCGACTCGACGGCACATAATAACGACAGCAACAAACCAAAATAACCCCCCACCGTTTTTCTCTACCTACAGTAGAAATGCAAAAGGAACATTCGACTAAAAAAACTTTACATGATTAAAACTCTGGCAGTTAAATGATTGCTGTCAAGTCTAAACTGACTCGTAGTTGACCCTTCAGAGAGTTTTTAGTGGCTGTAACTGGTGTGAGAGAACATTGCCCATGTTTCTCCCATGGAGCAAATGGTGGAGTCAAACCACCCACCTTTGTGTTGGCAGCACAGTCATTTACCACTAAGCCACAAGAGCTCCTTTGAAATGATTATGATTCTTGAGGAAAAAAGAAAGACTTCTGATTCTTTGAAAGATCATTTGTTTCCTTGTCTCAGAAGTTGGAGTAGTTGAAATATTTTACAACTGAAGCTCACGTTCACTCTTTTCCTTAAGAATTCTCTTATTAACAGAACAAAAGTGAGAACCCATTACACTTAATGAAGACATGTTTGCCAAGCCTTTTATTTATAATACTTGTTTTTTTTCCATGGTGTTTCCTTCTTGACTATAAAGTGTTATGATTGTTCATTCAGATCATTTGGAAAATAAGAAAGAAATATCATAGAGATTTACCTAATAAGTGGTCACTCTATATGTAGACTTTTCTCTCTCCTCTTTTTTTTGCAAATGTACTTTAAACATTTCTTAGCATAACTGAGTATCTCTGGAAGCATGATATTTAAGTTTTATTCTTTCTCTTCATATTTTAAGACCTACCAAAATTTGGATTGTTTGCCTTTTTTCCCCATCTTGCAATATTTTTGTAATAAGTATCTATTTTAAATGGTTATCTGGTTCTTTTTCTTTAAGATACATTCGTACTCAAGTATGCTGTACATTATTTTAATCTGATAAAATTAATTTTTGTTGTTCATAAAGTTTCTCTGAATCTTAGTTAACTTGATGGCACTTAACAACAACAAAATTGATCAACAATGTATAATATAAAAAGGAAATACTATTACAATGTTTTTTTAATGGCATTTGTCTTGTTACATAGAGTTATGATGATAACTTCAATGAAAATGGAACTGAAGCAGTCCATGTTGATCCAGAAAATACCAATTTAAATCAAGACAGTGCCAAAGAATTGGGTGACAGTCCCCAAGGAAGCATCAGTGTCACGGAGACCACTGAGCAGCGTGAGGACACAAGAAGTGCAACTAAAAGGTGAGTTAAAGTTTCTTAACTATTTCCCTTTTCTTTATTTGCTTAAGTAATATTTTTCTGTGTGTTTTTGGTAGAAGATCACATAGCAAATTAGATTTGCATCGGACAGTTTCTGCTGTAAGTGTTCAGTGATATTACTTTTTTCACAATCTCGCAACATTTTCTTTAATTGTGTTTCGCTGTTCCATTTCTAATTCTCTAGTTCCCCTAGTTCAGTTTAAAGTTTACAGACCACCTTAGGGCAGCAGTGTTAGGGAATCCTCTAGGCTGAACCTCCCCTGCCTGTACATGTTCTACAGAGTTACAAAACCGTTACTCCTTAATGCTGCATTGTTTTTCATTGTGTGAATGTACCACAGTTTTCAAGCCCTTCATTTGTTGATGAGCATTTGGCCCTCATCAGAAAGTTGGTAGTATAAAAAGAAAGTTGGTAGTGGTGGTTGGGCACCATCTGGTTCTTGTGGTCTTGGATCATTAACACGTTGCTACACACTTTAAATTGATGACTGTGCTTAGAAACACATTTTGCCGTTATTTGCAGCAGTGTGTTAAAGCTGAGAGCTGTGTGGTTTCTTAGCTCTGTGGAAAGATTTATTTTTATAAATTTGTGTGTGTGTGTGTGTGTACTGTCAAATTGGATCTGACTGGTAAAGGAAGAGATTGCCCTTCCTTCTCCAGCAGAGCATCTGGTGGGTTTGATCTGTGCACCTTCGGGATTGGAGTGCAGCTTCTTGCCACTAGGCCACCTGAGCTCCCTGAAAGATTTTTTTTCTAAGGCTTTGGTTTCCTCCTTTCTCTTTTGCACCTAACAAGTAGACACATAGGCATGTTTTCATGTCTTCAGTAGATGTTCTTAGTATTGCACAGTGTGAACTTTGTCACTTGACTGACTGACTTGACCCATTAGGGTAAGATCTTAAGCCTTTAAACCCAGAAATCCATTCTTTTTTTTTTCCTTGTTGTGAACCTTCGAGTGAGATCCGACTGGCACAGGAGGAGATTGCCCCTCCTTCTCCAGCAGAGCGTCTGGTGAATTTGAGCCGCGAGCCTTTCGGATTGCAGCAAAGCTTCTAACCCCTAGGCTACAAGAGCTCCCTGAGAAATCCATTCTTGGAAGGTGTTTAATTATATCCTAGGATCTGTCTTGGAGGAAGTGCATTCACGGTATTCCTTAGAGACAAAGATAGTGGAACTTCATCTCGTGTACTTGGGGCATAGTATCAGGAGAAGCCAGATATTGGGGGGAAAACATGAAAACGTAGGTCAGTGGAAGATCCTCAGTGAGGTGGATTGACACAGTGACTGTAACAATGGGCGTGAGCGTTGTAGAAGTTATGAGGACGGCACAGGATAGAGCATGATTTAGATCCATTGTTCTTAGGGTCACTGAGTTGTAGTTAACTCAGTGACACCCAACAACAGCAGCAGCATTCAGTCTGTATGCAGAGCAGATTATCTGATAGAATGGACTAGATAGAGGAGGCGGTAATATTAGGATTGCAAAAACACTGATTCACAACTGGTGATAGGTAGATGAAACAGCATTGCTTGCTGAAAGGAAAGAGGACTTGAAACACAGTGGAGCTCAAAAACTAGCCTTCAGTATGGATTCCACCTCAACATAAAGGAAAAATCAGGACCAAAACACGTTGAGAAACAGAAAATATAGACATTGGCAAAGATTAAATTTTACTTCTCTAGGCGTGCTCATGGAATCAGCAGCCAAGAAATCAAAGCTTTGTATTATCTTGAGCAAATGTGCTGTATAAAAGACTTTTTAAAAAATGAAAGCATGGAACTGTCACTTTGAGGACCCACACCGTGATCTTGTCATTCACCTCATAGGCATGTGTAAGATCAACAGTCAGTAAGGGAAACTAAAGAAGAATTGATGCCTTTAAATAGGTGGAGTTGTAAAAGAATAATGACTGTTCCATGGACTTCCAGATGAACAAATTTGTCGTGAAAGAGGTGTAGCCAGAATGCTTCTTGGAGGAAAAGATAGCAAGACTTTGTCTCACATACATTGGGCGTGTTGTGAGACGGAGCCAGTCCTGGGAGAAAGGTCTCTTGTTGGGTGAGGGCCAGAGGACAAGAGGAAGAGCCTCAGTGAGATGGACTGACAGTGGCTGTAACAGCGTCCTCAGCACAGGAGCGATTGTGAGCATGGTGTTCACATCAGGCAGTGATCTGTTCTGTTGTACATGGGATCAGCATGAGTTGAACCAGCTGGGTGACAGTTATTAACAGCAACCTGCAGACAAAGCATTTGGGGAAGAGATTGCAAGAAAGAACATGAGAGAGCCATCCCTGTGGTTCCGTTGCCCCCTGAGGTTCATCTTTCGGGCTGGGCTCTGTAAATCTCTGGTGGTCTCAGTAGATCAGCACTGCTGCGGTATCTGTATCTCACAGCCTGGTGACGTGGACACCTCTGTGTTAGGAAATGTTTGTCCCAGACTTGACTGGGCTCCACTAGTTGTATTTCGAGGAAACTTAAGTTAGTAAAATAAGTGAATTCACCTTAACTTGTGAACAAGATGATGATGAAAAAGGAGAGACTAAAAATTCTAGACTACAGATGTAATATTATGCTGAATTACTATTTTTTTTCCCTAGTGTCCCTAAACCCAAAGGAAAGAAAGCCAAAGATACAAAAAAAGCAGTCAAAGTCCCTGTTGAATCACAGTCAGAGGTAGGTCAAAATCAATATTTTGATCTTTTTTGGTGGACCTTGCTGTGTAAGTAATGTAGTGTTCTAAACATGTAACTCTGTCTCGTGAATGCTTCTGCCTAAAAGCTGCTGCCAAGGTGGGGATCCTTCAACTTTCCCTTGGCAACCTTAGAATGTATACTTCTGTTCCTGTCCTATCATTCTTTCTTTTTGTTTGTTTTATTCAATAATTTATATACATTGCTTTTATTGCCCTCTCTCAAGTTCCCATTGCATCATACATATTTTTAAATGTCTTATTCCCGTATTAATCTCTGCTGCCTAGTGACTTCCTCTTTATTCCTTCCCCCGGTCCTCCTCTTTCACTTTTAAATAGTTATATATATATATATATATATATATATATATATCTTGTACCTATTTTCTGATTACAGTATCAATATTGTCTTTATTTAAATTCTCTTCAGGTCAGGTCATCCTTCTTTGTCTTGGTCTTTGTAATGTTCTTTTAGTTTGTTCATTACATTTTATTCTTTCCCTCGCCACTCCACCTCTCAATTACCCTCCTATTGTCACAATAGTGGCCTTATGCAGTATTTTATCTTTTGTGACTGAGCTATTTCATTCAATATAATGCTATCTAGACTCTCACATATTTTGTCATAATTAATACTTTGTTCTTCTTTAGTACTGCATAGTATTCTATACTGTGACTATCCCACAGGTTTTCTATCCATTCATTTATTGATGGTCATGTAAGTTGTTTCCATTTTCTTGCTATTATGAACAGTGTTGCTAGAAACATAGGTGTATACCTGTCCTATCATTCTTAAAGTAACAGACACACTGGAAATATTAGATTGTGCACCAGAAATATCACTGTTCAGTTTTCCGTGACTTTGAAGTGTGACACCTCAGTGATGATAAGACGATAGCTACATGAGTACACACATTTTGCAGATTAATTGTGAGGCACAAATTATTCCCCTCTGGTCTGTGGGGCACATACCATTGATTGTCCTCCCACCCTTCTGGCTGACAGTGTAGGTAATGAGATTCCACATCCAGGACCCTTCCAGCAATGGCGTGAGGTAATGAACTGTCATCTCCGGGAACGCCTGCTGTCACTGAGTGTCTGGGTAGCTGTCCGTTTCAGAACGGCATCTTTACACTTTGCTATTGTTGGCTGTTTGGTTTCCACATTGCAGTATAAAAACACTGCTCTCAGAAAACAGTGCCTTTGTTTACAATTCTTTGTCTCCTCAGGGCGATACTCTTCTCAGCTGTTCCACATGCCATGATGAATTCCCATCGCGGAACAAGCTCTTTGAACATCTAAAAGCCTCTGGTCATGCAAGAGCGCTTTCATCATCATCATCTTTGAACAGTGCTGCAAGTAGTCGAAGCAAGAAAGAAAAACGTCGCAACAGATAGAATGTCTCTCAGCACTTTTTTCTTTCTGTCTCTAGATTTCTAAACCAAAAACTGAACTGAAACCATCTAAAGAGTTAAAATTTCAGTGATCTGCAATTGGTTGCATTGTGGAAGATTATTTTCTACTTTGTAAAAACTTTTTTTTTGTTTAATATATATATTTTTGAACATTTCACTAGTGATTGACTGAATTCTGCTGTTGCCATCTGAATTGATTTGAATGTCTCAAAACAGGTAAATATTATAAAGTATGCACTCTTGATTACTTTTGGCTCATATGACTATGTACAGGGAGAATTAAATTATTTTAACACACAGAGTCCCCTTTCCTGCTTTATTTTGTGAATTTTACATTGTTGTTGTTATATACTGTCAAGTCAAACCCCACTTATAGCTGATCCTCCAGTGGGTTTTCAGAGGTAGTTAATTGCATGGGAGGAGATGGTCCATCTTTCTCCCTCGGAGCAGTTGCTGGATTCTAAACATGGACCTTTGGATAGGCAGTGTCATGCTTTACCAGTGTTGCCTTTGAGCTGTGGGGTTGAAGGAGAGTACTGAGTGTCCCTTGGACCGCCAAAAGAATGAACAGATCTGTCTTGGAAAATGTGCACCCAGAGTGCTCCTCGGAGGCACAGAGGGCAAAGCTTCATCTCACAGACTTTGGACGTGTTGCTAGGAGAGGCTATTTGAAAGGATATTATGCTTGGAAGGGTAGAGGGTCAGTGAAAGAGAGGAAGACTCCCTATTAAGATGGATTGACACGATGACTGCATCAGTGGGCTCAAGTGTGTCAGAGACTGTGAGGATGGCACAGGATAGGATGGGATTCGGGTCTGTTCATAGCATTGCTCTGAGTCGTACTCAACAGCACGTAACAACGACAGCCCACCAGGTTCCCTGAACTTCACTTTACGCTTTGAAAAAATCCTTTTACAACATGTTTTCATTTTTGTGTTGTGTGTGTGCATTATACATGTATATATTTCCGTGTGTGTATGTGCGTGTGTGTAACACTCAGGTGCTAACTGAACAATTGATTCTTCAGACCTGCAGCTTCCCTGCTGAAGGATGATTTGGGATGTGGCGGTCAATCCTTAAGGGCAGTGACTGACAGAAACAAATTGAACGTATGTGGGTGTGTTTCAAGAATAGTAACTTGTGAAGGCAGAACTGTTATTTCATTTGATATTTTACTGTTTATCATAAATAAGATACTTTTTTTTTTGCTTTTCTCGCTGTGATTTGAGTTGTGAAGGTAGATGGATGCAAAGTGGATTTATACAGTACTTCCCTCCTGGGTATGCTGACAAGTGGAGAGTGATGGAACAAGGAAGCAGGCCGTTTAGAATTTATACTGGCTTCTTTAGCAAGGAACATGTCCTGCCTAGGGCTTTTTCCTTTACTATTTGCGACTTTTTTCCTCCCATATCATTCAGTGCAGATATACTGAGTGGACTGATACTTAGGTCACAATGTCTAGCAAGGATGATTATGAAATTAATTTCTATGTGGAAAATTCTGATAGCAAAGTATAATTAAGTGCATTGACTGATGATGAGTCAATTTTGAGGAAAGATTAAATAAGCAGTTCTGCAAAGTAACCTTAAGCTCTCTAGCTTGAAACACAATCTTTTGTTCAGTGAAGATACAGCTTCCTTATCTTCTTGAGTCCTCAGTTATGGACAAGATGTAAAATTAGTTCAGAATGACACTTTCCATTCTCAGTGTCTTAGGTATCATTATTACTTCATGGCATTTAATGTTGCATATAAGTAAGCATTTCAGACTTAAAAATTTTATTTTCCTTTTACATCTAGAGATAATGTCTGTTTTCCTTTGTTGTTGTTAAGTGCTATTGAGTCACTTGTGACTCATAGTGACCCTATGTACAACAGTCCTAAACCTTGCTCTATCCTGTGCCACTCTTACTGTCTCCAACACACCTACCTCCATTTCCCCAGTTACTGAATCAATCCATCTCATCAAGGGTCTTCCTCTTTTGTGTTGTTCTTCCACCCTCCCAAGCCTGACATCCTCTCTAAGGGCTGGTCCCTCCTTGCAACATGTCCAAAGTATGTCAGATGAAGCTTCAGAATCCTTGCCTCCAAGGAATAGCCTGGTTTTCACCCTCTCCAGGAAGAACCTGTTTGTTCTGTTACCAGTCAATGGTCAATACTCTTCTTCAAAACCACAGCTCAAAGGCATTCCTTCTCCTTCTATTACCCCTCATCATTGTCTAGCTCTCTGATACATAGCAAGTGATTGTAAAGACCACGGCCTGTATCAGGCGCACCTTAGACTCCAGACTGGCATTGTTGCTCTTCAGTACTTTGGAGAGTTCTCTGACAGCAGACTTTCCTAATGCTGTTCGTCTTTTAATTTCCTGGCTACTGGTGCCAAGAGTGTTGATTTTGGAGTCAAGCAAACTGAAGCTGTTAACAATCTCAATCTCTTCACCATCTGTTTCCTTTACCACCTTTTTATTTCCGTAATTTCTGTCACTAATTCTTCCTAATTGTTTTAGTTTCACCACCCGCATCCCCTTTTTGATCCTGTCAAGGATAATTATGAAACAGTTTAATAGTGTTGTGTCTTCTGAGCTGCCCTTGCCCCAGACCTCATCTGAGCACTATTTTCATCTAATTTGTACTAAAAATACAGCCTCCATTTTGATTACATCTTATTAATGAGCTGAAGAATATATAAGTACAGTATTAAATGCAAAGTCGTCAGCTATACTACAAAGATTCTTCAGACTTCCTTTTAAAAAAATGGCAATATACACAACCAAAGATTCTCACCACTGGGTCATTTGTTAGCACCATGATAGATGAAGAAGAGATTGAGTTTCTTAACCAATACAGCTTGCTTGGCTCCACAGTCAACACTCAGTAGTCAGGAAAGCAAAAGACAAATTAGGGAAATCTGCTGTTGGGGATCTTTCTAGAGTACTGAAAAGTAGCGATGTCAGTCTAGAGATTAAGGTGCACCTGATCCAGGCTATGGTCTTTGCAATTATTTGCTTTGAAACAAAGAGATGGACAGTGACTAAGGAGAATAGAGGAAGAATCAGTACCTTTAATTGTGCTGGAGAAAAGTATTGAACATACAAAGGACTACCAAGAAAACAAACACATCTGCCCTAGACAGGGTGAAAACAAGTTGTTCCTTGGTGGCTAGGATTTTGAAGCTCTGTTTCAAATACTTTGGGCATGTTGCCCAGAAGTACCAGTCCTTGGAGGAGGACATCATGCTTGGAAGGGTGGAAGGACAGCACAGGAGAGGAAGACCCTGGATAAGATGGATTGACAGAGTGACATGTAAATGGGGGTAGGCACGTCAGAAGCAGTGAGATTGGCTCAAGTTAGGACAGGCTTCAGAGCTGTTGTGCATAGGGTTGCTGTGAGTTGCAAGCAACATGATGGCACAAAACAACAACATACACAACCAAACAGATCTATTCATAACTTTTGCATGTACTGATCAGTAATATTGGTTACATACTTTACATTGCCACTGTCTACCTGTATTGTTGCATCACCTTTGGATCTATTCTCTCTGCTCCTTGAAGTACTCTCTGTGTTTCAGATTAATTGTCATCAGATTAAGCTCTTATAGATAATCTTTATAAGAACACTATACATATGGAACTTACCTGATGGCCTACACAGGAATCAGATTTATTGTGGGAAAAGTTGTTGAAGCTCAGTATCAGCTGTGAAAATTAGGCCAGGTGCTGATTGTGAAACAGACCATCAAGTGCTCATGCAAGTTCAATTAATGTGCTGTGTTTCACCCAAAACACTACGAAATATTTTTTACATTTATTATTAATTTCAATGAAAATTTACAGAGACTTTGGGTTTCCATTCATTCATTGTTGCACTTTTCTCCCCTCCCAACCCTCCCCCCTAACACACTACCATCTTGGAAAAGTAAAAGAAAAATACTTTCATTGTTTTACAAACCCTTCCCCTATGCAGCCTGAAATGTGCAAAGACCTGGAGTTGGAAAACCAAAAGGGATGAACTTGGCATTTCTTAACTGAAGAACAAGTTTATGTCGTGAGTGACAATACTTAATTAAGCATGCTATAGGCAATGTTGAATGACCCAAGAAGCATCAAAAGAAGACAGAAGGGAGTACACAGAGTCACTGTACCAAAAGAATTGGCAGACACAGAAGAACTTCATGAAACAACATAGGGAAAAAAACCCCCCACATTTCATTTTTTCCATGCGCGTTTTATAGGATTTCAGGGTTATAAACTATACCCCAAGCCTAACTAAGAGTAGAGACTTGGGTAATACCTTCTGGTGGGATGGGGCTAATCTCTCTCCTTAATACCATTCAACTCATCCTTGAGTTTGGTCTTTAGATTAGACAAAGATTCTAGAATCTACTATTAATACCATTGGGAAATGGTATTGGGAAATAAGGAGACATATTGCACTGGGCAAAGTCTGCAGTTAAGGACCTCCCCAAATTATTGAGGAGTATTGATGTCAGTTTGAAGACTGAGATGCGTCTGATTCATGCCATGGTCTTTCTGATCACTTGCTCTGCATCTGAGAGCTTGATAGTGAATAACAGAGAACAATTGATGCCTTTGAGCTGCAGAAGAATACTGAACATCCCATGGATGGTCAAAAGAACAAATACTATCTTGGAGAGGGTGCAGCTGGAGTGTTCTTTGGAAGCAGGATTGATGAGGCTTCACTTCACATACTTTGGGCATGTTGCTAGAAGGGGCTATTTCTTGGTAAAGGACATGATGATAGGAAGGATGTAGGGTCGGTGAAGGAGAGGAAGACCCTTGACCAGGTAGGTTGATGTGGTGACTGCTGCAGTTGGCTTTATTGTGTTAGGAAGTGTGAAGATGACACAGGATAGAACAGAGTTCAGATCTGTTGTTCATAGGGTCTCAATGAGTTATACTCAATGGCACCTAACAACAGCATGGTCCTTATGGGAAGCCAATACTAAATATATGTAATAAACCGAATGCTATTTCAGGATATGGGGGAGGCGCAGTTCAAACTGGAGTTCACCTTAAGGTGCTAAGGCAGTCCTTAAGGATTTACCAGATTCTTGCATTGTATTTGCTGATCCCTCCCTCCTGGGTCAAACAGAAGGTTTTCAATAGGAAGAGCTAGGCTTCATTTGCATTGAATTCTCTCTCTGATTTGCTTCTTGATTGTTGTTGTTATGTGCCATCCAGTCATTTGAGACTCATAGTGACCCCATGTACAGCAGCCCTAAACCTTGCTCTATCCTGTGCCAATCTCATAGCCTCTGACACACCCATCCTGTTTACCCCAGTCACTGAATCAATCCACCTCATAGAGGGTCTTC
>NW_006399941.1:6151571-6166984 GCF_000299155.1 Elephantulus edwardii
CCTTATTTTTTGCTATTTCCTTCAAAGCAGCTTGAACTTCTGCCTTCATCACCATAGGCTCTGGCTCAAATGCTATTTCATGAAATTCTTCTGTAACTGCCAATTCCTTTCGATACAATGACTCAGTATATTTCTTCCATCTTCTTTTGATACCTCCTGGATCATTTAACATTCTGCCTAAAGCATTCTTGATTGTAGCAACTCGAGGTTTGAATTTGCTCAGATACAGGCAAGCAGGAATGCGGCCCTTCATTCTATGGAGCTGCTGGTCCCCTGTCTTGAACCTCTCTGTTTTATCTCATTTCGGGTTGTCTGTCTCATTATTAATAATTATAAAACTACTTTACCCTCGGTCTGCAACAGTCCTAGTACTTAATTCATTATACTACACATTTAAATAAACTCAATTTCTCAGTTAAAGTATTTGCAGTGTGTACACTTAGAACTAAATGTGCGTTAAGTTCCAGAAATTTGCTGCTAAGCTTGTTTCTGAGGATGCAAACAGGAAGATGTATGTTATGCCAAGAAGAAAATGTCATTTTTGGTGAATCGTGGACATTTGATTTCCTTTGCAGCCAAGAAATCAAAAGATAAATTGCATTGGGAAAGTCTGCAGTCAGGGACCTCTCCAGAATACTGAGAAAAGCAACAACGTCAGTCTGGAGAATAAGGTGCCCCAGATCCAGGCCATAGTCTTCACAATTACTTATTATGGGTCAGAAAGCTGGACAATGACTAGGGATGATAGAAGGAGAATTGATGTCTTTTAGCCGTGGTGTTGGAGAATAGTTGAATATACCATGGACTGCTAAGAAAACATATAAATTTATCCTAGAGAGGGTGAAACCAGGGCATTCCTTGGAGGCAAGGATTCTGAGACTTCATCTGACACACTTTGGGCCTGTTGGAAGGAGGGACTAGTCCTTGGAGAGGGACATGCTTGGAAGGGTGGAGGGAGAGTGCAAGAGAGGAAGACCCTTGATGAGAGAGATTCATTCAGTGACGAGGTAATGATGGTAGGTGTGTTAGAGATAATTAGGTTGGTGCAGCATAGAGCAGTTTTCATGGGGTCGCTGAGTCCCAAGCAACTCAGTGGCATGTAACAACAATATAGATAATATTGTAAAGGACACATTTTACATTACTTTCTCTGTAGTAACTCTCTGTTGTGATTGAAGTTAGCTGAGGGGATATGCAGATAGAGTACTGAAGGAAAGAGGCTGAGGGATTTCTCATTTCTGTCCATAACTCATTTAGTGCCATAAAAACTGTGATTCTTTATCAAGCCTGGTTACATTTGCCTCTTTCAAAATAGTAATAGTATCCTTATCCCCAGCAAATGTTTTGCCAGTCACACTGGAGAACTGAAGCTGTTAATGATTTTGTTCTTTTTGGGTCAACAGTCAACACCCTTGGTACCAGCAATAAGGCAATGAGGAGACATATTGCATTGGGAAAGTCTGCTGTCAGGGACCTTTCCAAAATACTGAGTAGCAATGATGTCAGTTAGAAAACCAACATGCACCTAACTCGGACTGTGGTTTTCTCAATCACCTGCTATACATCTGAGAGCTGGATGATGAATAAGGATGACAGAAGAAGGCTTGATGCCTTTGAGTTGTGCTGGAAAAGAGTACTGACTGTCCCATGGAGTACCAAAAGGAGAAACAGATATGTCCTGGAAAATGTGCAGCCAGAGTGTTCCTTGGAGGCAAGGATGACGAAGCTTCATCTTTTATACTTTGGACATGTAGCTAGGTGAGGCTATTCCTTGGAAAGGGTCATCATACTTGGAAAGATGGAGGGTCAGCGAAGTAGAGGAAGACCCCCAAAGAGATGGTTTGACACTGTGACTTCAGCAATGTGACTTCAGCACTGTGTCTCAGGGTGAAGACGGCACAAGATAGTGCAAGTTTCAGAATGGCTGTACTTAGGGTCGTTATGAGTGACAGCATCTGTCAACAACAGTGGAAGAGCTAGTGGATGATCAATTACTTTAAAGCTGGCATGCATATTTTACTGATCATTGGTGGGTGATACTGTTATTTAGAATCCAGTAGAGACTTAGGAGAAGGATTTTATCCTTTTAAAGTAAATTCTCCCCATAGAATTTTCATATAGAACATTACTGCTCTAATGCTGATAGAAGAACATTCTAAACTTGGTATTTAGCTCATGTAGGACATCTTATTGCAACTGAGTCAATTCTGACTTAATAGTGATCAGATAGGACAGAGTTGAATTGCCCCTTAGGGTTTCTAGGTTGTAAACCTTTATAGAAGCAGACTGACTCATCCTTTTCCTGAGGAGCAGTTGGTGGGTCCAAACTGCTGACTTTCAGTCAACAGCTGAATTCTTAATCCACTTTACCAGTACAGCACCTTGTAGTATTTCTTTGAGGACCTGGAACCCATGAGAATGCTCTATTTTAATAACCTACCATCAACATAAGAATTATGTTGTTCTTCCAGTTCAGAGGACAGACAAACTTAATAAAAATATCTCTGACAGAAGAATTGATGCCTTTGATTTGTGCTGCTGGAGAAGAGTATTGACTGTCCTGAAGAGAGTGAAACAAGGCTGCTCCTTGGAGGCAAGATTTTGAAGCTCTGTCTCACATACTATGGACATGTTTCCAGGAGAGACCAGTCCTTGGAGAAGGGCTTCATGCTTGAAAGGATGGAGGGACATAGCAAGAGAGGAAGACCCTGGATGAGATGGATTGACTCATTTTCTGGGATAGTAGGTAGGGGCAGGTGTGTCAGAGACAGAATAGCTCAGGTTAGGACAGAGTTCAGAGCTATTGTACATAGGGTCACAGAGCTATTGTACATAGTCACACAGGTGACTCAACTATACATAACAACACCACCACCACCTTATAAGGAAGATGCTGACACCTCCACAGGTGGACATGTGTGGTAAGGAAGCAAACCAAGTTAACATTTTAGCCACTGGAGACTCAGTGACATCAAGAACAATGGCCTGAATGAGAACCTCCAGCAACATCATCTCATTGGTCCAAAGAACTCTCATTTACATAAAACCCACACCAAAAGGCTGTATAAACACCTAATCCTCTTAAAGCTCATCATCATCTCTACCCTTTTCCTTCCTGTAGAGGGTGACTCATCCCAGAGTTCCTCTTTCTGGAATGTACAACCCCTACTTTCTCAATAAACCTGCTTTAGCTTCACTTTTGATTCTGTCTCCTTGATTTTCCTTTCAGCAAGCTGGATGTCACAAGATGATGTCAAGCAAGTTAGAAGAGGCCCTGTTAAGAGCCACTAGAAGTTCTGTACACTTGTGGCAATGTCAACCTTCCTGTTATTTCTCACCGGGCTCACTTCTTTGTGTGGGCACTCACTTCCCAGTAACTGGCTCACGCTGTTCAGGAAGATTCTAGCAGAAATGGAGACACCTGATTTTAACTTTACATTTGACTCTCCTTCCCTGTGAGTTTGCCCCAAATCATCTAACAGCTAGCTAACTCCAAACCACAGGTAAATGGAGAAGTATGACTTAACAAATGTATTCTGTATCAGATGAACAGGAGGCAGAATGTCTGATAAGGCGAAACATTGATGAGGACGGTGACACGGGGATACATTGACCTCTTCTGGAGTAAAACATTGCCATGCCTTGTCTTTGGATTGAAGCTATGCCTACCTATCCACATTTATATTCATTCTCTCTCTCTCTCTCTCTCTCTCTCTCTCTCTCTCTCTCTCTCTCTCGTCCCAAGGGAGTCGATTGCTCATTTTTCACCAAGGATTTGAACCACCAGAGAGCCATCTCCTTTTGGTCAGCAACTTAAGCCTAGGGCCTGTGTCTCCTTGGAGGATATATCCAATGTCTCATTTTCAAAGCTTGAGCAGCAACATGGGCTTCATCAGGAAGGATAAGGAACTCTGCTGATGTCCAGGTTGCACTTTATGCAACACAGGTGGGTGGTGGTTGGGGCCGATGGGATGTTGGCCCTCTCTGGGCTGCTGGTCATGGTGCCATCGACTGTGTGTTAGGCCTCCATTCACTTGGATGCTGTTAGGTTATGCTGGTTACTGTGCCAGTCAGATATCTAAGGCATTGGTGTCTTCCCTATAAGGCACCACGCACATCTCCGGCTCTGATTGGTCTCCTTCTTGCCCTCTTGTTTATATTTTATCTCTTAGGGGTTCAGGTTGTGCTCTAATAGCTTGTTTGTCAAGGTCCAGCTGAAACTACAAGGTGCTTTCTGATTTTAACTTTACCTCTCCTTCGCCCCAAATAGCCTGGCTGTCCAACTCTTCACAACTTTGGAGTTTTGGTTTTGCTTATCCCTAATCCAGATTAATTGACACTTAAGTACATGTCCAGTTACTTCAGTGAGAGGATCTACTTTAATACCTCTAGTGGCCTAGGGGTAAGCAGCTGTGCTGCAATCCCAAAGGCATGTGGTTCAAGGCCATTAGTATCTCCACAGAGAAGGAATAGGCAATCTCCTGCCAATCAACTGCCTCTGAAGGCTCTGGGTTGCTTCTGACTCTATGGTACACAACAGCCCAAAAAGTGTATCCTGAGAGTTATTGACTGGAATGCCAGCACCAGCATTAAGCAGCTCGCTACACATCTTTTGAAAAAAATCTGTAAAATAGAAATGGAACCAGCTTTGCAGAATTATAAACACTGAAGCCTTTGAAATGTTTACAGTTTTTCCTTTTCCTTTTTCTTTGTTTTGCTTTTTTGTTTTTTTCCTTGTTGTGTACTGTTGAGTTGGACCCAATAGGCATAGGAGGAGACTGCCCCTCCTTCTCCAGTGGAGCATCTGGTGGATTCGAATCGTGCACCTTTGGGATTGCAGTGTAGCTTCTTGCCACTAGGCCACCAGAGTTCCCTTTAGCTTTTATTTTTAGTAATCTCTTCTGCTTACATGTTTTTATTTAGTTAATTGTTCCGTCTGGCTTGTGATATAATTAAACCAAAGAAAGAAATGATAATTTAGAGGGAAATCAGTGATTATACTGATCTCATAGTGATTTTTTTTAAAGAGGTATACAGTTGATCTTTGCACAACCCAGACTTTTGAGGAAACTTTGAGGAAAGAAAACAACCCTTTCCTGCAGTTGAAAATCTGAGTATAATTTTTAGTTGACTAGTGAATTGCAAGGGCCTGTTTAAGTGCAGTTTTCTCCACTGTTACCTTTTTGGTGATCTCAAGTGTTAAAAATACCCCAAACCCAAGCTCATGGCCATTTCATGTCAGTTCTGATAAATACCAGCCATTGACTAAGTTTCTGAGTCTGAACATTTTTAAGGGAAGATTCTGACCGGGTGCAGCTGGTTGATTTGAACTGTCAGTCTTTTAGTAAACTCGGCAGGTCATGCAAGTACATCACCAGGGCTCCTTCAAGGCTACAAGTATCCTCTTAAAATGTTGTATGGTGTTAATTATCATGATCCCTTGGAATAGCCAGTAAATGCTAGACCAGCTGATGGCATGCCAACAATTGCCACTCAGAGAAGGTTTCTAACATTTTCTAAAAATGAAAAGTCACAATGATATAGCCTTTAGATAAAAGAAAAGTTTATACATCTTTGATGTTGTTGTTTACTATTGAGTTGAGACCGACCCATAACAGACCCTCCAGCAGGTTTTCAGAGACAGTTAATTACACAGAGATTGCCCGTCCTTCTCTCGTGAAGTAGCTTGTGTTGACCTCGAACCACGTGTCTTTGGGATTGCAACGCAGCTTCTTGCCACTAGGCCACCAGAGCTCCCTTATACATCCTTAGGTACTGGTTTTCATGTTGAATAAGTCTCAGATGCTTTTGTGAGTCCACAAATGTCAGTGGTCTGTGTATATTACAAAGCACGCGTTTTCAGTTGGCTGTAAGAAAGGCATGGATGATACTGAGGCTGTAGCTCCTGACCTGTTAGCCTCGTCCTGCTGACCCGCCCTCTATTAGCAGCTTTCTACCAGGACAGCAACAGCAGCCACCATATTTTCCACCTGCAGTTTCCAGAATCCAGAGAGCTTGAAGCCCAGCAGTCCTGATCTTGCCTGATCTGGTCTGACTCCCTGCTGAGAACTTTCAATTCACCTGTGATGTGCTGAGTCAGAATCCACAGTGATGTTTCTTATGTACAGCTAAGAATCGCCTGGCAGCTTTGTGGAACTGCTGTGACCTTCTGATAGAGCACACCTAGAATGAAATGCAAATTCTCAGCTGAGGGTGGAACAGGCATGAATTGCTTTGTAATCCTGTTGGCAAGAAAGCTCTCACTGCTCCCTGCCTGTCCTGGCCCCCTAGGATTTCTTGGAAGCCCCATTCTCCTTGGAACTCTGTTGTTAGAGAGACCTTTCTGTTCTTAATTCTTTTTTGTGATAACTTTTGTCTCAATCTACCAGATTGACAAGTAGAGAAATAACTCTTGTGTGAGTCATGTTCTTATGTTTTTGGCAAGATTATCAGGGACACTTTGTCATATTTCTATTTTAGAATTTTAAGTACTTATTTTTTTCAGAAAGTAGTAGTGATTTCTCTAAAGCTGACATAACTTTAGCTAGTTTGGAAAGTTAAAAAAAAAATAGTTACTCGCCAAGATTGCTTCTAAGGTAGGTAGAGGTTGACTTCTTTACAAAACTGAATTTGATCTCTAGCTCTTATTTTAGAATTTGTTTATGCACTTAATGTATTTTTCACATGTTCCAGATCAGCTTATATCCGACAGTATTGTTCAAGTCCTCATGATATTGAATCACATACCTTAGCCTAATTAACTAATTCCCTCCTGGCAACGAGTTGGTTTTCCAGATTTCACCACGTGTTCTTTCTGATGGATGAGTTTATGCTCACCTTTATACTTTTACTTGATCTTTTGTGTCCTTCACTTAAATTCTCGAGGGGAGGTGCTAAGTCAGAGGGCTCACACACTGGAAGTGTCAACATACACTGCAGGTTGCCCCTCCCCAAGGAAGAGCGTCTACTGTCTATTAGCAGTAGACGAGAGAACATCCATGTCATAGTATGGAAAGGCAAAACCATATAATGGTCTAATAGATTTTAAATATAAAAGGGAACTGAAGAAAAAGAATTAAAAATAATATTGAGCACCTCCATTTGCTTCAGAACAATAAATATGCTTGTCCTTATCTGCAGTGACATCAGGGGGCAAGCCTGTCTTCAGCTATGGTTGAGGCCATGGAGTGCTGGCCCTGTTCACTGATCTGTGACAGACAGCATGGGAGCCTCATCATAGCTTTTCACTGTGGGCATACTAAAACAACTGTCCTATAAAGAGAGCTCTGGTGGCACAGGGCACCGGGAATTTTGCAGCTAACCCAAAGGTTGCCCCTCTCTGACTGTTCAAATCTATCAGTGATATCATGGGAAAAAGATGGGGAAGCTCCTCTCATACAATCTACAGCCTCAGAAAAATTGCTGGAGGGTCAGTTATGAGTTGGTTCTGACTTGACAGCAATGAATTTGTGTTTACAAGGTCACTATGAGATGGAAACACAGAATAACATTGGCTATAATATCTCTAATGCCATGGCCTCTTCTAAACCCCCCTTGCACATCTGATAGGTCTTTGTTGATGTACTATTCCAATAATTTTGGATAATTGTCTATATGATCTTGTTTGCATGTGATATTGTTCAATAATTTCCACACTCTGCTAGATCATCTTTTTATATTTTTTGGAATGGGAATAAATATGGATCTTTCCCAGTCAGTTGGCAAGGTAGTTGTCTTCAAGATTTCTTGGCACAACCTAGTGAGTGTGTCCAGGGATGCCTATGTTTGTTGAAATATATCCATTTGTATTCCATAAATTCCTCGGGCCTTGTCTTTTGCCAATTCCTTCAGAGAAGCTTGAATTTCCTCTTTCATCACCATTGCCTCTTGATTATATGCTATTTTCATGAAATTATTTTTTGTCACTCAATTATTTTTTTTGTACAGTGACTCTGTGTACTCATTTTGTCTTCTTTTGATGCTTCCTGGGTCATTCAACATTCTGCCTATAGCATCCTTAAGTATTGCAACTTGACACTTGGACCAGGAAGCAGTTGTCAGAACAGAGCAAGGAAACACTGCACAGTTTAAAATCAGAAATGGTGTATATCAGGGATGCATCCCATTTCCATACCTTTTCAATCTATGTGGAACAGATCATCCAGGGGTCTGGGCTTTTATAAGGAGGAGTGTGGCATCGGGTTTGGAGAAAGTCTTACAACAACCTGTGCTATGCAGATAATACAACCTTGCTAACTGAAACTAAGCAAGACAGGATGTGTTTGATGCAGAAAGTCAAGGGCTGCAGCCTTCAATATTGATTGAAGCACAACATCACGAAAACAAAAATTCTCACCACTGGATCAATTGACAGCATCATTGTGGACGGAGAAGGGATTGAAATTATTAACAGCTTCAGTTTACTTGGCTCCACAAGCAATACTTTTGATATCAGTAACAAGGAAGTCAAAAGACAAATTGCATTTGGAAAGTCTGCTGTTAAGGATCTCACCAGAGTAAGGAGCAACGATGTCAGTCTAGACGCTAAGGTGTACCTGAACCAAGCCATGGTCTTTGCAATTATTTGCTACACATCAGAGAACTGGACAATGACTAAGGATGATAGAAAAAGAATTGTCTTTGAATTGTGGTACTAGAGAAGAATATTGAGCATACCTTGAACTGCCAAGAGAACAGGTTTGGGAGAGGGTGAGCCCAGGAAGCTCTTTGGAAGCAAGGATTTTGAAGCTCCATCTCACATACTTTGGGCATGTGGCCAGGAAGGACCAGTCCTTGGAGAAAGACATCATATTTGGAAAATGTGGAGGGACAGCACAGGAGAGGAAGATCCAAGATAAGATGAATTGACACAGTAACTGGGGTAATGGGGGCAAGTGTGTTAAGAACAGTGAGATTGGCTCAGGATAGGACAGAAGCTTTTTTTTAGTTCAGAGCTGTTGTACTTAGGATGGCTATTAGTTGCAAGCGACCTGATGGCACCTAACAACAACAACATAAGTTGGAAGAGTCAGTAGACGCAGCCTTGCTTGATGACACAATCTTGCTTTCAGAGAGTGAAGAAATTTTGAAGCAGTATGGACTGAGGCTCAATGTCAAGAAGACAAAGATTCTCACCACTGGACCAATTGGCAGCGTCAGGATGGATGGCGAAGAGATTGAGATTGTTCACAGCTTCAGTTTGCTCGGCTCCTCAGTCAACACTCTTGGCTCCAGCAGTCAGGAAATCAAAAAGCGTATCGCGATCGGAAAGTCTGCTGTGAGGGACTTCTCTAAAGTACTCAGGAGCAACGGTGTCTCTCTGGAGACTAAGGTGCACCTGATACAGGCCACGGTATTTGCAATCGCTTGTTATACATCAGAGAGTTGGACAATGACTAGGGAGGACAGAAGGAGAGTGGATGCCTTTGAGCTGTGGTGCTGGAGAAGAGTACTGAATGTACCATGGACTGCCAGGAAAACAAACAGATTCATCCTGGAGAGGGTTAAACCGGGCTACTCATTGGAGGCAAGGATTCTGGGGCTTCGTCTGACATACTTTGGACATGTTGCCAGGAGGGACGGGTCCTTGGAGAGGGACATCATGCTTGGGAGGGTGGAGGGACAGTGCAGGAGGGGAAGACCCTCTATGAGATGGATTGATTTGGTGACTGGGGTAATCGGGATGGGTGTGTCAGAGGTAGTGCGGTTGGCGCAGGATAGAGCAGGGTTTAGGGCTGTTGTGCATAGGGTCACTATGAGTCGAAAACAACTCGACAGCACACAACAACAACAACAACAACAACAACTGCAGAAGATTAAAGACTACAGTCTTCAATATGGGTTACATCTCAACATAAAAAAAACCAAAAATCCTTACCCCTGGGCCAGTAAGTAACATCTTGATAGATGAAGAAGGGATTAAAATTGTCAAGTATTTTATTTTTACTAGGATCCACAATCAACACCCCTGGTCAGCTGCCAAGAAATCAAAAGACATGCTGTCTGAGAAAATCTACTATCAAAGTCCTCTCTATAGTGCTAAAGAGCAACAATGGGAATTTAAAACTGAGCTGTGCCTGACTCAACCATGGTCTTTTTAATGACTTTCTATGCATCTGAAAGTTGGACAACAAATAAGAATGACAGAAGAATCTATGTCTTTGAATGGTGGTGTTAGATAACAGTATTGACTGTCCCATGGACTGCCAAAAGAACGGAGCAATCTACCTTGGAGGAATTGCAACCAGAGTTCCCCTTAGAAGTGAGGGTGGTGAAACTTTGTCTCACCTGCTTTGGGCATATTTTCAGGTCCTTGGAGAGAGACATCATGCTGGGAAAGGTCAGCGGAAGAGAGGAAGATCTTTGATGAGATAGACTGACACAATGACTACGACCATGGACAAGAGAGAGATCATGAGGCTGTTTGAGGATAGGGCAAGTATCAGATCTATTCATACAGAAACTATGAGCTGCAGTCAACTTGATGTCACCTAACAACATAAAGTTGCAATGAACTTGAAGGATATGTCGCTCTCTCTCTCTCTCCCCCCTCTCCCCTCTCCCCCCCTCCCAGTTGTGGTTAAGTGCTGCTGGGCCAACTATAACTAATAGTAACTTTATGAACAGCAGATTGCAACCATGCCCTAGCTAGCACCACCTTCACAGAGGTCTGATATACTCAAGCCCATTGCTACAGTCACTGCGTTAATCCATCTAGTTTAGGGTTTTCCACTTTTACTTTCCTATTCCTGCTGCCCACAGGCTTGGTGACTGAAATCCAGAATGCTGTGATTTATTTTATGGTTCTGAAGGTTGGAGGATAACATGGGTTTCCCTGACCTAGAGCCACAGTGTCAGCAGGGCTGGCTCCTTCCGTAGGCTCCAGGGGAGACATTCCTTCACCATCTTTTCCAGATTCTGGGGAACCCCGGTAATCTGTGACTTATCCTTTCTGCCTGTTTTTCAAAGCCAGTAACAGCTAATCTAACACAGTACTACTCTAACCTGAGATTGCTTTTTCTGTCAGTTAGTCTCTGAGTATGATTTCCTTCTATTTATCAGGATCCTTGTGATTATTATATTGGCACCACCTATATAATCCATCTTATCTTCAATTAGATGATCCTCAGTCACATCAGCGGTGGCCTAGTGACAAGAAACTGCACTGTAATCCCAAAGTTCAAGTCCATCGGCTGCTCCAAAGAAGGATGGACAATTTCCTACCATGTGATTTACATTTTTTACAAACCCACTGAAGGGTCAGCTATGGTTCAGTTTTGACTTGACAACGCATGACAACAAGAAGTCACATCAGCATAATTAATTTTCCATGCCATACGTTAGCATATTCCTAAATTCCAGGGATTAAGGAGAAGACAATCATGCTGGGAAAAGTGGAGGGTCAGAGGAAGACCCTTCACAAGATTGACTGACACAGTGACTGCAGCAGTGGGCCTGTGAACATGTGAGGATGGTATAGAATAGGACAGGGTTCAGAGCTGTTGTTCACAGGTTACTGTAAATTGAGATCATCTTGGTGGTGCTTAACAACAAAGGATTAGGATACGGACAGGGGAACTCTTCCACAGGTCTCTAACCCAGAGGGCTTTTGCAAAGATGGGACCAAGGATACATAATGACTGAGGATTCAGTCTGTCGACTTGTCAACCTTCAGCTGGTGCAGAGACTGAAGGAAACATACCTGTGAAGAGCCAGTGACTCAGCCTGGAGCATGGGCTGTCCTGCCAGCTAGTCAACCTTCAGCTAGACTGTAAACTTCTCCAGGGCAGGCTTGAACCCTGTCTTCCTTTTCCTTTATGTGCATCTAATATGCATCCCATTCTGGGACTGATATTTGACAGGATAGTGTTCTGTTCTGTTGAACCCAAGGTTGCCATGGGGGCCAACTTACTGGCAGCTAACAATGCCAGCCACACCAAGCATGGGGCCAGAAAATTAGCATACCTCCTGAACTGACATCCAAACAGATTTGAGAACACACACAGGAGAAAGCTGAGCGCAATCAGAGGGTTCCGACCATCCATTGTGTTATGTTGAAAAGAAACAGAATGAGCAGCAGCAAAGCATTTTGTCTGATAATTTAAAAGCCAAATCCTGAGGGGATATGGTGAGATGTTGTTGTTGTTGTTATGTGCCGTTGAGTCGTTTGTGACTCATAGTGACCCTATGTACAAAAGCCCTAAAAGCTGTTCTATCCTGTGCCAATCTCACTGTCTCAAACACATCCATTCCCACCACTCCACTCACAGAATCGATCCATCTCATCGAGGGTCTTCCTTTCCTGCACCGTCCCTCTGCTCTCCCAAACATGATGTCCCTCTCCAAGCACCAGTCCCTCCTTGCAACATGCCCAAAGTATGTCAGATGAAGCTTCAGAATCCTTGACTCCAGGGAACATTCCGGCTTCACCCTCTCCAGGACAAACCTGTTTGTTCTCCTAACAGTCTATGGAATGTTCAACTCTCTTCTCAAGCACCACAGCTCAAAGGCATCAATTCTCTTTCTATCATCCCTATTCACTGTCCGACTCTCCAGTTCCTAGCACGTAATTGCAAAGACTATAGCCTGGATCAGGCACACCTTAGTCTTCAGCCTGACATCGTTACACTTTAGTACTCTTGAGAGGTCCCTCACGGCTGACTTTCCCAATGCAATTCGTCTCCTGATTTTCCTGGCTGCTGTTACCAAGAGTGTTGCCTGTGAAGCTAAGCAAACGAAAACTTTTAACTATCTCAATCTCTTCACCATCCATACTGATGCTGCCAATTGGCCCAGTGGTGAGAATCTTTGTTTTCTTGATATTGAGCTTCAATCCATATTGAAGACTGCAGTCCTTGACCTTCTGCAGCAAGCGTGTCAGGTCCTCCTCTGTTTCAGCAAGCAGGGTTGTGTCATCTGCATAACACAGGTTGTTGACGATTCTTCCACCAATCCTGATGCCACATTGCTCCTCATGCAACCCAGCATCTCGGATAATTTTGTTCTGCGTACAGATTGAAAAGGTGTGGAGACAAAATACATCCCTGATGGACCCCTTTCTTGATTTTAAACCACCCAGTGTCTCCCTGCTCTGTTTTGACGACTGCCTCTTGGTCCAAGTATAGGTTTCACATTAGCACAATCAAATGTTCTGGGATTCTAATTTTTCTCAGAGTCACCCACAACTTATTGTGATCCACACAGTCAAAAGCCTTTGCATAGTCAATGAAGCACAGATAGACATTCTTCTGGTATTCTTTGCTTTCTGCCAAGATCCATCTTACATTAGCTATAATATCCCTAGTAGGAACTCTTTTACATTGTTGGTGGGATTGTACAATGTTACAACCACTCTGCAAGGCAGTTTGGCATTTCCTCAAAAAGCTGAACATAGAAATTCCATATGACCCAGCTTTTCCACTGCTTGGAATACACTCTGAGAAAATTAGAACTGAGGCACAAATGGACACTTGCACACCAGTGTTCATAGCAGTATTATTCACCATCCCACAAACATGGAAACAGCCCAATTGTCCAACCACAAATGAATGGATTGAGAAATTATGGTACATTCATACAATGGAATACTATGCAGCACACAGGAGCAATGATTTTGAAATTATTACCTAACCTCCTCTCCATATTTTGATCACGTATATCCTTTTTCAGATCTCCTTAGTTTCCTAGTTAGCTCTGCTTTGGGTATATTTGCAACCTATACTAATAAGAAGGGAGCTTTGGTGGCCTAGTGACAAGAAACAGCACTGCAATCCTAAAAACATGTGGTTCTAAGCAACCAGTTGCTCCATGGAAGAAGGATGGGCAATCTCCTCCTGTGTGATTAACTGCTTCTGAAAATGCATTGGAAGATCGGTGAGCTATACGTTAGTTCTGACTCTATGGTACACAACAACAACATATTAAGAAGAAGTATTGGAGGTGGAGCCCAGATTGAAAGTCAATCAAAATGAGGAGGAACAGCTGCAAACGTCCTTTAATAGTTGAAACATGGAATGTAGAGTATTGAGTATCCCATGAACTGACAAAAGAACAAACATTATGTCTTGGGGAGGGTGTAGCCAGTATGTTCCTTGATTAAACATCACTTCATATAATTTGAGTGTGTTGTTAAGAAAGTTATTAATTAGAGAGGGACATCACGCTTAGGAAGATGGAGTGACTATGAAAGAAAGACCCATGACCGGGTGGATTGACACAGTGACTATGGAAATGGCCTCAGGTGTGTCAGAGATTGTAAGGATGGTGCAGGATAGGACAGGGTTCAGATCTGTTGTTTATAGGGTCACTATGGGTTTTACTTGACCACACCTAAAAAGAACAAGAACATGGATGTAAAAATATCATCAGCCAAACCCTGTATATGGTTATGGGAGTAGTCCCTTTTACCTGCCCATATTTGTTTGTATTGCCATAATTAGTCTTTTGAAATTACATCATCAAGCCTTCCTTAAATTAACATGAGGTTGTAATGGAGTAACAAATTGACTCATTGCCTTCAATGAACTGACTCATAGTTATTCTTCAGTGGGTTTTCAGAGATTGGAAATTGCATGACTGAAGATTCCCCATCTTTGGTTAGCCATCAGTATGGGCTGAAGCTTAACATTAAGGGGACAAATATTCTCGAAATAACATGGGTAACCTTAACACTGAGTTTTGCTCCAGACCTGAATCCTAAAACCAGTTTCAGAGACAAAAGGGAAATACAACTGCCAGTTAAGGAAGTGAAGAAAGATGGAGCCTCAGGGTTCAACCAGCCATCCCCACTAGACCCATCTTGGCAAACACTTCGCAGTCCAGAGGGCAGTAAATGTCAGGAAAATATCTTCTAACTGGACAAGAAGGAATGCAACTTCAACCCAGGAACACCAGTGAGATGTTAGAGTGGGATCCCCTTCCCCCTACACATCAACGCATGTTCAGCATGAAGAAGCCAGAGTCTATGCCCGATGCCCAAATGAGAAATCCACAAGTGAATAAGACAATTTTGTTGTTGTTGTTGTTATGTGCCGTCGAGTTGCTTGCAAATCATAGCGACCCTATATACAACAGCCCTAAACTCTGCTCTGTCCTGTGCCAATCGCACTGTCTCTGACACTCCCATCCCGATTACCCCAGTCACTGAATCAATCCACCTCATAGAGGGTCTTCCCCCCCTGCGCTGTCCCTCTACCCTCCCAAGCATGATGTCCCTCTCCAATGACTGGTCTCTCCTTATAACACGTCCAAAGTCTGTTAGACGGAACCTGAGAATCCTTGCCTCCAAGGAACAGAGCAGTTTAACCCTTTCCAGCATGAATCTGTTTTCGTAGCAGTCCATGGTACTCTCAATACTCTTCTCCAGCACCACAGCTCAAAGACATCAATTCTCCTTCTATCCTCCTTGGTCATTG
>NW_006399941.1:6168294-6176850 GCF_000299155.1 Elephantulus edwardii
GGGATGAGAGTGTCAGAGACAGTGCGATTGGCACAGGACAGAGCGGAGTTTAGGGCTGTTGTACATAGGGTCGCTATGATTCGCAAGCGACTCGACGGCACATAACAACAACAACAACAATACTCCTTTTAATTTCCTGGCTACTGGTGCCAAGAGTGTTGACTGTGGAAAAAAAAAGATGTAATCACTATTGGACTATGCTTACCATTACCCTGTCTCTTCTGGTCCTCTGAAGAGCAACAGTGTCATTCTAGAGACTAAGGCACACCTGATCCAGGCCACAATCTTCATAATTACTTGCTATATGTCAGAGAGCTGGACAGTGACTAGGGATGATAGAAGGAGAATTGATGCCTTTGAGCTGTGGTACTGGAGAAGGGTATTGAATATACCATGGACTGCTAGAACAAGCATGTCTGTCCTATAGAGGGTGAAATCAGGCTACTCCTTGGAGGCAAGGTTTCTGAAGCTTTTTCTATTATACTTTGGACATGTAAGAAATGATTAGTCCTTGGGGCGGGACATCATGCTTGGGAGGCTAGAGGGACAGCGCAGGAGAGGAAGACCCTTTATGATATGGATTGACTCAATGACTGGGGTAATGAGGGTAGTGTGTCAGAGACAATAAGGTTGACACAGAATCAAGAAGGGTTTAGAGCTGTTATACATAGGGTCGCCATGAGTTTTAAGTGACTCGACGACACATAACAGCAGGAACAACATGTTATAAATGATAATTATATTCTATATAAATATATTTTTTTCCTAAAAGAAAAATAAAAAAGATTCCCCATCTTTATCCTGAGGAGTAACTGGTGGATTGGAACCACCTACCTTTGGGTTGAGAGCACAGCTCCTTATCCCCAACCCATCAGAGCTTTCATATACTAGAGTAAGGTGGATCATATTCCAATGTAACTGACATCCTTGCAAAGGGAAGATAGGGATGTGACAATGGAGTCCAAGACCACAGTTGTGCTCCCACAAGCCATGAAATACCTGGGAGGATCAGAAACTAGAGAGAAGCAAGGAATATTCTCCCTAGAGTTTGCAGAGGGAGTGTGGCTCAGCTGTCTTCAAATTTCTGACTTCCAGCAGTATGAGAGAGTAAGTTTCTGTTGTTTTAAGACTGAGCTGGTGCTATTTTGTCATGGCATGCCCACCACTAAGACTTGTGGGACCTGAGGAAGAGAACAAATGTAGACCCACATACCATATGTCCAAGACTTTCAGAGCTATAAATCAAGCACACTGCAAAATTAAATATGCTGTATCCTGGTTCTGTAGGTGGTAGGTGTTGCAACGTTAACTAAAAGTCTAGTGGATCTAGTCCACCAGCTTCTCTGCTGGAGAAAGATGGGAAGTCTCTTTTTTTAGAGTTACAGTCTCAGAAAGCCAATGGAGGTTTATAGAAATTGAAATAGAATAGAATTTTAAAATTTATTATTAATTTCAGTAAAAATTTACAGAGACTTTGGATTTCCATTCATTCATTGTTGCACTTTTCTCCCTTCCCAGCCCTCCCCCCTAGTGCACTACCCTCTTGGAAAAGTAAAAGAAAAATTCTTTCATTGTTTTACAATCCTTCCCTAGGTCCACTCCACTATGCAGTCTTTACTCTGGACTCCCGTCGTGACAAAAATACCTAATCATATATCCCTTTTAATCTGTTTTCTCCCTCATCTGTTTCAATGCAGTATATATATACATTATTGAACCCATAGTCTTCCGCCAACCCTGATATCAGTCCTGTTTACAACAGTGGTACCATGCAGTATTTGTCCGTTTGTGACTGAGATACTTCACTCAGCATGTCCTCCAGGGTCACCCATTCTGAATAATATTGCATGTGTTCCTTATTTTTCTATGCAGCATAGTATTCAAATGTGTGAATATACCACAGCTTCTCTATCCATTTGTTTGTTGAGGGGCACTTAGGTTGTTGCTAACTCCTTGCTATTGTGAACAAAGCCATGATAAATATAGGTGTGCATATATCTGCTTGGGTGTCAGTTTTGGTCTCTTTGGGGTATATTTCCAGTAGTGGAATTGCTGGGTCAAATGGTTTCTCTATTTGCAACTTTTTGAGAAAGCACCATACTGCCTTCCACAGTGGTTGCACCATTTTACACTTCCACCAACAGTGAATAAGGGTTCCAGTTTCTCCACAACCTTGCCAGCATTTGTTGCTTGATGTTCTGTTAAATTTTGGTATTCTGACTGGGGTGAGATGATATCTCATAGTTGTTTTAATTTCCATCTCTCTTAGAGCTAAGGATTTTGAACATTTCTTCATGTGCTTGTTAGCCATCTGAATGTCTTCTTTGGTGAAGTGTCTGTTCAAATCCTGTGCCCATTTTTCAATTGGATTATTTACATTTATCTTGTTGTGGTGCTCAAGTATTTTATAAATTCTAGATATAAATCCCTTATCTGACATGTCATTACCAAATACTGTTTTCCCAGTCTGTGGCTTCCCTTTTTACCCTGTTGGAGAAGTTTTTGGATGTGCATAGGGATTTGATTCTTAGAAGGTCCCATTCATCTATTTTATCTTCTCTTGGTTGTAGGTTTTCGAAACAAATTTAAAAAAAATCTATTGCTTTGAATTGCAAAGAAATTGTTCATATATGTTCTTGTGATTTAGCTGTTCCCTCCTAATAATGTCTAAAGTACAGAAAGTGAAGTCTCAGCACTCTATGTTCTAAGGGGTATTCTTGCTGCACTCCTTCCAAACCAGATCTTTTTCTATCTGGCTATTATTGTTATGTGCCATCAAGTCATAACCAACTCGTAGTTGACCTTCTAGCATATGTTCAGAGGCTGAACACAGCAATTGCCCATATTTCTCTTGCATCATTAAAAGTTCCTCAACATCATAATTGAAAGTCATCAATTCTCCAATCTTCTTTATTTGTTGTCCAGTTTTTGCATGTGTATGAGGTTATTGAAAATGCCATAGATTGGATCAGGTGTATCTTAGTTCTCAAACTGATATCTTTTTACTCCTTAGAAGATGCCCTTTGGGAATGTGTCCATCTTAGAACTCACATTAGAGAAGACATACATGTAAACCTGTGGGAAATCATTCAGATCTTAGTGGTCACTTGGTACAGGAGAGTTCCCAGTGTAAAGGTCTTTAAACAGAGAATGTGAAGAGTAGTTCAGTGTTTCTTCAAGCTAGATCTATTTTGATTATTGTAGAAAATGGACATTTGCTTTGTAAATGTGGGGGGTTTGTTTATCTATGTTTATTACTTTCTCATTCCCATGTTAAAATTTCTCTTTCACAAGGCTGTAACCAATGACACTGCAAATGCCATTGATGGAAGGAAAAAGAGGCTCTTTGCTACAGATTTGCCCAAAGCAATATATTGTTTAATTTTTTTACTAGACAAAAGACAAATATTCTCACCACCAGGCCAATTTGCAGCATAATGACAGATGGAGAAGAGGTTGAGATTATTAGCTATTTCAGCTTGCATGGTCCAACAATCAATACTCTTAGCACTAGCATTCAGGAAATCAAAAGACAAATTAGTTTGGGAAAATCAGCTGTCAGGGACCTCTTCAGAGTGCTGAAGAGCTGTCAGTCGGGAAACTAAGGTGCACCTGATCCAGGCCATGGTCTTTGCAATTACTTGCAATGCTAAGGATGACAGAAGAAGAATTGATGCCTTTGAGTTGCGGTGCTGAAGAAGAGTGTTGAACGTACCATAGACTGCCAAGAGAATAAACAGCTCTGTCTTGAAATAAGTGAAAAGAGATTGCTCTGTGGAGGCAAGGATTTTGAATCTCTATCTTACATACTTTGGGAATGTTGCCAGGAAATGTCCTCAGAGAAGGACATCATTCTTGGAAGGGTGGAGAGACAGTGCAAGAGAGGAAGACTCTGGAGATGTTCTGACGCAGTAACTGAGGTAATGAGAATAGGTGTGGAAGAAACAGTGGGATTGGCCCTGGATAGGGCATGGTTCAGAGCTATTGTGCATAGGATCACTGTGAGTTGCAAATAACTCGACACATAACAAACAGCAAGTATTGCAATTTGCATTCTAATTACTAAAACTGTCGTTTATTTTTTAAAAAAAATTTATACCGATTTATTTACAACGTTTGAATACATTATTTTTCACAAAATACTCTTCCTATTTCCTTCACCCACTCATCAAATTGTCCAATCTTATGATTATCAACCCCTCTGCCCATCCTCACCCATCTGCTTCCACCCCCTCTCCCAAACCTTTGATCCTCGTGCTCATTCTACAATAATGGTTTTATACAGTATTTGTCCTTATGGGATTTAATTAGTTCACTCAGCATAATGTTCTCCAGTCTCTCCCAAGTCAGGTAGTAATTTACAAAATCATTGCCTTCCAGAATGGTTGCACCATTTTACAATCCCACCAACAATGTATAAGAGTTCCTTCTTGCCACATCCTCTCCAACATTTATTATTTGCTTCCATGTTAAACTTTGCCACATTTACTAGAGTGAGATGGTACCTCATTGTGGTTTTGATTTGCATCTCTCTCATTTTCAGTGATTTGGAGCATTTCCTCATGTGTCTATTGGCCATTCAAATGTCTTTTGTCCATTTTGTAATTGGGTTATCAGTCTTTTTCTTGTGGAGGCCCAGGAGTATTCTGTAGACTTTCACTATGAGACTCTTTTCTGAGATGGTATTGCCAAATGTTTGTTTTCTTTTCATCTTGTTGGAAAAAGTTTTTGATGTGCACAGGGATTTATCTTTAGAAGGTCCCATGCATTAATTTTATCCTCTTCAGATTGTGCAGTTTCTTTATACTGTAGACTAGGCCTTCTAGCTTGATCCCAGTTTGTTTCTTATGAACTTTATGGTTTTGGGCTTTATTCCCAAGACTCTGACCCACCTTGAGGTGATTTTTGTGTATGGTGTGAGATGTGGATCCTGTTTCAGCTTTCTGCAGTTAGCAGTCCAGTTTTATCAGCTCTATTTGTTGAAGAGGTTGTCATTTCCTCATTTGATAGGTTTTATTTCCTTGTCAAATATCAGCTGACCATACATACCTGGGTCTATTTCTGTGTTCTCAATTCTGTTCTGTTTGTCTATATGCCTGTCATTGTACCAGTACCATGCTGTTTTGGTTACTACTGCTGTGTAGCAGTTTTTGAGGTCAGGGAGTGTTATGCCTCCCACTTCATTTTTGTTTTTACAAGTTACACTGTCATTTCTTGACCAAGTTGGGCATACTGTGAGTAGAAGATCTCTTTCTCCAAGAAATCAGATGGAGAAAGTCTTTGGTGTCCCTGAACTCTCTTCTCTGGATTTTGATGGTTTCCCCGATTCTTCTAAAATTCCATGGTATTGTTATGTGTCACAGAGTCAACCACAGCTCAGAACAATCCAATGAACAGCAGATTAAAATTTTGTCCTATCATGCACAATCTTTATGCTGTCCTCCATGTTCAAGTTCAATGTTCAATCACTATGTCAATCCATTTCCTTGAGGATCTTGGTCTCTTTCAAGGATCCTCTGCTTTTTTCAGTCGTCATGTCTTTCTCCAAGGATTAACCCCTCTTGATAACATGCCCAAAGTATGTGAAATGAAATTTGTTCTTTTTTACCTCCAAAAAACACCCTGCTTGCATTCCACTGAGATAGATTTGTTTATTCTTTTGACAGTCCACAGAATGTTCAGTACTCTTCAGCAACAACACAATTAAAAAAACAGAAATCCTTCTTTGGTCTTCTGTCCATCTTTCACATAAATTCATTGTCCAGCTTTCACACAAATATGAAGCAATGAAGGTGCTCTACACCTTCTGGGATGCCATACTCTTCTGGTGGGCTTTTTTGGATTTTTTTTCGTACAAAGTGAAAGATGCCTTTAGTTTTGTTAGATGGAAAAAAGAGTTGAGAGTGAGAGAGAGAGAAAGAAAAAGCTGGTCCCAAGAAATGAACAGAACTTTAATGTGTGATCTGAGAGGGACGTCTGTGACTGCAGGAGAAGGTAAAAATGGTGTGAGGGCAATTGAGGACAGTTCCTTTTTATAGGAGGCTTTAGGGGGGGACTAAGGAAGATGGAATTTGGCTAGGAATTTGGGGTGGGGTCCTGTTAATTAACTTGGGTGTGGGCTTTTGTGATCAGAGCCGACTTAACAGGATCCTGTCTCTGGTCTGGTGTGATCAAGCTTGAGGGAAATTGTGGCATTCTTCCTCCCAGTTTTCTCTATCCACTGCATACAGATGTCATCTCTGGGATTACAGAGGGATTAATGAATTAATCTGCTGCTTCTGGCTTCTTCCTCCTCCCTTTTGCTAGAGAACAGCAGGTTGTATGAGCTGGCTTTGAGTAATATTCATCAGACAAGGGTGATTATTCCCTTCAAAAATTAGTCTGCAGCACTGTTGACTGCAGCTCTTCAGTTACAGATTCTTCTGTGGGCAAAGCTCCATAGCAGCTGGAGTTTTCTCAGACTTGAAGGCAATGACTGATGAAAGCCAGGAAATTTTGTTATACATGGCAAGTACTGAACATGGTCAGTTGAAGTTTGCTTCGTTACCTCAAAATCATCTTCAAATGATTGATTCAATTTGTTTTGTTCAAAGCATGCCATTAACAAATTGATGATTCATGAAGAACATGTCAACTTCTTATGAAGATGCTTATGAAGATAACACACTTGTTAATGACTGAATTGTTCTTCAACTGATTCTTGTAGGTACATAGACTTCTTTTGATGCTTCTATGTATTAGACCCAGACCAAGGTCAAGGGGGAGAATAAAGAATTCAAAGAATAGGACATGTCAACAAAAGGAGTAAACCATCTGGCTGAACCATAAACCACTATGGAATGCCCCTCCCTTCCTTCCCTGAAGACCCTGCTATAAAAACCTTCCCCAACTCACCTTGGGTACGGCTTCCCTGGTCTCTCCCTCTCCAGACCAAGGAACCTTACCTGGGAGCTCCGTTAATAAAGTTGCTTTAAAAAATTAAGACTTCTTTCTTTCTCTCTGGTTCCCCTTGAGTCCATGAACTAACACTGTGTCATTCACTATTTCTCCCATGGAATCCTTCACTACTGCAGCAAGAGGCTTACATTTTTTCTTCAGTAATCTGAGAATGTTGTTCCCTGTTTTATTTCTAACTCCACATCTTTTTATATTCCATTGCTTCACTTTGTCTTTTTCAGCCACATTTTGAAGTCTTCTGTTCAGCTCTTTTACCTCATCATTCAGCTTATTATAGTCAAGGCTAATTTTCTTTAAAATTTAATTAGCCTTTCTATTTTAGTTCTTTGCTATCCTATCAGCATTAATACAGTGATATTTTAGAAGAGAAGGAAACAATGATTCTGCTCACCCATTTGCAGGGCCCTTCATAATAGCATTATGCATTTTTAAATGATTCTGTTTTAGAGTTTTAAGTTGATGTCAAACCTATTGGAAACATAAAGATCTAAAGCTTTCTTTTTTGATGTATTTTATAATGCTTGATAATTTAATGAAGCAAATTTCTCCATCATAAGCACTTATTATTTGTATCTTGCACTTATGTGCTGTAAATATTTCATTACAGTATGAAGAAGATGCTCACTGTGCAGAGAAGGGAACACTGGTGGTGCAGTCGTAGGAAGCTCACTGTTAACCATAAGGTGGCGTTTCTCTGTGGATTCAAATATACCAGTCCCTCTGCAGGAGAAAGAGGAGCAATCTCCTCCTGTGCAGTTTACAGCCCTTGAAAATCCACTGGAAGGCCAACTCGCCTCTGAATTGCTGACTACATTATCCATAAGAAATTATTCTTTTAAATAAGTAAAGTTTTTTCCATACACACGCCAAACAATTTTCTTCCCTTTCTTTACTGCAGTAGAGGGATTGAAGGATGATTTAGCCTAACTCCTCTACCTCGTTGCTAATCCCCATAATCCCTTTGAAGAGGGATTTGAGGATTAGGGAGGAGAGAAGGTTTAAGGGCTGCGGAAAGATATGAGTGAGTCTGAGTGTAACTGGTCAGTTTGAAGAGGCGGGGAAGGTGGAGGAGCAAGGCTTCTGGGGTGGACAGGCACTTCCTGCCCATAGAAAAGATGGCTTGCGTGGGTGGGCCAGGAGGGAGGGTTCCTGGAGTTGGTTCTCAGAATCTAGCGTTAATATCTAGGAACTTGCTTAGACTAAAAGGGACCTCCTGCCAAGGTTCTTTTTTCTTGTGGTTTAGACCATCGGAAGTTGTTACCCTGCTAACTCAAAGTCCATGCCTCTTGGTAGGCTTGAATACCCCTGCTCCTCTGTTAGATTCATAGTCTCTAGAAAGTCCCTGGAGGGTCAAGTGAGAGTCAGTTCCAAGTTGATGGCAGTCAACTCATTGCTATGAGTCAGAATTGACTCAGAGTTCATTCTCTAGCATGTTTTTAGATGCTGTATATCACCTGGGGAGGGAATTGCCCATCTTTCTCACTCAGAGCAGCTGTTGGATGTGGTTGTTGTTGTTGTTATGTGCCGTCGAGTCGTTTCCGACTCATAGTGACTCTATGCACAACAGCCCTAAACCCTGCTCTATCCTGCGCCAACCGC
>NW_006399941.1:6178581-6189142 GCF_000299155.1 Elephantulus edwardii
TCCAGTGCAATCTTCAGAGTTTCTTCTGACATCCATTTTGGTCTTTTCTTCCTCTTCTGTCTTTGTAATGACCGTTTACACTCTTCCTGGATGAGATCTTTGACATCCTCCCACAACTCATCTGGTCTTTGCTCATTAGTGTTCAAGGCCTCAAACCTGTTCCTGAGATGAGAGCAGCTGTTTGATGTACAACTTCTAAACTACTAGGCACCAGATGGCAATAACACAAAATTTGTTGTTCCAGTTTTTATGATACTGACATTCATCATCCCCACAGGCATTTTAGAAAGAGTAAAAGTTAAAAAGATTGTCTTCTACTAATCTCTACTCTCTCCTCTTCCTTGCTTTCTGAAAATTTGCTTAAAGTTCTAAACAGTGATATATGCTAATTAGAACTTTTAGCTAAAGCAGATGAAGAACAAGATACTAGAACAGAAATCTAGGGATTTAATAGGTTCTAATCAGTATGCTCTTTTCAATTGCTAACATTGGAGAACTAGACAGTGAATAAAGATGACAGAAAAAGAATTGATGCCTTTGAGTTGTGGTGTTGGAGAAGAATGCTGACTATTCCTTAGATTGTGAAAAGAATGAAGAGGTATATCTTGGAAAAGGTGCAGTCAGACTGCTTCTTGGAGGCAAGAATGGCAAAACTTCATCCCTCATACTTTGGACATGTTGCCAGGAAAAGCTATTCCTTGGAAAAGGATAGCATGTTTGGGAAGGTTAGTGAAGGAGAGGAAGCGCCCCAATGAGATGGGGTGGCATGGTGACTCCTCAATGGGGTCAAGTGTATCAGAGATGGTGAGGATGGCACAGGATAAGACAGAGCTCATATAGATTGTTCAGAAGGTTACTATGCATTGCACTTGACCCAATAGCACCTAACAATAATAGTCAATGTGATAGAATTAAATCTGTAGGCTGAGATATTCAATGTGTGTACTGAGAAAATAATTTGAGAAGCTGGACTCTATTAAGACGAATGTGACATCAGAATTGGAAGACTCATCAACAACTTGTATTATACATATGACACAGCCCTGTTTGCTGAAAGTGAGGAGGACTTGAAACATTTGCTGCAGCAGATCAAAGACTACAGTCTTCAGTATGGATTGTATCTCTACATCAAGATCCTCACCACCGAACTGATAAGCAACATCATGAGAAAAGATTGAAATTGTCAATGATTTCATTTTACTTGTATCCAAAACCCACACCTTTGGTATCTATTAGCAGTCAGGAGATCAGGAGATGAATTGCATTGGAAAAGTCTTCTGTCAGGGACAAAGTAGCGAGGAGCAATGATATCAGTTGGAAGACTAAGATGCACTGGATTCAGGCTATCGTCTTTCCAATCATTTGCTATGCATCTGAGAGCTGGATGATGAATAAAGATGACAGAAAAAGAATCAATACTTTTGAGCTGTAGTTTTGGAGAAGAGGACTGATTATCTCACGGAGTGTCAAAAGAATAGATACATCTTGGAGAAGGTAAAACCAGAGTGCACCTCACATACTCAGTCTCACATACTTTGGGTTTGCTGTTAGGAGAAGCTATTCCTTGGAGAGGGACATCATCCTTGGAAAGGTAGAGTCAGTGAAAGAGAGGAAGACACTCAATGAGATGGACTGACACAGTGATTATAGCAATGGGCTTAAGTGTGTCAGAGAGACGAGGAAGGCATGGATAGGAAAGGGTTCACATCTGTTGCTCATATGGACACTATGAGTGGTACTCAGCTTGATGGCACCTACTAACAGCAATTTCAATCATTGGTGGCCTAGTGGTAAGGAGGTATGTTGACAGTCTGAAGGTCTGCAGGTCGAATCCACTACCTGTTCTGCGAGAGAAAGATGAACAGTCCCCTCCTGTGTGATGTACAGCCTCCAAAAACCCACATCCACTGAACAGCCAGCTATGGGTTACTGAAGATCAACTATGGGTTAGTTCCAACCTGGTGGTATCTCATAACAACAAGCAGTGTGGTGCTGAGATGTAATCCATACTGAAGGCTCTAATCTCTGCTCTTGTTCAGTAAATGCTTTGAGTTCTCTTCACTTAACAGTAAGCAACTTTGTGTCATCTGCATTTGCAGGTTGTTGATGAATCTTCCTTCAAATACTACATTCATATTCTTCTTCATATAACCTACCTTCTCAAATTATTTGTTCATCATAAAGATTGAATAGGTATGGTGAGAAGATGCAACTCCAAAGTTCACCTTTCCTAATTTTAAACCGTGTAATACTTTCTTCTTCTGTTCTAAGAATTGCTTCTTGCCCTATGCATATGTTCCTCATGAACAAAATGCATGTGAAAGTTGTACAATAAATAAGGAAGGCCAAGGAAGAATTAATTGATGCCTTTGAATTATGGTCCTGGTGAAGAATATGCAACATATCATATTGTTGTTAAGTACTGTCAAGTCGTAGATGACTCTTAGTGACCTTATGAACAAAAGACCTGAACACTTGTAGAACTTTCATTTTTTTTCTCCAAGTTCATAGGGTTTCTGGAGGCAAGTTACTTCGGAAGTGGATGCTGCTCTGGCTTCCAAGCTTGTTTTAATCAGAAAGCTCCACCAAACACTGTCCACCATGGGCAGCTATTATGACTTTTGAGACCCTAGTGGCAAAAGTTTCAGCATCACAGCAAACCCAGATTACCATAGCACAGCAAATTGACGGAAGAGTGCTGTACAACTTAGAAGAAGGTTCCTCCAAAATATAGTAGCAAAGGATTAAAAGATAACCTCTTGGACCTGACTTATTAAATATAAGGGCCCTCCAGAAAGTTTTGTTGACTCTAAACAAGAGGCTTTAATATTAATAATATTAATAAACCAAACAAAAATGTATCAGATTGTAAAAAAAACAAGTAAGTCTTTCTTTTTTTTTAAACATTTTTAAAAATTTTTTTATTGTATTATTTTTACGTGTACCATCAAATCAGATCTGACTGGTACAGGAGGAGATTGCCCCCTCCTTCTCCAGCAGAGCATCTGGTGGATTTGAACCGCATACATCTGGGATTACAGTGCAGCGTCTTGCCACTAGGCCACCAGAGCTCCTTCAAATAAGTCTATCTTGAAAGAAGTGTAGCTAGAATGCTCCTTAGAAGCAAGGATGGTGAGTCTTAGTCTCCTATATTTTGGGCATGTCATAAGGAGGGGCTGGTCCCTGGAAAAAGACATTATGACTGGAAGACTAGAGGGTCTGTAAAGGGGAGGAAGGTCATAAATGAGATGCCTTGACATGATGACTGCAATGATGGGTTTAGAGCAGAGATTGGGATGATGGCACAGAGTCTGGGTCAATTGTACCCAGTGTCACTATCAGATGGAGCCAACACAGTGACATCTGACAAGGGGTGTGGATAGAGGCCATGTGTTGACGGTCAGTCTGGGCAAGGTGACAAGGAAGGGCAACAGAGCTAAAGGCTCGGACAAAGAAGGTCCAAAGAGGAGGAAAGGTAGCAAGGAAAATCCCAAACTTCCTTGACAGCCAGAGCTAGCTTGAATTAAAGGAGATAGGGAAGCTGTGACCAGGTTGGACACAGGGTAGATCAAAGGGATGAAAAAGGAGCAAAGAACAAGAAGCTAACATGAGGCACTTAAGCCAAGAATGCAGTTGAATCCACCCGTCCTGAAGCCAGAGGTGCTCCAGGGAGGAGAGCAAGTACGAAGAACATGGTGTGCTGGTGAGTGGATTCTAAATCATAGTGCTCTTAGAAGACAGAGAGAGTAGAACTGTTTGACAGCAGGATTTCCTAGGCTGTATTCTTTATGCTTAACCTTTGTGTCACCAGAATTCCCTATGAAGTCGGTATTGGGGGAGCATTTCTATTCTGTCATATAAAGCCACTATGTGTAAAGAATATAATTTAGGAAACCCAATGGAGTTAAATATATGGCTGTTAATGGAAAGGACAATGGTTAGAACCCACAGACAACTCTATGGGAAAAGACCTGGTGATATGCTACAGCCTAGGAAACTCTACTGCCCAGAAGGGTCAGTAGGACTTGGAATGAACTTGATGACACACAACAACAACAACAAACTCAATAGCAACCTTCTATTTGTTTAAGCTCCGGAAATCTGTGCTGAGGAGATCTAACCAGGATATCTAGGTGGGAAGTCTGAGCATCCAGATGGCAAAATCATCATAGATAACAAATGAGATAACGCAGTAAAGTACCACAGAGAGAAAAAGAGAAAAGGAAGGGTTCACAGAATATCCCTGGCAAAACCCAGAAAGAACCAGTTTATGAGAAAGTGAAGCAATAGAAGATGCTAAGAGAGTCAGAAAACAAAATATCAAGTGGGAATAACTTTCAAGAGGAAAGGGTGACCGTTAGTCTGATAAAGTGAGATAAGAACTGAAGATTCTGTTTAGTTGGGCAGCTCTGAATCGTGATCCTGCATGTGTGTGCATAGGAGTGGGGGGTAGGTGATGGGGAAGAAGAAGAGAAGGGTAGGAGGGAACAAATGTTTATGTAAAGTTACAGCTTGGCTGTGAATGTAAATGAGGAAGCCTGAGCTCTTGAAACCTGGGAGTCGGGGGAAGGCAGCACTGGGGGCAGAGAACATGGTGCTGAGCCCTGAGGGGGGCTGAGGGGACACTCCATGGGGCTGCGTGTGAGCAAGAGGTGACCAGGTGACTATTGGATGGTTTTAAGCAGGAGAGCGATTCATCTGGAATTTTTCCTAGGTAATCTTGCTATAAATTTATCCCCCTGAGAAGTTAAATATAAAATTATTTCCTGAGATTGAGAAGGGCAAGGATGTGAGGAAAATTCCCAGGTTCTTGGAAAATGAATATGAGGTTTTTAAAAGAGGTTTCTAGATTTGTCCTGATGTATGACAGTCTCATAATTCATCTAAAAACAGTTTTCTTTTACTTAAAAAATAATTTTAGGTACTTTATATCTAACTCACTGTAAGGAGGAGTCCTGGTGGTGCAGTGATTAAGAACTTAACTGTCAACCTAAAGGTCAGTGGTTCTAATTCACCAAGCAATTGCTGAGAGAGAAAAATATGGAGCAGATTGAATCTATCCGAATTTACAGTCTTAGAAACCCTATTTTCATTAGTTGACTTCAAGTAGACCTTCAAATAATGAAATCCCCATACAGAACTGGATCAGACAGTTGAGATTTGTGAAAAACAGTGTGGTCAGCATGGGATGACAGTGTCTCACCCCTGGTAACTTCAAAGAGCAGGATGAATCCCAATCAATGTCATGAATTTAGTCCAGTGATGTTAGACATGCTCTCACACATACTTCTAACAATTCCAGCACCAGCTACCTCTCCCACAGCATTCACTGCTTCTCTACTATCTAATTCTTTAAGTCATTGTTGTCAAGTCGGAAGTGACTCATAACTGACCTTGCAGTGGGTTTTTGGAAAGCTGTAAATCACACAGGATGAGATTGGCCATAATTCTCCTGAGGAATCACTGGTGAATTCAAACTCCTCGAGATGGATGACCTTTGGTTTCCCAGCACAGCTCTATATGGATTAGGCCACTAGGGCTTCCTACTTCTTTGTTGTTGTTGTTGTTGTTGTTGTTGTTGTTGTTATGTGCCATTGAGTCGCTTGCAATTCATAGCGACCCTGTGTACAACAGCCTTAAACTCTGCTCTTCCTGTGCCAATGGCACCATCTCCGATACACCCACCCTGATTACCCCAGTCACTGAATCAATCCACCCCATAGAGGGCCTTCCCCTCCTGCGCTGTCCCTCCACCCTCCCAAGCATGATGTCCTTCTCCAAGGACCGGTCTCTCTTTACAACATGTCCAAAGTATGTTAGACAGAGCCTCAGAATCCTTGCCTCCAAGGAGCTACCCGGTTTAACCCTTTCCAAGATGAATCTGTTTGTTTTCCTAGCAGTCCATGGTACCCTCAATACTCTTCTCCCGCACCACAGCTCAAAGGCATCAATTCTCCTTATATCCCCCCTAGTCATTGTCCAACTCTCTGATGCATAACAAGTGATCACAAAGACCATGGCCTGTATCAGATGCACCTTAGTCTCCAGAGAGACACCATTGCTCTTCAGTACTTTGGAGAAGTCCCTAACAGCAGACTTTCCCATGGCAATACTTCTTTAATATATTAAAAAATTCATTGCATGTTGTGAAAATGGCAGTACTACCAAAGGCAATATACACGTTCAATGCAATCCCAATACAAATATCAATTCCATTCTTCAACGAGATGGAAAAGGTGATCTCCATCTTCATTTGGAATGGAAAGAAGCCATGAATAAGCAAAGTACTCCTTAAAAATAGAAAAAAGGTAGGAGGCATCTAACTCCCTGATTTAAAATCCTACTACACTGCCGTGGTAGTCAAGACAGCATGGTACTGGTACAATGACAGACACATAGATCAATGGAATAGAATTGAGAACCCGGAAATCAGCCCATCTATTTATCGTCAATTGATTTTTGACAAGGAGATGAAATCAGTTAGGTGGGGAAATGGCAGCCTTTTTAACAAATGGTGTTGGTAAAATTGGAAAACTATCTGCAGAAGAATTAAATAAGATCCCCACCTCACTCCATATACAAAAACCAACTCAAGGTGGATCATGGACCTAGGACTAAAACCAAGGACTATAAACTTCATTCAAGAAAAGCTTGGAAAAACTTTAGTAGTCCTAATCCACAACATAAAGTCTTCCCAGTATTCTGAAAAATTTACAACCAGGAGATGAATGGAACCTTCTAAGAATCAAGTCCCTATGCGCATCCAGAAACTTCTCTAACAGGGTAGAAAGGGAAGCCACAGACTGGGAAAAAGTATTTGGTAATGACATGTCAGATAAGGGACTTATATCTAGCATTTAGAAAAGACTAGAGCACCACAACAAGATAAAGGAGAATAATCCAATTGAAAAATGGGCACAGGATATGAACAGACACTTCACCAAGAAAGACATTCAGATGGCCAACAAGCACATGAAGAAATGTTCAAAATCCCTAGCCCTGAGAGAGATGCAAATCAAGACAACCATGAGATATCATCTCACTCCAGTAAGACTAGCAAAATTTAACAGAACAGCAAGCAACAAATGCTGGTGAGGTTGTGGAGAGACTGGAACCCTTATTCACTGTTGGTGGGAGTGTAAAATGGTGTAACCACTGTGGAAAGCGATGTGGCGCTTTCTCAAAAAGTTGCAAATAAAGATACCATTGGACCCAGCAATTCCACTACTGGGAATATACCCTAAAGAGACCATAAATGACATCCAAGTATTTATATGCATACCCATGTTTATCACGGCTTTGTTTATAATAGCAAGGAGTTGGAAACAACCTAAATGCTCATCAACAAACAAATGGGTAGAGAAGCTGTGGTATATTCGCACAATGGAATACTATGCTGCATTGAAAAACAATGAACTCATGCAATATTATTCAAAATGGGTGACCCTGGAGGACATTATGCTGAGTGAGATATCTCCGTTACAAAGGGACAAATGCTATATGGTGCCACTGTTGTAGAATGAGGCTGGCATCAGGGTGGGGGTAAGACTGAGAAAAACTGGATGAAATATGTTTGTGACATTGAAGTCTATGTGGATGAGAATAGTTTAAAAGTATTATATTTTAGGGCATTATGTTTATTGTAGGAGTACGCAATGAGGGTTGCAGAGCGGATTATATTTGGGGGTGGGGGTGAGGTTAGGGGAGGTGCGGGGGGATTGTGTACCAATGAGGGAGTTTTGCTTTTCAAGGAGAGGAGCAAACGGGGGCGAGGGGTGAGGTGGGGTGGGCGGGGAGAAGAGTGCAACAATGAATGAATGGAATTCCAAAATCTCTGTAAATGTTCATTGAAATGAAAAATAAACTAAATAAGAAGGGAAAAAAATTCATTGCAATGGCCACACAGAACTCACAGGCAATATTTATGATTATGGAGTTCATCAGGGAAGTAACAGGTTATAGATCAGATTGGTAACTCTCAGAACACAATTCTTTAATCAGGACTGTGCCTCTTCTCAGGTGTGTTCACAGGAAGGTCTCTCTTGGATTCTTGGCCTTTCAGCCTCGATTTGTACCAGGTGCAGGCCAGTATTAGAAAGCTCTCTTAGCACTACCAATTATGTGCTACCCTTACTCCACCAGTAAGCCCAGGTCTGAAGGTCCTGTGCTCTGACTCTGTGGGTTAGCACAGCCAGCTCCTCCAGCAAGTGCCCAAACACACCCACTTCACCAGGAAGTACTCAGCTTGCTTGCAGCGTGAGCCAGGCATGCACAGCTCTGTCCTATATTGGTCTCTGCCGTAGTGTTATTACTCAATCCCTAATACCACCTCAGTCAGGAGTTGAGTGCCTAACTGTTGATGCCACAGTAGAAGTATAGTTTATTACTGTGCTGCATATTTACAGATATTATAGTATGCTACTGTTAGGTGCCATTAGGTTGGTTCCAAAAGTGACCCTATGTACCACAGAACAGAACAATGCTCAGTCATATATCAGCCACAGAATTGGTATTGGGCTTGAGTCCATTGTTGCAGCCAGATATTAATAAATATTTTTATCATCTTCCTCTTTTTTTTTTTTTTTTTGCTTTGGCCTTCTACTTTATTGAGCACAATGTCCTTCTCCAGGAATTAGTCTTTTTGTTTGGTAATATTTCCAAATTCCAAACTCTCACTATACTTGCCTCCAAAAAGACCCTAGTTTATTGCTGTAGTACATGGTGTTGTTATGCTCTGTTGAGTTGCCTCTGCCTCATAGTGACCCTATGGACAATAGCTCTGAACCCTGCCCTATTCTGAGCCAGTTTCACTGACTCTGAAACACCTAATACCATTGCTCATTGTTATTGGGTTAATCCATTTCATCCAGGAGCTTCCTCTCTTGCACTGTCCCTCCACCCTTTCAAGCTTGATGTCTTGCTCCAAGGATTTGTTCCTTCTGGCCTCGTGCCCATAGTGTGTGAGAGAAAGCTTCAAAATCCTTGTCTCCAAGGAGTAGCCTGGTTTCATCCTCTCCAGCACAGACCTATTTGTTCTCCTGGTGGTCAATGGTATGGACCAGCACCACGACTCAAAGGCATCAATTCTTCTTCTGTCATCCTTAGTCATTGCCGAGCTCTCTGATGAACAGCATATTGCAAAAACGATGGCCTTGATCAGGCACATCTTAGTATCTAACCTGACATTGTTGCTTTTCAGCACTTTGGAGAGGTTCTTAACAGCAGATGTCCCCAGTGCAATTCATCTTTTGATTTCCTGACTGCTGTTGCTAAGAGTGTTGATTGTGGAGCTTAGCAAGCTGTAATTGTCAACAACCTCAATCTCTTCTCCATCTACCATGGTGCTGCCAATTGACCCAGTGGTGAGAATCTTCGTCTTCTTGATGTTAAGCTTCAGTACGTATTGAAAACTACAGTCCTTGACCTTCTGCAGTAAATGCTTTGGGTCCTCCTCAGTTTTGCAAGCTGTAGAATATATTTCTAGATATTATTTTTATTACTATAACAAACAATATTTAAAATAACAATAATTAAGATAAAAGAACAACAATAATTATTATTGTTTTTAATGATATATCTAAAGCTCAAAATGATGGAAGGAGACCTGGTGGCCCAGTCGTTAAGTGCTATTTTTTATGTTTAAATATTCCCCTCCTGAGCTGTTTAACATTTCGGGAGTTTTAAAACTGGCCAGTGTCTTACAGTTGTGTTCTAATTACTGTCAGTCTGTGTCTTGTTTGGTAAAAGAGTTGATCTGGGCTGCTTGATCACTATCTTGAATTTAGACAGTTTTAACAAGAGGCAATAAAAAAAGTGCTTGGCAAGAACATAAGCTCCCTTCCTTATGTAAGTCGGCCTGCATCCCACCTCCTGTGGTTAGAGGCAAGAAATGGAAGGAAACTGAAAAAATGATGATGCTGAAATTCTGCCCACGGCTCCAAATGGAACGGGATAGAAATCCATCATGATTATAAACCAGTGAGAGAAATGAACAAACATAGTCTAAGGCCAGTTCCCCCCCCCCCCTTCTGTCTCTTATTTCTGACCTCTTGTTCGTCAGTCCCTTTATTCTCATGTTCTTGACCTCTTAAGTCTTCAACTCTTTTTCAAGAAGAATTAACAGTTTTTCCTAATACCCAGGTACTGGGAACAGCTAAGAAGCCTTTATAACCTAGAAATGAGACCCAGAGTTGGTTAACTTTAGACATTTCATTGGTAGCTTTAATTCTACAGTATAGCATTCTCTGGAAGTGTGAGACAAATAGGGCATACTAAGACCTGGTGGGCCTTACGAAGGCTCAAGGAATAGTTTGTTGTTTTTTGTTTGTTTCTTTTTTTTCCCCCACAGAGAAAGATATTCTAATGGCAGACACATGAAGAAATGCTCCAAAACACTGGCAATAATGTTGTTGTTGTTGTTATGTACCGTCGAGTCGATTGTGACTCATAGCGACCCTATGCAAAAAAACCCTAAACCCTGCTCTATCCTGCGCCAACCGCACTGCCTCTGACACACCCATCCCGATTACCCCAGTCACCGAATCAATCCATCTCATAGAGG
>NW_006399941.1:6191202-6192387 GCF_000299155.1 Elephantulus edwardii
TGCTCTGCATACATGTTGAAAAGGTATGGAGACAGGATGCATCCCTGGAGTACACCCTTCCCAATTTTGAACCATGCAGTGTTACCCTGCTCTGTTCTGACTGCTGCCTCTTGGTCCAAGTATAGGTTTCGCATTAGCACAATTGAATGTTCTGGGATTCCCATTCTTCTCAGAGTCAGCCACAGTTTGTTAGGATCCACGCAGTCAAATGCCTTTGCATAATCAATGAAACACAGATAGACATCTTCTGGTATTCTCTGCTTTCAGCCAAGATCCATCTAACATCAGCAACAATATCCTTAGTACCATGACCCCTTCTAAACCCAGCCTGGACTTCCGGCAATTCTCTGCTCAGATTATAGCGAAGAGGAATCTTACAGGTACACAGGAAAAGCCGGCAGGAAGAGATGCTGGGGACACGGAGAATGTGCTCCTGGGCAGAGGGAAGCCTGGAAGCTGTGCACCGGCGGAAGTCACCTCAGATAATAGCGAAGAGGCATCTTACAGGTACACAGGAAAAGCCGGCGAGAAGAGGTGCTGGGGACACGGAGAATGTGCTCCTGGGCAGAGGGCAATAATAGAGATGCAAATCAAAACCACAATGAGGTACCATCTCACTCCTGTAAAAGTGGTAAAGTTTAACAGGGCAGCAAATAATAAATGGAGAGGATGTGGCAAGAAAGGAACTCTTCTACATTGTTGGTGGGATTGAAAAATAGTGCAACCATTCTGGAAGGTGGTTTGGTGATTCCTGAAAAAGCTGAACATAGACATTCCATATGACCCAGCTATTCCACTGCTTGGAATATGTTGTTGTTGTTGTTATGTGCCGTCGAGTCATTTGCGACTCATAGCGACTCTATGTACAACAGCACTAAACCGTGCTCTATCCCGTGCCAATCCCATTGCCTCTGACACACCCATCCCGATTACCCCAGTCACTGAACCAATCCACCTCATAGAGGGTCTTCCCCTCCTGCACTGTCCTTCTATTCTACCCAGCATGATGTCTCTCTCTAAAGACCTGTCTCTCCGTACAACATGTCCAAAGTATGTCAGACAAAGCCCCAGAATCCTTGCCTCCAAGAAGCAGCCTGGTTTAACCCTCTCTAGGATGAATCTGTTTGTTTTCTTGGCAGTCCATGGTACATTCAATACTCTTCTCCAGCACCACAGCTCAAAGGC
>NW_006399941.1:6197408-6200188 GCF_000299155.1 Elephantulus edwardii
ACAATCAGCACTCGGCCTGGTTTTCACTGCTGATATTGAGCTTCTCCACCGAGTCTTTCCACAAATGTAATCTATTTGATTCCTATGCATACCATCAGGTGAGATCCATGTGTATAGCCTGTGTTGATGTTTCTTGTAGAAGGCATTTGCAATGAAAAAATCATTGAATGTGCAGAACTCTATCATTCTATCTCCAGCCTCATTTCTCTCACTGAGCTCCTATTTTCCAGCTACTGAACCTTCTTCTCTGTTTCCAACTTTTGCGTTCCAGTAACCCATTATTATCAATACATCTTGATTGCGTGTTTGATCAACTTCTGACTGCAAAAGTTGGTAAAAATCTTCTATTTCCTCTTCTTTGGTTCTATTTGTTGGTGCATATATTTTAATGATAGTGGTATTCTTTGGACTTCCTTGTATGCGTATGGATATTATCCTGTCGCTCACCACATTGTATTTCAGGATGGATCTAGAAATCACTTTTTTAATTATGAAACCAACCCTATTCTTCCTCACCTTTTCATCCCTGGCATAGTAAACCATATAATCATCTGATTAGAAATGTCCCATGCCAAACCATCTCATTTCGCCTATACCTAGTATATCAATATTTATGCATTCCATTTCTTTCTTAACAATGTCCAATTTTCCTACGTTCATGCTTCTCACGTTCCACGTTCCAATCACTAGTGTCTGCTTATAGCTGTTCCTTCTTCTCTGTATTTCTGTTTCTAAGATCTCAGTCTCAATTGCCATGTCTGCTAGTCCAAGTGATAGTCTAAGTATGCAGCACATAGGAGCAATGATTTTGTAAATTATTACCCAATTTGGGAGGGACTGGAGAGCATTATGCTAACTGAACTAACTCACTTCCACAAGGATACATACTGTAAAAAAACCATTATAGTAGAATGAGTATAAAGACCCAAGAGGGATGGGAGAGGCTGGAAGAAGAGAGATGAGGATGTGCAGGGGGATGGGAGATTAACCATGGTGTATCTCTTGACAATCTTATTGTCTCTGACATGCCTATCCCATTACTCCAGTCACTGAATCAATTAATCTAATCCAGGGCCTTCCTCTCCTGCACTGCCCCTCCACCCTCCCAAGCATGGTGTCCCTCTCCAAGGAGTGGTCCCTCCTTACAACATGTCCAAAGTATGTCAGGTAATTCTTCAGAATCCTTGCCTTCAAGGAGCAGCCTGGCTTCATTCTATCCAGGATGAACTTATTTGTTCTCCTAGCAGTCCATGATATATATATCCAATATTCTTCTCCAGCACCAAAGCTCAAAGGCATCAACTCTCCTTCTATCATCCTTAGGCATTGTCCAGCTCTCTGATGCATAGCAAATAACTGCAAAGATCATGGCCTGTGTCAGGTGCACCTTAGTCTCCAGACTGACATCATTGTTCCTTAGTACCTTGGAGAGATCAGCAGACTTTCTCAATGCAATTCGTCTTTTAATTTCCTGGCTGCTGATACCAAGAGTGTTGATTGTGGAGCCAAGCAAACTAAAGCTGTCAACAATCTCAATCTCATCATCATCCATCACGATGCTGCCAATTGGCCCAGTGGTGAGAATCTCTGTTTTCTTGATGTTGACCTGCAATCCATATTGAAGGCTGCAGTCCTTGACCCTCCACAGCAAGTGCTTCAGGTCCTCCTCAATTTCAGCAAGGAGGGTTGTTTCATCTGCATAATGCAGATTGTTGATGAGTCTACCTTCAATCCTGAAGCCACACTTCTCCTCATAAATCCCAGACTCCCTGATAATCTGTTCCACCTATAGATTGAAAAGATATGGTGATATGACACATCCTAGAAGCATACTCTTCCCAATTTTGAACCATGCAGTGTTTCCTTGCTCTGTTCTGATGACTGCCTCCTGGTCCAAGTATAAGTTTCACACAAGACAGAGAAGGAAAAAAACCCCAAAATGGATGTCAGAAGAAACACTAAATATTGCACTGAAGCGCTGAGAAGCCAAATCAAATGGAAGAAATCAAGGTAATAAGGACTTGAACAGAAGATTCCAGAGGGCTGAGTAGGAAGACAAAGTAAAATATTACAACGAAATGTGCAAGGAGCTGGAGTCAGGAAGTCAAAAGGGCCAAATTCACTCAGCATTTCTTAAACTCAAGGAACTGAAGAACAAATTCAAACCTCGAGTTGCAGTACTTAAGGATGCTTTGGGCAGAATATTAAATGATCAGGGAAGCATTAAAATTAAATGGAAAGAGTATATATAGTCATTGTACCAAAAGGAATTGGTGGACACAGAAGAATTTCATGAAACAATGTATGAGCGAGCAAGAGCCTGTGGTGATGAAGGAGAAAGTCCAAGCTCTGAAACAATTGGCAAAAACCAGGGCCCCAGGAATTGATGGCATACCAATTGATATATTTCAACAAACAGACTCTGCCCTGGATTTGCTCACCAAGTTGTGCCAAGAAATCTAGAGGACAACCACCTGGCCTACTTTCTGGAAGAGATCTATGTTTGCTCCCATTCAAAAAAAAAAAAAGGCAATCCAACAGAGTGTGGAAATTATCAAACAATATAATTGATATTACATGCAAGCAAACATCTGCTGAAGATTATCCAAAAATGACTGGAATAACACATCAACAGAGAACTGCCTGAATTGCAGCCTGGATTTACAAGAGGCCATGGTACTAGGGACTTATGACAGTTCTCTGCTGATGTGCTGTTACAGTTGTTTTTGAATAATCTTCAGTAGAATCTTGTTTGCATGTGAAATCAATGATATTGTTCT
>NW_006399941.1:6201586-6207810 GCF_000299155.1 Elephantulus edwardii
CTCATCTCACCAATGCCTAGTGTGTCAATATTTATGCGTTCCATTTCTTCCTTAACAATATCTAATTTTCCTACATTCATGGTTCTCACATTCGATGTCCCAATCATGAGTGTCTGCTTATAACTGTTCCTCTTCCTTTGTATTTCCATACGTGAAAGCTCCACCTCAATTGCCCTTTGTGCTATACTACGTGTGTTCTGTTGTACATAGGGTTTTCAGAGGCCTGCTATTTCAGAATTGGATGGCCAATCCTTCTTTCTAGTCTGTCTTAATCTGAATGTTCAGATTTAGAAGTATCCAACAGACAAGCATTTTACAGAAAACATGAAAGACATATCGCTTATTGTGGGGTTAACCATTAGTATCAGTGTTGTTCCTGCCTTTGGCACAAGTATCTTTACCCACTTATTTCTCTGCTCCACCATCCACCAGGATATACCCATCCACTTCTACTCACTCCCTTCAGCATCTCCCATTGTCCAGCCCTTGATCTGATAGCTTATATCTGAAGCTTCCTTGACTTCTGTGATTCCAAACAGGTCAGCTGCTGGTAGTTTCTTGTGCTGTGACCAGTGTCTCTTTAGAAAGGGTCATGGTACTAGGGATACTGTAGCTATATTGTAGGTAGTGTTAGATGGATCTTAGCTGAAAGCACGGAATACCAGAGGAATGTCTATCTGTGTTTCATTGACTATACAGAGGCGTTTGACTGTGTGGACCATAACAAACTGTGGCTGACTCTGAGAAGAATGGGAATCCCAGAACACTTGATTGTACTAATGTGAAACCTATGCTTGAACCAAGAGGCAATTGTCAGAATAGAGCAAGGAAACACTGCATGGTTCAAAATTGGGAAGGGCATACACCAGGGATGTGTCCGGTCTCCATACCTTTTTAACCTTTATGCAGAACCGATTATCCGGGAGGCTGGGCTCTATGAGGAGAAATGTGGTGTCAGGATTGGTGGAAGATCTATCAACAAACAATTTGCATTAGGGAGATGACACAACCCTGCTTGCTGAAACTGAGGAGGACCTGAAGCTCTTGCTTCAGAGAGTCAAGGACTGTAGCCTTCAGTGTGGATTGAGGTTCAATGTCAGGAAGATGAAGATTCTCACCACTGGACAAATTGGCAGCATCAGGATGGATGGTGAAGAGATTGAGATTGTTCACAGCTTTAGTTTGCTTGACTCCACAGTTAACACTCTTGGAACCAGTAGCCAGGAAACTAAAAGACGTATTGTGATAGGAAAGTCTGCTGTTAGGGACCCTTCCAAAGTTCTGTAGAGCAATGGTGTCTCTCTGAAGACTAAGGTGCATCTGATACAGGCCATGGTCTTTGAATCACTTGTTATGCATCAGAGAGTTGGACAATGACTAGGGAGAATAGAATGAGAATTGATGCCTTTGAGCTCTGGTGCTGGAGAAGAGTATTGAAGGTACCATGGACTGCCAAGAAAACAAACAGATTCATCCTGGAGAGGGTTAAACTGGGCAGCTCCTTGGAGGCAAGGATTCTGAGGCTTCTTCTAACATACTTTGGACACGTTGTAAGGAGAGACCGGTCCTTGGAGAGGGACATCATGCTTGGGAGGGTGGAGAGACAACGCAGAAGAGGAAGGCCCTCTATGAGGCGGATTGATTCAGTGACTGGGTTAATCGGGATGGGTGTGTCAGAGACAGTGCGATTGGCACAGGACAGAGCAGAGTTTAGGTCTGTTTCTACATAGGGTCACTATGAGTAGCAAGCGACTCGATGACACATAACAACAACAACATGGTACTAGGGATATTATAGCTAATGTGAGATGGATATTGGCTGAAAGCAGAGAACACCAGAGGAATGTCTATTTGTGTTTCATTGACTATACAAAGGGATAGTGTGGATCACAGCAAACTATGGCTGACTCTGAGAAGAATGGGAATCCCAGAACACTTGATTGTGCTTATGCGAAAATAAACTAGTATAAAATAACAACAACAACAATAAATACACACCAAAATAATCACCCCTAGACCAATATGCAACATCATGATAGATGAAGAAAAGATTGAAATTATTAATGATTTCATTTAATGCGGACCTACAATCAATGCCCATCATGGAATCAGTGAAGAAATTAACATATTACATTGAAAAACTGTTGTCAAGGTCCTCTTCAGAATTCTAAAGAGCAAGGATGTCACTTTAAAGACTAAGGTGTGCTTGATCCAAGCCATGGCATTTTCAATTACTTCCTATCCATCTGAAAGTTGGACAATTGATATATAAGGAAGAACAAAGAAGAATAGATGCCTTTGACTTGTGGTTTTGGAGAAAATTAGTGACTATCCCATGGACGGCCAAAAGAACAAACAAATCTGTCTTGGAGGAAGTCCAACCAGGGTGCTCCTTAGAAGCAAGAATGGTGAAACTAGAGAATGTTGTTAGGAGTGACCAGTCTTTGGAAAAACACATGCTGGTAAAGCAACACAAAAAGAGGAAGACATCCAACAAAATGAATTGACACAGTGACTATAACAATGGGGTTGACCATGGCAGAGATAATGAGAAGAGAGCAGGATAGGGCAAGATTTTGATCTGTTGTTCATAGGATTGTTGTGAGTCATAGTTATTTATGTAGGCAACTAAAAAGAACCACATGAAACTGTTTTAAATTTGTATTTATTGTTTCCTTTGCCTGTTTTCCTAAATTTCTAAATATTTATATATAGTTTTTACTTTGAAGAAAATCCATCTTCCCTCTTCCCACCTTTGGAGTTTTATCCCTGAGTAATTTTTTTTTAATCATCTCTTACAGTTCAAGAAGATGGGAGGAATATACAGAGTCACTGTACCAAAAGGAATTGGCTGGCACAGAAGAATTTCATGAAACAACGTATAAGCAAGACCCGGTGGTGATGAAGGAAGAACTTCAAGCTGCTCTGAAAGAATTGGCAAAAACTAGGCCCCAGGAATTGACAGCATACTAACTGACATGTTTCAGCAAACAGACGCTGCCCTGGATGTGCTCACCAAGTTGTGCCAAGAAATCTGGAGGACAACCACCTGGTCAATTGACTGGAAGAGATTTATATTTGCTCCCATTCCAAAGAAAGGTGATCCTATAAAGTGTGTAAATTATTGAACAATGCTTGTCTGTTAGATACAATTACATATATTTAAAAATTGAGACAGACTAGGAAGAAGGATTTGCCATCCTCTTCTGAAATTACAGGTCTTTGAAAACCCTATGTACAATAGAGCACACTTAGATTATCATTTGGACTAACAGAATGGCAATTGAACCTGAGATCTTAGAAATGGAAACATGGAGAAAGAAACAGATGTAAGGAGACACTAGTGATTAAAACACGGAATGTGAGAAGCATGAATGTAGGAAAATTGGACATTGTTAAGAAAGAAATGGAATGCATAAATATTGATATACTAGGTATTGGCAAAATGAGATCGCTTGGCATGGGACATTTTGAATCAGATGATCATATGATTTACCATGCTGGAGATGAAAAGAAGAGAAAAAATGGGGTTGGTTTCATAATTTAAAAAATCATTTCTAGATCCATCCTGAAATACACTGTGCTGAGCAACAGGATAATATCCATATGCATGCAAGGAAGTCCAGTGAATACCACTATAATTCAAATATATGCCCCAACAATTAGAGCCAAAGAAGAGGAAATAGAAGATTTCTACCAACTTTTGCAGTCAGAAATTGATCAAACATGCAATCAAGATGCATTAGTAATAATGGGTGACTGGAATGCAAAAGTTGGGAACAGGTAAGAAGGATCAGTAGCTGGAAAATATAGGCTTGGTGAAATGAAAATGAGGCTGGATGGCAGGAATACAAAGAGTTAATGTACTAAAATGACTTGGTTGACAGGAAAATTTCGAGAAGTACAATATGAACAAGAGCCAATGATAACTAATAAAAATGGTCAAGCTGCATTGAAGACGTTGGCAAAAAATGAGACTCCAGGAATAGATGGGATACCAATTGAAATGTTTCAACTAACAGATGCAACCCTGAGCATGCTAACCAGTTTACGCCAGGAAATTTGGAGGAAGTTACCTGTTCTACTGACTTGAAGAGATCTGTATTTGTTCCCATTCACAAGAAAGGTGATCCAACAGAATGTAGAATTTTTAAAACAATGCCATTAAGCCATACTTTATGAAGAGGAATGCGGTATTAGTGTGAATGGAAAGCTCATCAACAACCTGTGTTATGCAGTGGACCCAACTTTTCTTGCTGAAAATGAGGAGGACTTGAAATACTTCCTGCAGAAGATCAACATCAAGAAAACAATAGTCCTCATCATTGGGCCAGTAGGCAGCATCATGATAGATACAGAAAGATTGAAGCTATCAATGATTTCCTCTGACTTTATTCCAAACACCACCCTTGGGACCAGCATTCAGAAGATCAGGAGACATATTGCACTGGGAAAGTCTGTAGTCAGGTATCTCCCCGGATTCTTGAGAAGCAATGATGTCAGTTTGAGGACTGAGGTGCACCTGATTCAGGCTATGGTCTTTTCAATCACTTGCTATGCATCTGAGAGCTAGACAATGAATAAATATGGCAGAAGAAGAATTTATGCCTTTGAGTCTTGATGTTGGAGAAGTATACTGAATATATCCATGGACTGCCAAAAGAACAGACAGAGATATGTGTTGGGAAAAGTACAACCAGAGTGCTCCCAGGCGACAAGGATGGCAAAGCTTAGTCTTCATACTTTGAGCATGTTGCAAGGATAAGTTATTCCTTGGAAAGGGATATTATGCTTGGAAAGTTGAAGGCCGGCAAAAGACAGACACCCCTCTTGACTGTGACAATGGTCTCAAGAGTCTCAGATGATGACAGTGGTACAGGATAAGACAAGGTTCAGGTCTTTTGTTCATAGGGGTCACTATGAGTCATATTCAACCCGATGGCACCTAACAACAATAGCATTTTGTTGCTACAGAGTCCTATTAAGTATCAAACCTCCACCATTCCTCCATAAATTGCGACAGCAGCTTTAATTGTCACCATATCTCTCTCTAGAGCAAGAGGTAGCAACCTTTAATAGTCAGTGTCAAACCAGGCTGCTGCCTATTTTTGTAAATAAAGTTCTACATTTTTAATAGAAAAAAAAGAAAATGAGGCTGGAGATAGAATGATTGAGTCCTCCACATTTAATGATTTATTAATTGCAAATACCTTCTATAAGAAACATAAAAGCAGGCTATACACATGGATCTCACCTGATGGTATGCATAGGAATCAAATAGATTACATTTGTGGAGAAGCTCAATATCAGCAGTGAAAACCGGGCCAGGTGCTGGTTGTGGGACAGATCATATGCAAATTCAAGCTGAAGTTGAGGAAAATTAAATCAAGTCCACAGGAACCAAGATTTGACCTTAAGTCTGTCCCACTCGAATTTCAAAACCATCTCAGGAACAGGATTGAGGGCTTGAACACCAATGAGCATAAACCAAATGAGCTCTGGGAGGATATCAAGAAAATTATCCATGAAGAATGCAAAAGATCATTACAAAGGCTAAAGAAGAAGAAAAGACCAAGATGGATGTCAGATGAGACTCTGAGTATTGCATTAGAGCACCGAGAAGCCAAAGCTAAAGGAAGAAATCAAGAAATCAAAGAGCGTAATAGAAAATTTCAAAAGGAAGCTTGGGGCGACAAAGCAAGATACAATAATGAAATGTGCAGAGAGCTGAAGTCAGAAAATCAAAAGGGCCAGACTCGTTCAGCGTTTCTTAAGCTGAAATAGTTGAAAAATTCAAGCCACAAGTGGCAATACTTAAAGATAGTTTGGGCAGAATGTTGAATGATCCAGGAAGTTTCAAAAGAAGATGGAAGGAGTCACTGTATCAGAAGGAATTGGCTGACACAGAGGAATTTCATGAAATAACATATGAGCAAGAGCCTATGGTGATGAAGGAGCAAGTTCAAGTTGTTATGAAGGAATTGGCAAAAAAAAAAGGCTCCAGGAGTTGACAGCATACCAATTGATTTATTTCAACAAACAGACGCCGCCCTGGATGTGCTCACTAAGTTGTGCCAGGAAATCTGGAGGGAAGCCAGCTGGCCGACTGCCTTTCAGAGATCGATATTTGTTCCCATTCCAAAGAAAGATGACCCAACAGAGTGCGGAAATTATCGAACAATATCATCAATATCACATGCAAGCAAGATTCTGCTGAAAATGAT
>NW_006399941.1:6208380-6214072 GCF_000299155.1 Elephantulus edwardii
TCAAGAAATCAAAGATTCTCACCACTGGGCCAATTGGCAGCATCAGTATGGATGGTGAAGAGATTGAGATAGTTAAAAGTTTTCGTTTGCTTGGCTTCACAGGCAACACACTTGGTAACAGCAGCCAGGAAATCAGGAGACGAATTGCATTGGGAAAGTCAGCTGTGAGGGACCTCTCAAGAGTACTAAAGTGTAACGACGTCAGGCTGAAGACTAAGGTGCGCCTGATCCAGGCTATAGTCTTTGCAATTATGTGCTAGGAATTGGAGAGTCGGACAGTGAATAGGGATGATAGAAAGAGAATTGATGCCTTTGAGCTGTGGTGCTTGAGAAGAGAGTTGAACATACCATGGACTGCTAGGAGAACAAACAGGTTTGTCCTGGAGAGGGTAAAGCCAGAATGTTCCCTGGAGTCAAGGATTCTGAAACTTCATCTGACATACTTTGGGCATGTTGCAAGGAGGGACTGGTGCTTGGAGAGAGACATCATGTTTGGGAGAGTGGAGGGTCGGAGCAGTAGAGGAAGACCTTCAATGAGACGGATCGATTCTGTGAGTGGTGTGGTGGGAATGAATATGTTTGAAACAGTGAGGTTGGTACAGGATAAAATGGCATTTAGGGCTCTCGTACATAGGGTCACTATGAGTCACAAATGACTCTATAGCACATAACAACAACAACAACAACAAATCCTTGATATCTTATGCAAGTATTATTCTGCTGAAGATTATCCAAAAAAGATGAATAGCACACCAACAAAGAATTGTCTGAAGTGCAGGGTAGGTTTAGAGGAAGCCATGGTACTGGGGATGTTATAGCTAGTGTTAGATGGATCTTGGATGAAAGCAGAGACTAGAAAAGACTGTCTATGTGTGTTCCATTGGCTATGCAAAAGCATTTGACTGTGTGGATCACAACAAACTATGGCTGACTCTGAGAAGAATGGGCATCCCAGAACACTTGTCTGTGTTTATTGCAACCAGGAGGCAGTCGTCAGAACAGAGCAAGGAAACACCATGGTTCAAAATTGGGAAGGGCATATGTCAGGGATATGTCCTATCTACATACCTTTTCAGTATATATAGAGACCAGATTATCCAGGACCCTGAGCTCTATGTGGAGAAATGTGGCATCAGGATTGGAGGAAGACTCATCAACAATCTGCATTATACAGATGACACAACCCAGCTTGCTGAAACTGAGAAGGACCTGAAGCATTTGCTGTAGAAGGTTGAGGACTGTAGCCTTCAATATGGATTGAAGTTCAATATCAAGAATACAAAGATTCTCACCACGGGGCCAATTAGTAGTATTATGCTAGATGGTGAAGAGATTGAGATTTGCTTGACTCCACAATTTACACTCTTGGTAACTAGGAAATTAAAAGATGAATTGCATTGGGAAAGTCTGTTGTCAGAGGCCTCTCCAAAGTACTGAAGAGCAACGATGTCAGTCTGGAGACCAAGATGTGCCTTATATAGGGCATAGTCTTTGCAATTATGACTGGGGATGATAGAAGGAGAATTGATGCCTTTGGGCTGTGGCGTTGGAGAAGAGTATTGAATATACGATGGACTGCTAGAACAAGTAGGTTCATCCTGGAGAGGGTGAAACCAGCCTGCTCCTTGAAGGCAAGGATTCTGAGGCTTTGTCAGATGTACTTTGGACATGTTGCAAGGCAGAACCAGTCCTTGGAGAGGGAAATCATGCTTGGGAGGGTAGAGGGACAGCGCAGGAGAGGAAGACCCTTGATGAGGTGGATTGATTCAGTGATTGGGTAATGGGGTAGGTGTGCCAGAGACAATAAGATTGGCACAGGATAGAGCAAGTTTTAAGGCTGTTGTACATAGGGTCACTATGAATTGCAGGCAACTTGATAGCACATATCAACAACAACAACAACATGCTTGATTGTTCTAAGATGTAAGTACCTCTCTGCTATTATTGATAAGTTGTTAGACCTTTCTATTGTTTGGCTTCATTGCACAAATTTCATATAAAGCAATTGAAAACACCGTGACTTGAGTCAGGTACACTTTATTGGTTACTCTGACATCCTTGCTCTTTTTCAAGTATGAATAAGGAAGTCAGAAGAAGTGATACCTTTGAATTGTGATGCTGGTGAAGAATATTGAATATACCCTGCTCTGCTACCAGAACAAACAAGCCTATATTGGAGGAGAGAAATTAAGATGCTCCTTGGAGGCAAGAATAGTGACATTTTTTATCACATAAGCTCTGGATGTCAATCCCTGGAAAAAGACATCATGCTTGGAAAGATAGAGAGTCATCGAAAGAGATAAATATCTTCAATAAGATTAATTGATACAGTGATTTTAGCAATGGGCTTGAGCAGGGCAGCGAGTGTATTGATGACACAGGACAGGAGAAGGCTCAACTGTGTTGTTCATACAGTTTAATGAGTTGTTATCGACTCAATAATACTAATCAACAACTTTGGCTTCAAATTGAGGCATAACTGTCAGTTTTGTTCCAGAAATAAAGGGCAATCAAGAGCTACAGTCCTGGTAGTTCTATCCACCTACCAGATCAGTAAGCTTGACAATTGTTGTTGTTGTTAAGTGCCATTGAGTCTAGGTGACTCATAGCGACCCTATCCACAAAAGTACTTGACACTTGTATGCATGACTTTGATCCTTGCTCCAGTCTCATAGGGTTTCCAGAGGCAAGCTGTTTCAGAAGGGTATGTCACTTTTGCTTCCAAGCTTGTTTCAATTGGGGAACTCCACCAAATACTGCCTACCATGGCTAACCATTATCGCATTTGACACATCAATGTCAGAGCGTTCAGCTTCACAGCAACCACAAGTTACCTTTGTACGGCAAGTCGACACACCAGGGCTATATGACCTAGAAGACGATTTGAACAAAAACAATGAGAAACAGGCCTCAGGGTCGCGGATTAGAGTCACACACCTTTGGCTCGGTAGCATCACTTTCAGTCCACTAGGCCAACTGGTCTCTCTCTTTGTTGTTAAGTGCCATCGAGTTGTAGGCGACTCATAGCGACCTTATGAACGAAAATCCTCAACACTTGTGTGACTTTCACTCTTTCTCCAGGTTCCTAGGGTTTCCGGAGTCAAGTTATTTATGGAAGTGGATGCCACTCCTGCTTCCAAAGTTTGTCTATTACTACGTGTTTAAGTTTCATTTGATACCTTTTGTCTACTCTACTAGGATCTTCTACTGCTAATTAGAGAGGACGGGAATGGTTAGCCAAGCAGCATCTAATAACTTAGACAATTTTATAATTTTTATAATATATTGTAAAAAGTATGCATTGCAATCATTTTGTAACTGTGGCTATAAATCTTTGTAACCCACCCAAGCATTTCTAAGCATGTGCATTCAATGAAAGCCTTTCTCAGCTTCTTTAACCCTCCCCTTTTGTGACCTTAATAAATATTTTTATTACAATCTTTTTCTTTCTTGGCTTACATCCGTCTCTGCTTGGCACTCATTGGAATCACCTTATTTGAGCTTGTGTTGTCCCACAAATAAATCCTCTGAATTTCCCCTTAAGGTCTGAATGGCTTTTCCCCATATGGCAGACATATGATTAGATTTATCCTTTAAGTAGGTGACATTGACATTGTGGAGGATGGACTGGAAGGAAACCGATTTAAGGAGGCGGTTTAAATTGTTTGGAAGAGATGATGATGGTCCAAATAAAGGAGGTTTTATTATAATAGAGAGAATAAAGTATTCTGCAAAATTATATTGAAGGAAGTATTTATGAAATTTAGTCATATGAATGTCAAAAGGATAACTTGGAGAGAAATAAGAATCTAAATTGTGAACCTGGGACATGAATGGCGCCATTATTCTAAGAGATTCATTAAGTGAGAGACATTGCACGTGTTTTATGTTAAATATGTGGGATTTAAACTCTTACCAGGATATATAACTATGTCCACTGGTCATTATATTTGATGAAAAAAATATATTATTTTGCCAACTCAGTAGTTAAACACAATTTTTAAGATGTGTTTGTTGTCATTATTTTTTCTTTTGTAAATAAAAGTTTCGCATATTGTATCTATTTTCCTATTAGGTTCCCCCCCCCTTGTAGTTGAAAGAAGTGTCTAATAACATATTAGCTTCTAATCTCTAAAAAATACAGTGCTGAGGTAGCTAGAATCTTTGGGATGTTACTTAGAAAAAAGAGTTGGTTCAGAAGATAAATATTTAATGTCATCAGCAGAGTCAAGATAGGAGAAATCTTGAAAGCAGATTGACTATAGAAAAGTATTTTTGTTGTTATATGCCATTGAGAGGGAAACGACTCTTTGCTGACCCACCAGTGGATTTTCAGAGGCTGCAGATTGCACAGGTGGAGATTCCCCATCTTTCTTTCTCAGAGCAACTGAGGGATTTGAACTGTTTGTCTTTGGGTTGGCAGCACAATTTCTTACACATTAGGCCACGAGGGTTCCCCACAGAGAGAACAGAACATGGAAGAAGAGATGGCCCAGGACAGAACTTTGCCAGAGAGAGGACTAAAAAACAGCCATTGAGAGAAGAACTACATTGCAAAAGTCAAAGAAGGAGTATTTCTTTAGAAAGAAGACTATAAAAAGAAATACAGTTTCGTTTTGACTATAAGGATGTAATCAGTGGCCTTTGGAAAAGGCAGTTTTCAAGGATAGAGAGGCACAAACGAGATACTTGAGGAGTGAGACTCTTACAGAAGCAGAGAAGAGCAATTAAAGTACAAAAACTACTGTAGGGAGATTGTGTAATGAAGCAAAGAGGCGACCGACTGTAGCCTGAAGAGAAAGTATTTTTCGTTGCATAGTTCAGTGGTTTGCATAACACTTTTATCTCAATGCTCTCTTGGTTCTTAGGATAACTCCCAGAAATGTGAGAGTTTTGCTATGCCTAAAGCAAATTGACTTCAAAGGTATCTTTTCTTCTTTGTTATTCCTTATTCATTGGCCAACTTCCAGATGCATAGAAAAGCAACTGAAAACATCAAGGCTTGAATCAAGTGCATCTTAGTCTTTAAACTAACATCTTTGCTCTTTAGAACTTTGGGCAAGTCCTTGACAGCAGATTTCTCCAATGCAACACTTTTGATCTCTCGACTGCTGTTACCATGAATATTAACTTTGGAACCAAATAAAATGAAATTGCTGACAACTTCATTCTTTGGCACATCTGTCGTGGTATTGTCTATTGGTTGAGAAGAAATGTTTTTTGTTTTCTTTATGTTAGGTGTAACCTATATTGAAGGCTGGGGTCTTTGACCTTCTGCAGTAAGTGCTTCACGTTTTCACTCTCTGCTAGCCAGGGTGTGTTATCTACATGAGGAAAGTTGTTGTTGAGTCTTCTTTCAGTCTTGATGCCACATTCTTCTTTATACAGCCCAGCTTCTCTGATTATTTGCTCAACAAATAAACAGGTATGGAAGAAAGGATATAATCCTGACGGACACTTTTCCTGATTTTAAACCATGCAGTGTTATTCTGTTTAGACAACTGCTTCTTGGTCTATGTATATGGTAGTGAGTTTGTTTTTATTTAGGTTTTTTGGTTTTCATACAATCATTCATACACATTGTGTTACATTAATGTACAATGTGTTTTTTACAATCACTCATATATATTAAAGCAGCATTAGTTACAGTGTTGACCCCACCCTTAGCCCAGAGCCTTGACCCACTTACTTC
>NW_006399941.1:6215632-6217890 GCF_000299155.1 Elephantulus edwardii
TCGACGGCACATAACAATAACAACAACATATATATTGTATTTTATATAATGAATTACTACTGATCTATGCTATGGATCAATAATAATTATATTACTACAAAATCAGGAAAGGAGTGCATTAGGAATGCATCCTGTCTCCGTGTCTCCATACCTTTTAAATCTGTATGCAGAACAAATCATTCGGGAGGCTGGGCTTTATGAGAAGGAACATGGCATCAGGATTGGAGGAAGACACATCTATGATCTATCTTATGCAGATGATACAACTTTGCTTGCTAATCTGAAGAGGACCTGAGGTGCTTGCTGTAGATGGTCAAGGACTGTAGTCTACAATATGGATTGAAGCTCAACATTAAGAAGACAAAGATTCTCGCCACTGGACCAATCAGAAGCACCATGATAGATGGACAGGAGATTGAGGTTGTTAACAAATATAACTTGCTCGGCTCCACAATCAACACTCTTGGGACCAACAGTCTCCTTGTTTATCCTTGGAGGCAAGGATTTTGAAGCTTTGTCTCACATACTTTGGGCATGTTGCCAAGTGATACCAGTCTTTGGAGAAGGACGTCATGTTTGGAAGGATAGAGCAGCAGCACAGGAGAGGGAGACTGTGGAGTAGATGGATAGGCACAGTAACTGGGGTATTGGGGGTAGGTGTGTTGGAAGCAGTGAGATTGGCTCAGGTTAGAGCAGGGTTTAGAGCTACTGTGCATAGGGTCTCTATGAGAATCAGGTGACTTCACAGCACATAACAACAGCAATGTTTGGTCAACAGATCTTTGACAAGGAGACAAAATCAGTTAAGTGAGGAAATGACAGTCTCTTAAACAAATGGTACTGGCAAAATTGGATAACGATCTTTAGAAAACAGAAGCAATATCCATGCCTCAAATCATACACATCAGGGAAAACCTAGGAACAACTTTAAAAGCTTTAAAGACCAAGATGGATGGCAGACAAGACTCTGAATATTGTACTAGGGCACTGAGAAGTCAAAGTAAAGGGAAGAAAGCAAGAAATTAAGGAGAATATTGAACAGAATATTTCAAAGGACAGCACAAGAAGACAAAGCAAAGTATTATAATGAAATGTGCAAAGAGCTGGAGTCAGAAAATTAAGGGCTGAACTCACTAGGCATTTCTTGAGCTAAAGGAATTGAAGAACAAATTCAACCTTCGAGTTACAATACTTAAGGATGCTTCGGGCAGAATATTAACTTATTCAGAAAGCATTAAAAGAAAATAGAAGGAGTATACCGAGTCACTGTACTAAAAAAAAAAATTGGTTGACAAAGAATTTCATGAAACAATGTATGAGCAAGAGCCTGTGGTGATGAAGGAAGAAGTTCAAGCTGCTCTGAAAGAACTGGCAAAAAAACAGGCCCCAGGAATTGATGGAATACCAATGGACATATTTCAACAAACAGACCTTGCCCTAGATGTGCTCACCAAGTTGTGTCAAGAAATCTGGAGGACGACGGGCTACCTGGCCAACTGACTGAAAGAGATCCATATTTGTTCTCATTCCAAAGAAAGGTGACACAACAGAGTGTGAAAATTTCTGTACAATATCATTAATACCACATGCAAGCAAGATTCTCCACAAATGACTGTAACAACACATCAAAAGAGAACTGTCAGATGTGCATGGTAGGTTTAGAATAGCCTGTCATACTAGTGATATTGTAGCTAATGATAGATTGATCTTGGCTGAAAGCAGAGGGTACCAGAGGGATGTCAATCTGTATTTCATTGATTATGCAAAAGCTTTTGACTGTGTGTATCACAATAAATTGTGGCTGAATCTGAGAAGAATGAGAATCCCAGAGTACTTGATTGTGCTTATGCGAAACCTATGCTTCGACCAGGGGGCAATCATCAGAACAAAGCAAAGAAACATTGCATGGTTCAAAATCGGGAAGGGTTTATGCCAGGGGTGTGTCTTATCTCCATATCTTTTTAATCTATATACAGAACAGATTATGCTGGAGGCTGACCTCTATGAGGAGGAATGTGGCATCAGGATTGGAGGAACACTTCAACAACCTGCTTTAGGTTTATATGATGATCCTAAAAAAGTTCTATTATATTCTGTCTTTCTAGTATATTAATTAGTATCTCTTTATGTTCTAAATTTTTTATGAGAGTTACCGGATGAAGTTATATGTTAAAAAGTTTTATGATTCGGTAGAAAGGTGACCCAACTGAGTGCGGAAACTACAGAACAGTGTCATTGATTTCACATGCAAGCAAGAT
>NW_006399941.1:6219050-6221518 GCF_000299155.1 Elephantulus edwardii
GCTGTTGTGCATAGGGTCGCTATGAGTCAGAAACGACTCGACGGCACATAACAACAGCAACAACATCCAGATTTTCCTAGCACGAAATTATGGATAACTATTTTGTTCATGTGACTTTATATTTCTTTCTAAGTGTAGTGACAGAGATATGATCAATGTTAGTTATCATTACGGTTTCTTTGAAAGTTTAAATTTAGATATTTTTCTGATTTTTTTTTATGTCTTGATTTTTGATGAGTGCTATAGTACATTACTTGCTTCTCTATACTTGTCTAATTGATATGGAAAAATATCTATAAAATAACTTTTCACATTAGTGGTTTACAATGTTTGCCAAATGTCATCGCCTCAAAAATTTGGTTGCCAATATTTAGTCTTTTTTTTTTGTCTCTGTTGGATCATATTGTCAAGCCATTAGTTCATCAATATGTGAATGAATAGATATAATTTTTATCTTTTCATTAAGATTTGTTTGATCACTTAGTCCACAGATACTAATTTGCATACTGTGCCAATTCACCTCTACCTTCCCGAGTTAGGGTCCTGTCATCTGGGGTTCTCAAAGTCATAATCTTTTGGCATCCTCTGATCAAGCTTTCCCATTGATTTCTATTCATGATTGCTCCAAGCACCAGGGTTGGCATCTCCTGCCTCTTAGCTCTTCCATCATTTAGCACGGCAGAGTCAGAATTAAGAGTGACAGTGCTAGTTGAAACATTTGAGTTCAAGTCTTCAGGCTTTTTACTTTTAGCCTTGAGAAGACTTGATGGCCCCTCAAGCTCAGAGGAGGTCCCTGTGAGGACAGTCTGATACTTTTAGCCTTGAGAAGACTTAATGGCCCCTCAAGCTCAGAGGAGGTCCCTGTGAGGACGGTCAGAAGTCAGTCATGATGAGCAGTGTCCTACCGGGCTTCCCAGTCTTTTGTTGTGGTCGTGTACCATAGAGGCAGAACCGACCCATAGCTAACCCTCCAGTGGGTTTTTTTCTGAGGCAGTTAATTGCTTGGAAGGAGATTTCCCATCCTTCTCCCATGGAGCAATTGGTGGCCTCAAACTTCATGACTCTGGAATTGCAGTGCAGCTTCTTGCCACTAGGCCACAAGAGCTCCCTCTTTAGGAGGAGAATATTAGAGACCCTTTATTTCTCTCTTCTTCCCCCCAAAATGACCTTCATGAGTCTACATACCTCTCTGCCATCTTACTCACCTATAATTGGCATGCTTTATTGCCAGTTAAAGACTTGTGTGCTGTATTTATGTTTTAAAATTGATGTTATGTTTTAGTGCCAAGAAATTGTTTGATCAAAAAGCATTTTTAAGATATACATAATAATGACTTATAAATATGTGTTTTAAGAACTTTAAGGAATCAATCATGATTAGAAAGCATACATAACCCAAACGGAAGGTGGTTCCAGGATCACCAAAGACTCAGCTTTGGTCTCCCTCCCAGTCTCAGAAGATTGGCCCCAAGCTGGGTAATATGCTGAGTCCAGCTATCACATGACACAATGATACTTTCAGTGCAAGAAGAAGGCATCTCTTACAAGAAAATATAAACCAAAGCAACACAAAACAAAATCTCTAAAACATAATTATTTTTAAAAACCCAGAACCCCAAACCAGTTACGGTTAAGATAAAGCGTGATAGGTAAAGAAAGTGTTAGGATCAAGAAGACCAAAGGAAACGTGGTGATGAGGACAGGGCCTGTGGGTGTAGGTACAGGCTGCGCTATTCCCTATAACAGCTTTGCTTTCTGTCTGCAAAACACCACAGTATGACATAGTTTCCACATATGGAAGATTTAACTCTCTACATACACCAAAGGCGACCACAGAAGGAATCAAACTAGGAAGAAACCTCTCTTAAATAGTTAACCCATATCTTATATAGAGGTCTAATGTAAGAAGTTGTGCTGCATCCTGAAGGCACACAGATTCAATTCACCAGCTGCTCCACAGGACAAGGATGGACAATCTCCTGTAAAATTTACTGCCTCTGAAACCCGCTGGAGGGTCAACCATTGGTCAGTTCTGACACAACAACAACAGCAACAACACCAACAATGCCAAACTGATGTCTTTTTCATCCTTGAGAAGATCAGCGATCTGTTTCTCTGACAGCGTCCTCTGCTTAATAATCTTTCTTTCCCCACTTACCTGGTGTTTGTGTGTCTGTTGCAACGTATTCAGGATGGACTTTAATAGTCTTCTCTGGGACATTTGATCCTGGGCATCTTCCATGCCAGTACCAGAACCTGACAGAAAACACTCCCCACCAAAGGGTTTTCCTTCAAGATTTATTTATTCCAGTGATGTCACTCCTCCTCCTTATTCCTGCTGGCTGCCCTCTGGTGCACAGTCGTTTCTCGGTGGATCACCAGCCAAAATGTCTGAAATGTTGTTTTAACCCCACCACCAGCTGGATGTGGTCCAAACCAATTAATCCCTCTGGGAAGAAAGGGGGGTG
>NW_006399941.1:6245860-6246317 GCF_000299155.1 Elephantulus edwardii
TTTACTGACTGTCCACACGTAGTCTGTTTACTGACTGAGACACTTGTTCTGTTTACTGAGTGTCCACACGTGTTCTGTTTTCTGTCAACATGTGTTCTATTGTCTGATAAATGTCTTCTGTTTACTGAATGACATACGTGTTCTGTTTACTCTCTGACGTGCTCAGTTAACTGACTGTCCATACGTGTTCTGTTTACTGACTGTCCACACATGTTCTGTTTACTGACACACGTGTTCTGTTTAAGGACTAACACACGTGCTCTGTTTAGTGACTGACACATGCGTTCTCTTTACTTACTGTCCACACGTGTTCTGTTTACTGACTATCCACAGGTGTTCTTTTTACTGACACACGTGTTCTGTTTACTGACTGACACATGTGTTCTGTTTACGGACTGGCGACACGTGTTATGTTAACTAACGGTCCACACGGTTTTTTTACTGACTGTCCACACGT
>NW_006399942.1:0-610 GCF_000299155.1 Elephantulus edwardii
AGAAGAATGTCTATTTTTGTTTTACTGACTATTTGAAGACATTTGACTGTGTGGACCATATAAAATTACAGTTACTATTGAGAAGAATAGGAAATCCAGAACACTTGATTGTATTCACGCAAAACCTATACTTAGAACAAGAAGCTGTTGTCTGAACAGAGAAAGGGAACACAACATGGTTTAATATGAGGAAAAGCATATGTCAAGCTTGTATCCTCTCTGATACAGATTCAGTCTATATGTTGTTGTTATGTGCCATCAGGTCACTTGTGACTCCTAGTGACCCTATGTACAAGAGCCCTAAACATCATTTTATCCTGTGCCAACCTTTCAGTCTCAAACACACTCATTCCTACCACTTCAGTCACAGAATCTATTCATTTCATCAAGGGTCTTCCTCTCCTGCGCCGTCCCTCCACCCTCCCAAACATGATGTACCTCTCCAAGGACCTCCTCGCAACATGCCCAAAGTATGTCAGACCAAACTTCAGAATCTTTGACTCCAAGGAGCATTGTGGCTTTATCCTCTCCAGGACAAAACTGTTTGTTCTCCTAGAAGTCCCTGGTATATCCAACACTCTTCTCCAGCACCATAGCTCAAAGGTATCAA
>NW_006399942.1:710-1318 GCF_000299155.1 Elephantulus edwardii
AGAAGAATGTCTATTTTTGTTTTACTGACTATTTGAAGACATTTGACTGTGTGGACCATATAAAATTACAGTTACTATTGAGAAGAATAGGAAATTCAGAACACTTGATTGTATTCATGCAAAACCTATACCTAGAACAAGAAGCTGTTGTCTGAACAGAGAAAGAGGACACAACATGGTTTAATATGAGGAAAAGCATATGTCAAGCTTGTATCCTCTCTGATACAGATTCAGTCTATATGTTGTTGTTATGTGCCATCAAGTCACTTGTGACTCCTAGTGACCCTATGTAAAAGAGCCCTAAACATCATTTTATCCTGTGCCAACCTCTCAGTCTCAAACGCACTCATTCCTACCACTTCAGTCACAGAATCTATTCATTTCATCAAGGGTCTTCCTCTCCTGCGCCGTCCCTCCACTCTCCCAAACATGATGTACCTCTCCAAGGACCTCCTCGCAACATGCCCAAAGTATGTCAGACCAAACTTCAGAATCTTTGACTCCAAGGAGCATTCTGGCTTTATCCTCTCCAGGACAAAACTGTTTGTTCTCCTAGAAGTCCCTGGTATATCCAACACTCTTCTCCAGCACCATAGCTCAAAGGTATC
>NW_006399942.1:4098-4739 GCF_000299155.1 Elephantulus edwardii
CTGTGCAAAAGCATTCATGTACATGTATCATAACAAATTATGGGCAACTGAGAATGAGAATCACTTAGTCTAAATAGTATTAATATTATATACATACACTAAGAAACTGGTGTCTAAATAGAATAAGGGAAATATTGCATTATATATAATCAGCAAAAATATGTGTCAAGTTGTTTCCCTCCTTCATACTTAATTTATATGCTAAGCAAATTATTTGAAAAGCTGAGCTGTATAATAAAAAAATGTAACTCTGGGACTGAAGGAAGATTTTAACCTGTTTTTTTGCAGATGATGCAAACTTTTGTGAAGGAACTGAAGAAGACAGTATTTATAGTACTTTTACTTAAGAATAAAAACATATATAGCTTTTAATATTGACCACAACTAAACATCACTCATTCACTCTCTCATTGTTCTTGAGTCAGAACTGACTCCTAGTTGACTTGCCAGTGGATTTTAAGAGGCTGTAAACTGCTCAAGAAGAGGTTGACCATTTTTCTCCAGGGAGCCACTGGTGGTGTTGAACTGCTAGAGAAGTACTATCTTTGGTTAGTAGTGTGGCTGCCTCTTCACTGGATCACCAGAGTATCACTGGACCAACAGGCAACACGACGATAGAGAAAAGATTGAAGCTGTTAACT
>NW_006399942.1:8554-10388 GCF_000299155.1 Elephantulus edwardii
CCAGGATTCTCCCTAGTGGCTAGAATGTTGAAACTTTGTCTCCCATATCCTGGGTATGTTGTCAAGAGGAGCCAGTCTTTGGAAAAAGGCATCAGGCTGGCAAAGGCAATGGTCAACAAAAGAAGAAAACCATCAGTGGGAAGGACTGGGATAGTAACTGTAACAATGGGCTAGGACATGGAGGAGACATTGATGATTGTGTATTTGAAGACAGAGCTTCAATCTGTGGTTCCTAAAGTTGCTATGAATCATAGTGAACAGTATATAACAACAACAATAACTTGAGGTTTCCTGGTAAAGAAAATATTGTTACAGATTTGACTGTTCAGATGTTTGAAAGATTAAGTCAGAGAATCCTTACAAAGACATTTGAGTTGGCTTGTTAGTGTTAAATTTTAATTATTGCCCTGTAACAATAAAGACAAGAAAAAGGAATCATCCACTCACATTGCATTAAAAGTTAAACAGGAGAGCCAGTTAAAAAGAAGTCTTATTTCTTGAAGAGCAAAGTAGAGAATGTTAAACACTGAAGATGTAGTGGACTGATTCACAGGGTCCAGAGATATTTGAGTGCCACCTTATTGGAGTCAAGACAAATCTAGAACATTCCTGGGATCTGAGACCGTGATGGAGACAACTATATGGATGTCTTTAATGATGCCGATTCTAGAGTCCTTCCTTGAATCTGAAGGCTCACAGAAGTATCTTTATTATAAGAACTAAGCTAAACAATGATTCCATTTTCCCATATGGATATAGTACTACTTCTTTTATTAACATTCAGGCCAATGATTCTGATGATAAAGTGCTTAGCCTGATAATGGAGGAAATAAATTTCTCTCCAAAAGTTGTAAAGATTAGCTAAAATGCACTCACAGGGGAATACTCATGCTCCTAAAACTATAGATTGATATTTCTTTATTAAAGAATCTGCAATGGAAGATGGATAGGTACAAATTCACTAAGTTAGGAGCACTTTCTCAAAATATGGACTTTTAACACTCTGGTGGAATTTAGACAAACCTGTTACTTTGTTAACTCATGGTTTGTTATCCTATATTAAATTATAGCTAAGACTGAACGGCATAAATATGCCTCACTTGCACTGGCAAACAGTGGAAGAAAGCATAAAGCTAATGAGAGACGTGGGCCTGCTGAAATGGATATTATTACACATGGCCAGAAGACCCACCAAAGGAATACATTCTATGTGAGGATCCAAAAGCCACATAATTTACCAAAGAAATGAAAAATGAGATGGGTAAAGGGCTTAGATATCATTGGAAAGTTCAATGAGGGTTCTGTGTAGGCCATGTCCGACAATAGGAGAAACAGTCACAGAGCTCCCATGAGGTTGATGGAGTCACACAACAATAGAGGGCAAAGTCTCACAATAGCTATTACTGATCATTCCCATTTCCTGACTCTTCTAAAGGAGGCTTCACTGAGAACCTCTTAGAGTAAACTAGCACTGGAGGAAAGTATTCTCTTTGAACATAAATGTCCTAGCCCTGGGGGTTTCAGACTGGTAAAAATAACAAAGAGAATATTAAAGCAGCTTGTTAGTTGCTACCTTTAAAAAACAAAACAAAACAAAACAAAACACAAAAAAAACCCCAACCCATCCAAACAGAAAAGTTCCTCCCTTCAGTGGGACTTTGCCCTGTAACTTTCTCAACTGGTGGTTTGGATCTGTGACTAGTTTCTGATATGAAAAACTAGTAAGGATTTTTCTCAATTCAGGGTCTTGGAAATACATAGGGTAAAAACTTAAAGAGTTTCTCTGCTTGTTTTCATCATTTCATTCTAAGCTTCATTCACTTACCTTTTCCTA
>NW_006399942.1:11023-13073 GCF_000299155.1 Elephantulus edwardii
CCCAGTTCCCTCTTCTCTTTGAAAAGTAAAAGAAAAATTTCTTCATTGGTATACAATACCCCCGCCCCCTACACTCCACTATGCAACCTTAATTCTGGACTCTTGTCATAACCATAATACCCAATCAAATATTCCTTTTAAACTGTTCTCTCCATCATCTATTTCAATGCAGTATATATAATTTATCCAGTTTTTCTCAGTCTCACCTGACCCTGATGTCAGTCCTGTTCTACAACACTGGCACTATGTAGTTTGTGGCTGAGATATTTCACTTAGCATAATGTCCTCCAGGGTCACCCATTTTGAATAATATTGCATGAATTCCTTGTTTTTCAATGCAGCATAGTATTCCATTGTGTGAATATACCAGAGCTTCTCTAGCCATTTGTTTGTTGATGGGCATTTAGGTTGTTTAACAGAAGTAAATGAAGATCCCTATTTCTTCAACAACAGAGATGTATGAGTGTATGCATAATAAGCAATTAAACTATTTTGGAAAAAGAAAATTAGGAGTAAGCTGTTTAAAATCAGTAGTTATATTGGTTTATGTTTACAGCATTTTATGTTTCGATTATTTTATAAGAAATTTGGGACAGACAAATATCTTTTCTTCCTATTACCCTATGTTAGTTAATTTTAGCTTAAATAACAGTATATTTTTAAAATAGCATTGACCAGCAGATGGCGGTATAATAACACAATTTGATTTTAGAGTCTGCCATTTTTTTACGTGTAAATAAGCCTAAGTATGGATCCTAGTGATCTACTGTATCTCCATTTCTGGGATAAATGGGGGGATGGGGGGTGGGGGGAAGAAGGTATTAACAGATGGTCCAATCATTGTTTTATTTCGACTGGCTGCTTGCTTACATTTGATACATATAATTTTTATGACTAAATTATTCTCAAGCTCCTCCACTGGTTTTTACTGCTTTGTTGGTTTTCATTGATGTATTTGATTTCCATTAATTTCTTATTAGTAAGAAATTTCCTCTTGACTAAAAATAAAAGCAGAAAACTTATTTTGATTCACTGCCATGATTTGGGGGAAATTCTGAGATTATTTTTTTTTTAGATCTTTTTAATAAGAGAGTTTCTGATCACTTAAATCCCACCTCTCTCTGGTGGGGCTGGATGGACCGCATAAAAACAAAACAAAACAAAAGAAAAAACAAAACAAAATTTACTGCTATTCAGTCAATTCTGATTCTTGACAACTTTCCATTTCATTTTCAAGGCTATCAATCTTAAAATTATTAAACTTTCTTTTTCCCATGAAGCAGCTGGTGGATTCAAACTGCCAATCTTTCAGTTAGCTGTCCAACCCCTCCTTATTCCATATGCAGATATGTGCAATTCCACTAGTAATGCAGTGCTAAAAGAGGCAGGAAAGGCTAAAAGTAATTAAGCCACACCTCACCAATGATACTCCCCAGTGCATCTGTTATTTTCAGACAGTTATTTCAAAACATTTTACCGCTGTGTGAACTTGAGAATAGGAATAAATATTTACATTTATCATTTATATATCCAACATCTGGAATAGGGCACTCATTACACAGAAAATAGTTTAAGGAAATGTTTACTAGGCCACCAGAGCCTTATTCGATGAAAGAAAGAGTAAATGATTATATTAGTGACTTCATAGAGTGTCCTGAGTTAGTGATGTGTAGAACTTTTTGTCATTGTGGAACTCATTGGTAGTTTATGCTGTTCTATGGAGTAGCTTCTAGCTACATCTGAGTATGTTTGAAATGTGACTAGAATGACTGAAAAAATGAATTTTTAGAATTAACTGATTCAAATTTAATACTTTTATCAGGCTGTTGTTGTTGTGTACTATAGAATTGGAAGAGACACATAACTGACTTTTTGGCAGGTTCTCAGAGGCAGTTAATTGCACAAGAGAAGATTGCCCATCCTTCTCCCTTGGAGCAGGTGTGGGCCTCTAATCAGGTATCTTTGGGATTAGAATGCACCTTCTTGCCTCTAGGCCACCAGAGTTCCCTTTTATCAGGTTAATGACTACCAACTGAACAATGTGATTTTT
>NW_006399942.1:13986-17064 GCF_000299155.1 Elephantulus edwardii
TTTCAAATAATCTTCTTCCAACTGGATTCAGTGTCCAAAGAGCTTAATTAAGTTGGATAATTATGAAAGAAGATAGTGTAGCATTTTCAATGATTGACCATTTTAAAAATAATAGGAAAGATATTTCTCAATACGTGTGAAAAACAATGAATTGTGTCGTTTTTGAGAGTACTTTTCTCCCCTCAAACAATTGACTCTATTGCAGTGTGGTAATTATTCTGTTCTTCAAGGGACATTTAGCAGTATCTGGAAAAGTTTTGGTTATCACAACTGACATTTAATGTGTATAAGAAAGAAAATATTGTTAAAAATGTGACAATATACCAGATATAATATACAGACAGCATTTCCAACATCCAATATGTCAACAGTCCCAAAGTTGACAAATTCTATATTATAGAGATAATTCAGAAAGAATGTGTTCGAGTTCATTGCCATAAAAATACTTTAATGTATACAATATAATATTATGGGGGGCAAGAGGAATGCTTACTCAATACAACACATGAAAGGATATCTTAACACAACAGTTCCTTCATAAATGGCATACAGAATCAGAAAGAAAATACTTGATTTTTGTTGAACACAGATCCATTGACCATGTATGTCCCACAAATATACATTTAAATGTACATTAAAATTAAAATGGCCATTTTATCATAAAGCTGTTCCAAATATGAACATTTGTGGTTGAGTAGTAGACTTTTTGTTTTCTATGTCGAAGACCTGCATTTGATTTGTGCACAGTGCATGTCACAGACAGCCACAACCTGCCGGTTACTGGAAGGCTTGTATGCTGCTAACACGATGAAGAGCTTCCAGAATAAGGTGGTTAACAAGGAAGAGCTGATCTAGGTCTGAAAAATAGCCATTAAAAGCCCTAGGGATCATAACAGTCTGATGAACATCCATGATATGGCACAGGACTGAGTAGCACTTTGTTCTGTTTTGTCTGATGTTGCCACAAGTTAGAAGCAGACACCGCAGCAGCTAACAGTAACAGCAAAGTCATTGCAAAGATATTTCTTTGATTATTTAAGTAATTTTTTGTAAATGTAATTGTGCAAAAAGTCTGATGTTTTTAAACAGTAAATCTAAATAATAATTATAAGAGGCTTTACCAATTATAAAACAAATTATTTACCAGAATTTTGTATGAATTATTTGTTAATGTCCAACACTGGGTTCTCCTTTATTTATATTGGCTTTCCATTCTCTGAGTCTCATAATTTTTCTGGAGTTTGTTGAAAATATAACTGTCTAGAAAATAAATTGTGTTCAGAGAATCAATTTGTTTAAATGGAGTTCCTGAGCGATGCAAATTGTTAACATGCTCAATTGCTAACAGAGAGGACGGAGGTTTGAATCGTTCCGAGGCACCTGGAAAGAAAGCCCTGGAAATCTACCTGAGACATATTAGTTAATGAAATCTTTATGGAGAACATTTGTACTCTAACACAGGTAGAGTCTCTATGAATTGGAATCATTTGAAAGACAATTTGTATTGGTTTAGAAGTTGCTCATAATGAAACAGAGATAAAAAGCCTATTTACATCAGGATTGGAGCTTCTATTTTTTTTTCCCTGTTGGATTTTTTTGATTTTTTAATTTTTATTTTGTTATTTTTTTTATGTGTACCGTCAAATCAGATCTGACTGGTACAGGAGGAGATTTCCACTCCTTCTCTGGCAGAGCATCGGGTGGATTTGAACCATATACCTCTAGGCTTGCAGTGCAGTTTCTTGCCACTAGGCCACCAGAGCTCCCCTTAGAGTATCTCTAAGGACTTTCTGAGTTCTCACTCTTCTCATTTCTACTTTAAATACTTTTAATTACTGAGAGGTATTTTTACGTAGTATAGAAAAATTCTATTCTATGTAGTATGTTCTAGGCAGTATCTCCAGCTTCCTTGTGTCTGTCTGATCCAGGGATTTATTTATTTCTCCAAGATAAACTTCAGTGCAATATTTTAAAGAGTTTAAATCCTGACATATTGGGTATAAATATCAGTCTTTTACAAGTTTCAAAGAGAGTGTACCTGTCAGGCAAAAGGGATTCAGAGATGTTTCCTTTTATTCCTGGTTTTATGTCTAGTGTACCCCTCCTACCAATATCATCTATGTTAGCACTGGAAAAAACTAATCAACTCGATATATCTGTTATTGTTGTTAAGTGCCGTCCAGTCATAGATGACTCATAGGGACCCTATGATATGTCTGGCACTGAATATAAACAATCTTAATGAGTGTTTGTTTGATAAGGAGTATAATATCATGACATCCATCATCAGGGTAAGACAGCATGTTCTGGCCATGAAAAAGTAGAGAATACTTAGCTAGTTGGTACCTATTTTATTAAACTGTTGGGTTATTCTCCAACAGAGTCTAGTAGGGCTATAATAGAAAAATGAACAAGAAAGTAATCAGAGATACATATTAGTAATGGTATATTTTGTAGAGTGGACAGAATCTTCTTCGCTTATGGCAAGCAAAACACTTTTGATGACGTGAAAGAAATTCTACCTTTGGCATGTTTCAAGGGAGTTGGCAGTTTACACTTATTTGCATCTTGAATTTAATGATATTGAAACACAATTGGCTAGATACCTACACATAACCCACAATTGCCCATGGTTATCGCATTAAACGTCTGTTTTAGATTTAATCCAGTCCCGGTAAAGAGTCACTTTGGTATAAAGCCCAGGCTTGTTTGGTTTTCCACAGTCTATTCCCCAGCTTACTATTCCAATAAGATACCAGATGTTATTACTTTCAATAACCAGAGGTCCTCCAGAATCACCCTGTAGGAGAAAACAGTCAATGTGAGGAGAGAGAAGAATGAAAGTGAATCGTGTTAAAGACAATAAATTAACACTTTATATTAAAATGTCCTTAATTTTAAATTGGGATGTATTTAAATTTTAAAATAGGCTGTATAAGGAGAAATGTCACATCAGGATTGGAAGATTCATTTCATCAACAATCTGCGTTATGCAGGTGCTACAACTCTGTTTGCTAAAACTGAGGAGGACCTGAAGCACTTGCTGCATAAGGTCAAGGACTTCAGCCTCCAATATGG
>NW_006399942.1:17664-22186 GCF_000299155.1 Elephantulus edwardii
CACAGGATAGAGCAGGGTTTAGGGCTGTTGTGCATAGGGTCGCTATGAGTCGTAAATGACTCAACGGCACATAACAACAACAACAACATTGCGATGGGTAAGTGTGCTGTAGAGACCTCTCCAAAGTAGTGAAGAGCAATGATGTCACTCTGGAGACGAAGGTGTGCCTATTACAGGCCATGGTCTTTGCAATCACTTGCTATGTGTCAGAGAGCTGGACAATGACTAAGGATGCTAGAAGGAGAATTGATGCCTTTGAGCCATGGTGTTGGAGAAGAGTATTGAACATACCATAGACTGCTAAGAACATGAACAGGTTCGTCCTAGAGAGGGTTAAACCAGGCTATTCTTTGGAGGCAAGGATTTTGAAGCTTCATCTGGCATACTTTGGACATGTTTCAAGGAAGGACCAGTCCTTAGAGAGGGACGTCATGCTTGGGAGGGTGGAGGGACGTCTCAGGAGAGGAGAACCCTCTATGAGAAGAATTGATTCAGTGACTGGGGTAATGGATGTAGGTGTGTCAGAGACAGTGAGATTGGTACAGGATAGAGCAGAGTTTAGGACTGATGTTGGGTTATGAGTCTCAGACAACTCGATGGCACATAACAACAACAATATCGTAAAAGTTGCACAATAATAGGATTTTACTTGCCATTGGCATTACTACTTATTCTTTTTAAGTTAATTCATCTGGGAATTAATATGAATAAAGTCATCAGTTTTATTCTCGTAAAGCTTTTACTCTATGTAAACAGATGATTACAAATGGAACCTAAGCCTAAACAATCAATCCTTACATAAAAGCTTCAAGAGTTCTCTGAAAGGTCTCTATTTCATGAAGTTTTAAAATCTATTGCTGTTATTTAGTGCCATCAAGATGCTCCGATTAACAGAACAAAACACCAGTGTTTCACCATTCTTATAAATTGCTGTCATACCTGCACCCATTATTGTAGCCATTATGTCTGTCTGTTTTGTTGAGGGATTTCATCTTTTCCAATGGCCACCTACATTACCAAATATGTCTTTCATCAGAGTCTAGCCCCTCCTGACAGCATGCCCGAAGTGAGATGAAGTCTCACCAACCTTGCTTCTAAAGAGCATTCTGACAGCACTTCTTCTAAGATTTGGTTGTTCTTCACCAACATTACAATTAAAAGGATTCAATTCTTCTGTCTTCCCTATTTCTTTTCTACCTTTCACATGCATATTGCGTTTGTTACATACCACTAAGTTAGAATAATTCATAGCTGACCCTCCAGAGGGCTTTCAGAGGGAATAAATCACACAAAAAGAGATTGCCTATCTTTCTCCCTTGAAGCAGTTGGTGGATTCTAACCTCCTGCTTTTGAGTTGGGAACTCAGTTGTTTACCCACTAGGCCACCAGGTGAATAAAAACATTGTGATTTGGGTCAGACGCACTTTAGTTTTCAAAGTGATCTTTCAACTTTTGATCTTTAGCGTTCCCCCCACCCTTATCATTGTGAGTTGAGCGAAAGTTTACAATGCTAAGTGATTTTCAACTTAATCATTGATGCACACTTTATTTTATAGCATGAATTATAAGGCAGTATAACCTCATAGCTATAATGCCCTGTAACCTTATAACTATAACATTATAATTAATTATAATGCAGTGTAACCATATACTTACAATGCACTGCATTAATTATAATGCAGTATATAATGTATAATGTAGTGTAATAATTTTCTTGTTTCCTGTCTGTCATTTTCATCTCCATTAATTGTTCTATTGTAACTTTTCCAGAGTTCTGGGATTTGTCTTCAGGTAAATGCTGCCCTTTTGTGTTTGATTATTCAAAGAATGAGAATGCATCCCTGGCATTTATCCTGTAGGTCTATCGTTTGACTACAATTGAAGCTAGGGAGACAAGTTTCATACCTGGTTCAAGCGGCAGCTAAATCCAGCATTTTCAAAGACCGGCAATTTTATGTTTTTAGTTTTATTCCACATTCTACCCATTCTATCCAAGACCTTCCACTGAACTTCCTTTTAGTGTTAAGCACTGGTAGTTTGGCACCATCTTCTCATGGTCATAGAGATTGAAGTTCACATTGTCCATTAGTCCTTAGGGCTAATTGTTTTAATTCATCTTTGCTTTTCTTCCCATTTCTTTGTTCCAGACAGTGAGAAGCTAATAGTAATAACTAGATGGTTTCAAACAAGCTTTTAAGATCCCAGTTGCTACTGACTATAATATACAACATTGTCTCTGTGGACTGTTATGCAAATTTAATTTGATATCTCCTGAGACTATGTTCTCAAGGCCTTGGAGTCAGAACTATTTATTCTGGGTGATAGGCTATGATTTGCCCTCTTTTGGTCCCACTTTATACAGCATTTATTTACCAAAGTTAGTGTAAAAACATTATCTTCCAGACCTATGAATGGTCATGGGTATGGTTCCTTTTACCCATTTATCTTACCTGACTACCTATATATCTGCTTGTAGATGGATTAATGATAATATTGAATGATTATACATCTTAATAGTATTTACTTTGTTTATTATCTTTATTGTGCACCTGTGTCTTCTGTCTCTTTATTGATGTTATGCTGAATATTCTTTGTTAGGAAGTTCTGGTGGTGGTGCTCATAGGGAATTCCAAAGGGCAGACTTCTGCAAAAGTTCAAATTCACCAGCTGCTCTGTGGGAGAAAGGCAGCCAATCTCTTCCTGGATGATTTAAAACCTTAAGAAGCCAACCAGAGGGTCAAGTATGAGTCAGTATCTACTTAAGAGTAATGATTTGAGTTGAAATTGGTCCTATTGTTATTTATTTCCTTTTCCTTATTCTTTCTTCGTATGTGTGTGTTGTCTATTTATTGATTCTCCTTTTTTGTGGTTTAAAGTTGTCTTTTATAATATATTTGGTCAATCAAAATTGTTTGGTATCTTGACTGCAAGTTTATTATTGTTGTTTTAGATGTCATCAATTCAACTGGCTCTTAAGGACCCTGTGATCTAAACCTTAACCTGTTCTGTACCATCATCACAATCTCTGCCTTGTTGTAATTTCTTTTTGTGACATTTTCAATTTTTTCCTTTGGCTATTGCTGTTATTGAGTACCATCAGGTTGAAACTGACCCATAGCTGGTCCTCCAGCGGGTTTTCAGAAGCAGTTAATCACACGGGAAAAGATTGTTCATCCTTCCCCTGCAGAGCAGCTGGCAGATTTAAACCTTGTGCATTCAGGTTTGCAGCACAGGTTCTTAGCATTAGGCCACAAGAGCTCCCTTGAGGACTGTTTATATTTTCCATTTCTACATGGGTAATTTTAATCTGTGGCCCTCAAGCCTGGTTTTAATTATTTTTAATCAAACATTCTTCTAAGTGGCATAATACTGGTCAGTCCATTTGCTGTACAGAGGTAACTCATGGTTGCTGTGAAGCTAAACACTGTGACACTGATGTGTCAAATGTGAAAATGATTACCCATGGTGGACAGTGTTTGGTGAAGCTCCCTGACTAAAACAAGCTTGGAAGCAGGGGTGGCATCCACTTCCAAAACAGCTTGCCTCCGCAAATTCTATGAATGTGGAGAAAAGATGAAAGTTATACAAATGTTCAGATCTTTCATTCATAGGGTCGCTATGAGTTGTCTACAACTTGATGGAACCTAAAAACAGCAACAACATGTGTGCTTATATAGTTAGGTAGTGTTTTCTGAAATTTTATCCATTGTAGATTCCCAAGTTTGGTGGAACAAAAATTTTTAGAACATATTGTCTTTTATTGAAGTACTGCTCTTTTAAAAATAGTGTCTTTTCTATACATAAATTTTATGACATCATATAGTGGAATTGACAGCAAAGTCATGTCTAATTAAAAAAGTAATTTTGTGGAGTTAAGTATATTCTTACCTCACAGGCATCTGGCCCTCCTTTCAAGTATCCAGCACATATCATTCCTGAAGATACAGCACCACCATATACAGAAATCTGGTTACACACATCGTTACTTATAACCTCTACTTGAGCTTGTTTCAGATTATTTGGAAATGGACCTAAGGAAGGAAAAAATAAGTTGGTGAAGTATCTTCAGATTATAATAAGTAATTGTTGTGTTTTCCATATGACAGGCCAGTGACAAAGCCTTACATCATAAAGTTATATGACTCTTGACTAGATCACAATGCTTATGTTCAAGTTACATTTTTTTCTTTTTTTTTTTTATGCCAGGTATCATGTTTGGCATTTTTGCTCCATCTTATCTAGTCTTTGCAACTACAATCAGTGATAAATATGAATAGAATTTTTGTTTGTTTGTTTTTTGAGATGAGAATAAAGAATTTCAGCTGGTTAGGGGTAGAATAATATAGAAAAATCTGTTAGATTACCTAATCATAATCCTGTAGGAAAAACAATATAAAGCAAGATTCTAATTTAATACTGGACTGATAAAACTCTATGGCTTAATAAAAAAAGTTTGATTTTGATAATAGTTCATCATGTTAATGAAAATAACTACCAGAATGAATAAAAATAATAAACATAA
>NW_006399942.1:39967-83002 GCF_000299155.1 Elephantulus edwardii
GCTTAATTTGGGTGTATTGCTAGAAGGTGTTATTCCTTGGACAGGGACATCATATTGGGAAAGGTGGAGGGTCAAAGGAGAGGAAGACCCCTACCTGGTGGAATGACATGGTGACTTTTGCATTGGGTTTTTGTGTGTCACGGAAATGTGAGGATGGCACAGGACAGGATTAGGTTCAGATTTTTTGTTCATAGGATCACTATGAGTCATACTTAACTTGATAGCACCTAACAACAACAACAACAACAACAGCAACAACAAAGATAGCTACATGTGTCTTCACTCCATGGGGTATTGAGTGAATCACAGAGTGTCCCTAATCATTCCTGAACTGTTTCTCTGACAAGTTGTTGTTTTTAAGTGCTATCGAGTCAGCTATGACTCATAACAATTCTATGAACAGTAAGTTTGAACCTTGCTCTGTATTGTGACGTTCTTATTTCTGTGATGCTTATCCATTGTTATAATCATTGTGTCAATCTGTCATATTAAATGTGGCAGTGTTAAGTTTAATTAGACTCTAGAAGACAAAACAACAGCACGTTGTTTTTTATTAATTCAGTCTCATGATGACTCTATGTATTTCAAAGAATAACTGTGCTCCATAGTGTATTCATTGGCTGAATTTTCAGAAGTAAATCATCAGACTTATATTCTGGAGGACTCTGACTGGACTCAAACCTCTAGCTTTCGGATAGCAGTTAAATGATTTATTTGTTTTGGACTCCTAAGAACTTCTAATTAGATTCTAGAGGAAATGTTATGGAGATGCTCAAGTGGTAGATACTTTCTATACCAAGTAGAAGTAGCTTGTTTGTCTCAGGAATTTTATTTCTTCATAGTTTCTTATAACACAATGTAAATTTCTACAGAGATGAAGAAAAGCCATCTCAGGTTATAATAACCCTGCCACATTTGGACCCAATATCAGTCAGAGTATTGTAGTGCATATTTAAGATTTGAGACTTAATAGATACTCAGTGGATAAAATTGTAATTTAGTTAACATCATAGAAACCCCTCTGACCTCAAAATAAAGACTCAGTTCAATAAGTAGACATTTAGGGCTGGTTAAACGATAAGGGGAGGGGTGGAAGCCTAACTAAAAGATTTACTTAGAGAAGAAATAGAAATTTATATTCAGAATTAAGCATACATCTCTACTGTTTAGTAAAATTTTTTGTTCTTAAGTGTCATTGACTTGATTCTATCTCATAGCAAATTTGTATGATAGAGTAGAACTTTCTGGTAAGATTTTCTAGGTTTTAATCTTTGTACAAGCTGATCATCACATTTACCTCTCCTGGAGCTACTTGGTGAACCTGAACCACTAATATTTTTGCTAAGTATTTATCTATTGTGCTACCTAAACTGGTGGCTTAGTAAGGAGAAACTGTGTTGCATTCCCAAAGGCAAGCACTTCAAATCCACCAGCTGCTCCACTGAAGAAAGATAGGTAATCTTTTCCCATGCAATTTAGAGCCTCTGAAAATCCACTGGAGGGTCTGCTATGAGTCTGTTCCAACTAAATGGTACACAAGAACAACAATGGTATGTAATAGTACAGCCAGTTTTCATAAATCATTCTATCCAGTTTTCTTGTTTGTTTTTTTTGGCTGTATTTGCATTGAGACATATTGATTTAATCTTTTATTCTATTTATTATTTTCGTTTTCTGTATTCTTTCACATTGTTGTCTAATTAACCTCATAAGCACACCACAGAGGCAGTAAATAACATGAGAAATTTCCCATCCTTCTCATACAGTGAGCCTTTAGGATTGCAATGTAGGTTCTTATCACTAGGCTACTGTTGTTGCTGTTTTTGTGTGTCATTGAGTCGAAACCAAGGTGACTCTCCAGGTTTTCAGAGGCTGTAAATCATAAGGGAGCAGATTGCCTGTCCGTCTCCTGAGGAGCAGCTGGTGGATTTGAGTCATGAGCTCTCTTATTTCATATCTTTGTTGAAATAAAGAATGATTACTTCAGTTTTGCTAGTTGTTTATGCTGAGACACTCACCATTTTTTTCCAGTGCTCCCCAACCAGTGACAAATAGTTTAGTCGTAGGGAAGACTTCAAAAGTAGCTTCTGGAAGACAGATTCTGCCAATGTTATCAGAAAACGTGACAGGGGTGGCAAGTTTCACCACAGCGATGTCATCTTCGTGCTTATGGGCAGCATAGTTTTCATGAATGATAATGGACTCCACATCTCTTCTCATCAGTGGAGGCTGGAGAGTCGTTCCAAAACTAGCCGTCCATAGTCTTGGATTTTTGTAACTGATCACAGAATAAAAGAAATACAGTTGATTCATTTCTGAAGTAATGTTGCCTGGGACTCTACAGGCTCATGGGATATAAGAGTGGGATAAAGCATATTTTTGAGAGAATACTTGACTGGAATTTCCCACTTTTTTATTTGAAGCTTCTCTCCTTGATTTGCTTTGCTCTTTTCTAGCTGGTAACAAAACCCCTTGCTAAAATATCTCCAATTACTCATAAGTAAGCAATATTTTAAAAACAAAAAATGTGTGTTATAAAAGTAAAACAGGTTAAATAAAATAGACATTTAAGTTGGCATGAATTTATATATACACATATACATTCATATCCATGTAGAGTTATATAAATGAGCATATAATTTTATAAATTGTGACAGAGAAATCTATAGAATAAAGGGTATATAATTTTTGAACACAGCTTATATACCTTTTTCTGTTTTTCTTTTTTTTTAATTTAAATTTTATTAGTTTTAATGAACATTTACAGAGATTTTTGGCTTTCATTCATTCATTGTTGCACTGTTTTCTCCACAGTTTATATACTTTTTACTCCTCTTAACATTTTATCTTATATTCTTGTTTTATATGTATTTTATTACAATATATTTTTATTATATCCCATATAGTAAATCTTCAAAAACATAGATCTCCAAAATAAAGTACAGTGCTTGGCCATGACAAGCACATGAGATAACAAGTTATAAGTGTTTTTAAATAAAATACTATTTGCAGAGTAAAAGAAAAAATCCACAGTGTATTTCAAGAAAATGGATATGTTCAACTTTGACATTGATAAAATGTTTTTTGTTAAAATTGAGAATACTAGGGAGTATAATTTTAGTTAGAATCTAAGTTATTCTCTCCAATTATTCTACTATTTAGTAACTGATGCTTTTTCCTAAGCTGACTGAACAGTCATGGGTAGTATCAGGAAGTTTAAGACATTCATAAGAAACCTTGGTGACGTAATGTCCAAGAGCTTAGCTGTTAACTGTTTGAATTCACCTAGTAGCTTCTCAGGAAAAAAGACCTATCAAGATGCTTCTATAAAGATCATAGTCTAAACTATTCAGTAGAGCAGTTCAACTTTATTATGTAGATTATTTTTGTAAGTCAGTATACATCGGAAGGTAAATACAATAAGAACACTCTTTCCATAGGAGTTCATGAGTAGTGCAACAGTTAACTTGGTGGGTTCTTACAATGTGAGCTTAATTAATAAAGGAAAGTTGAAATTTCAGGTCACTTAGAGGTGTCTTATAAAAAAAAAGGCCTGAGTTTACTTTAGAAAAATCAGTTATTGAAAATCCATGAACTATGTTTCTATTTTGATACACCAAATCAACTCAGCATTGATTGTTTAAGATGTTTATGAAGAAAATGTAAAGAAATAAGAATTCTAGGATGTGAATGAGAGAGAGGGGTGGAACTAGCACTTCTGTTGGAGGTGACTGAAGACTTACTTGTCAAAGCAGTGAGCAGCAGTCAGGAGCCACTCCTGACTGATTAAAGAGGCTCCACAGAAATGGATTCCATCTATTTGCAGGCTGGCTTGCCATGGCCAAGCAGATTTCTTTGCATCATCACCAAGGGCAATTCTTTCCATGGAAGAAGATGGGGACTCCTTCCCTATACCACAATCTGTAAGGAAATAGTACAGTAATTAGGCAAGTAGTTGTTGTTAGGTACTGTTGAGCCAAGTAAAACTTACATTGTATGAACAATTTCTCTGAACACTATCCTATCCTGTGTTATGCTCACAAACTCTGGCACACTCGAACCCATTGCTGGAGTCACTGTGTCAACACATTTGATTGAGGGCTTTTCATTCATCACTCCTCCACCTTCCGAAACATGATATACAAGGAATAACGTCTCTTGGCAAGTTACTCAAGCTGTGCTGCAATACTGAAGAAGTGTGTTCGAGGTCATCAGCTGCTCTGTGGGAGAAGGATGGGTAATCTCCTCCTGTGTGATTAACTGCCTCTAAAAAACCCACTGGAAGGTCAAATATGTTTTGATTCTGACTCTCCGGTACACAACAACAACAACGTGTGTGATGAAACTTCATTATCTTTGCTTCCAAAGAGCACTCTGGCTGCATCATCTGCAAAACATCTGTTCTTTGGACAGTCCATGGAATCTTCAGCACTCTTTCCTATTAATTCCAATTTTTTTTAAAGTTTTCTATTTTCCTTATTCTTCCTTATCATTAGCTCTCTGACACATAGCAAGTGAGAGAAAAGACCATGGTCTGAATAAAACACACCATATTCCTCAAAGTGACATCCTTGCTCTGTAATTTGGAAAAGTCCCTGACTACAGATTTTCCCAGTGCAATATGTATCCTAGCTCCTGACTGCCAGAACCAAGAGAATTGATTGTGGATCTAAGTGAGACAAAGTTGCTAATAGTCTCAGCCTTTTTTCTGCTCACCATGATGTTGCCTACTGGTTCAGTGGCAAGGATTTTTTGTTTTCTTTTTGTTTGTGGGTTCCACCCCTCCCATGTTAGATGGGTAATGTACAGAATTCATAACAAAGTTTAAGGGAGGCACATGTCATACAAAAGCATGAACACCCAATCATCATGCATATGAACCAAAAAAGGATCTGGATTTTGTTTTCCTGATGTTTGAGATGCAATCCATATTGAAGGCTGCAGTGTTTAACTTACTGCTGCAAATGCCTTGGGGTGGGGTTTTTTTTTGTTTGTTTGTTTTTAAAAAGCTTCTTTTGTATAATGTTGTTTTGGTATGCCAAAGAGTCAGAATAGACCCATAGCCAACCATCTGATGGGTTTTCAGAGGCAGTTAATTGCAGGAGGAGATTGCCCATCCCTCTCCTGCAGAGCAGCTGGTGGCCTTGAACGACATGCCTTTGAGATTGTGGTGCAACTTCTTGCCACTGGGGTACCGGAGCTCTATATAACGTGAATTCCGTTCTTTTTTTTTTACAAAATATTTTTGTTAATTTTGAGAAATTCAGGGACCTCTCCAAATTACTGAGGAACAATGATGTCAGTTTGAAGATTAAGGTAGGCTTGATTCAGACCATGATCTTTTCAATCATTTGTTATGAATCTGAAAGCTGGACAATGATTAAGTATGACAGGAGACTTGATGCTTTCGACCTGAGGTGTTGGAAAAGATTGCTAAATATCTTATGCATTGTCAAAAGAACAGATATATCTTAAAGACTATTCAGCCACAGTACTCCTTGAAGGAATATATGACAAATCTTTGTCTCATATGCTGTAGGAATATTGTTAGGAAAGATTATTCTCTGTAAAGGAACATCACTCTTGTTATAATTAGTACTATTAATGATTTTCTACATACATAAAGTGAGTGAAAACTTAATAACATTAAATAAAAGAAAATTGTAAAAAGAAAATTATGAGTAATGAGTTCTTTGACAAAGAGCAAGCATTTCCAACAGGATTACCATAAACTTTACAGATTATTGTTATGTACCATCGAGTCAGAACAGCCTCATAGCTGATCCATCAGTTGGCTTTCAAAAGCAGTAAATTGCATGGAAGAATATTTCCCATCTTTCTTTCAACTGCATGCCCTTAATTACTTACTTATTCATAATAATTGTATGCTTTTGAGAAATATTAAGTGTACAACAAGTACTTTTGGTACCAGCAGTCAGAAAATTAAAAGATGAATTGCATTGGGAAAGTCTGCTGTCAGGGACTTCTCCAAAGTACTGAAAAGCAACAATGTTAGTCTGGGCACTAAGGTGTGCCTGATACAGGCCATAGTCTTTGTAATTACTTGCTATGTGTCAGAAAGCTGGGCAATGACTAGGGATGATAGAATGAGAATTGATGCCTTTGAGCTGTGGTGCTGGAGAAGAGTATTGAGTATTCCACGGACTGCTAGGAGAACAAACAGATTCAACCTGGAGAGGGTGAAACCATGCTGCACCTTGGAGGCAAGGATTCTGAAGCTTTGTCTGACATACTTTGGGCATGTTTCAAGGAGGGATCAGTGCTTGGAAAGGAACATCATGCTTGGGAGGGTGGAGAGACAGTACAAGAGAGGAAGACCATTGATGAGATGGACTGATTGAGTGACCGGTGTAATGGGGTAGTAGGTGTGTCAGAAACAATAAGGTTGGCTCAGAATAGAAGAGGATTCAGGGCTGTTGTACATAGGGTCACTATGAGTCACCAGTGACTCGATGGCACATAACAACAACAACAAGAAAGAGATAACACTTAAAAATATATATGCTTTAAACTTTTAGATTTACAACCATCTTAGTTATATTCTTGAACTTACAACTGTTAAGAATGTGCTCGGCTTGTACTTTATTCATATCTGTAAAAAAAAAAAAAAGATTTTTCAGCAAATAAAAAAGTATCAGTTAACACACTATGCTTCCAAAATATGAAAGGTTTTGTTAGAAGGAATTGTACTACCAACAGAATACCACTTTCACCCTTTATCCCTACACCCTCTCCTAAAATAAAACACATTGCCAATAAGGTAATTACAATTCCTGGTGAGGCTGTTGGACAAAGTAAAACTGTTCACAGGGTTTCTAAGGCTGTAATCTTTACTGGGACTGACTGTCTTATCTTTTTTCCACATGGAGCAACTGGCAAGTTCAAACTGTTGTTCTTTTATTTAGCAACTGAATTTCTTAGAAACAGTACTACAGAGTTCCTGTAATTGCATTGTTGTTGTTGTTGTTATGTGCCGTCGAGTGGTTTGCGACTCATAGTGACCCTATGCACAACAGCCCTAAACACTGCTCTATCCTGCGCCAACCGCACTGCCTCTGACACACCCATCCCGATTACCCCAGTCACTGAATCAATCCATCTCATAGAGGGTCTTCCCCTCCTGCGCTGTCCGTCCACCCTACCAAGCATAATGTCCCTCTCCAAGAACCCGTCCCTCCTGGCAATAGTTTAAGGCAAGAGAATAAAATCCTACACAAAAGAGAAATCTAAATAGAGATCAAACTCTTCTTGCTAACTCTATATGGAATACAGGGATCTTCCGATTTACGGTTTATAAAAACAATGACACAGAGGATATTGCTTGCGATGAAGAATTACATCAAGTTTATGACATTTCATACCAGTTATGGAAATGGGAGTTAAAACAGAAGACATAGGGCAAGTTTTGGATATGAACTAATATATTTGGAGATAAATTTCCTTTGGTCTTTGTTTTTGTCGGGTCAATAATAGCTGACAATAACATTTCAGGATGAATATGTAGACACTATAGACTACAACATACACAGCACAGTATAGTTTTTTTATCATATACATACTAGTTAAACAATTTCATTCAGTCTTTTAGAATAAGAAGGATTCAATTACATTTGGGTTTTTGCACAAGTCTTGTTTTAGATTTCCATTAACGTAATCAAATATAATCTTTGGGTGAATGGTGTGAAGATTTGTTCAAGTAGTTGTGGTGGTGTTCAAGAATAAACACTGAAAATTGACTTCTTATGTAGTTCAGTAAGTAAGCTTTCCCCCATATATTGCTAAGAGAATAAAATTTTAATTAATTTAAAAATTTTACTCCTTCTAAAAACTTACTGTAGAGTCAGCTCTGAGTCGGTTCTAATTTGATTGTACAGTAAAACAACAACAATTTGAAAAATATTTCTTACATTTAAGGTAAGGTAATGAAGTGTCTATCCTCAGGAAACTTTCATCAGATTTCAGCTTCTGATGTAAAATGTCATCAGCTTGTTTCTTTACTGTATCTGCATTATCAGAGGAAAACTGAAATTTAAGCAATACATCTGTTGTCAAACCATTATTACTTGGCCTGAAAAACAAAATATCAGAATAAATTAGTGCAATCATAGTCACAGTAAATATGTGATGTTGTTGTTGTCATGTGCACTCGAGTCACCTGTGACTCACAGCAACCCTATGCACAACAGCTCTGAAGCCTACCTTGTCCTGGGCCAGCCTCACTGACTGCCACACATCTACCCCTAATCTGGGGTCTTCTTCTTCTGCGCTGTCCCTCCACCCTTCAAAGCATGATGTCCTTCTTCAAGGTTCAGTCCTTCCTGGCCACATACCCAAAATATGTAAGATAGAGCTTCAAAATCCTAGTCTCTTTATTCCTTGGAGTAACCCTTCTAAGTTTGATCCAGTTTGTCTCTTATGAACTTTATGGTTATGGTCTTTAATCACAGGTTTTTGATCCACCTTGAGTTGATTTTTGTGTATGTTGTGAGATGTGGATCTCGTTTCCACTTTCTGCAGGTGGAAGTCCAGTTTTGCCAGCATTATTTGTTGAAGACGTTATCATTTCCCCATTTGAGAACTTTGATTTCCTTGTCGAATATCAGCTGACCACAGATAGCTGGGTCGATTTCTCGGTTCTCAACTTTGTTCCACTGATCTATGTGCCTGACTTTTTACCAGTATCATGCTGTTTTGCTTACTACTTCTGTCTAGTAGGTTTTGAGGTCAGGGAGTGCTATGCCTCCAACCTCATTTTTGTTTCTCAGACTAACAAATACAACCGGAAATGAACAAAAAAATTTGGTAATGCCATCTCAGATGAGTCTTATAACAAAAATTTGCAGAATACTCCTGGCCTCCACAAGAAAAAGACTGATAACCCAATTACAAAATAAGCCAAAGACATGGAAAGAATTTTCACAGAGGAAGATATTTGAATGGCAAACAGACACATGAAGAAATGCTTCAAATCACTGGCAATAAGAGAGATACAAGTCAAAACCACAATGAGGTACCATCTCACTCCAATAACAATGAAAAAATTTAACAGGGCAGCAAGTAATAAATATTGGAGAGTGTGTGATGTGAAAGGAGCTTTTATATATTGTTGGTGGGATTGTAAAATGACACAACCACTCTGGAAGGCTGTTTGGTGTTTCCTCAAAAAGTGAAACATAGAAGCTCCATACGACCCAGCTGTTCCACTGTTTGGAATATACCCTGAGAAAATGAGAATCTGGGGCACAAATGGAGAGTTGTACACCAATCCTCATAGCAGCATTATTCACCATCACAAGAAGATGGAAACAGCCCAAATGTCCAACCACAAATGAAAAGATTGAGAAATTATGGTACATTCACACAATTAATACTATACAGCACACAGGAGAAATAACTTTGTAAATTATTACCTTACTTGGAAGGTATGGAGAGCATTATGTTGAGTAAACTGACTCTGTTCCATAAGGATAAATATTGTATAAAACCATTATTGTAGAATGAGAATAAGGATCCAACTGGGTTGGGGGAGGGTGGAAGCAGAGGGATGAGTATGTGCAGGGGGAGGGGTGTGGATTAATCATGGGGTTGTACAATTTGATGAGGGTGGGAGTGAGGGAAATTGAAAGAATTTGTTCTTTAAAACAATGTATTTGAGTTTTTTAAACAAACGAGTAGAAAATTAAAAGAAAAAAAAACCCTAGTCTCTCCAAGACAGATCTGTTTGTTTCTTGGCAATCCAAGGCATATTGAAGACTCTTGTCCAGCACCCCAACTCAAAGGCATCAATTATTTTTCTGTCATCTCATCCTTATTCATTATCCAGCTCTCTGGAACATAGCAAGTAATTGCAAAGACCATGGCCTGGATTGGGTGCACCTTAGTCTCTAGACTGAGATCATTGCTTCTCATTATTCTCCTGACAGCAGATTTACCTAATGTAATCATCTTTTGATTTTCTGCTTATTAGTACCAAGAGTGTTGATTGTAGAGCTGAGCAAGCTGTAACTGTTAACAACCTCAATCTTTTCTCCATTCATCATGGTTATAGCATACTATTTAAGAATTAGCAATATCATTAAGAAACCATAACAAAAATATTTCATACATTTTTGTTTCATAGACTTTTCCTCTTCATACATTAAATCAAAATCCACTGCTGCTAAATCAGTTCTGACACAACCACCCTACAGCACAGAGTAGAACTGCCGTAAAGGGTCTCTTAGGATGCAGTTTTCCTGGATGAAGACTACCACATCTTTCTGTTATAGGACATACTGATGAGTTTAATCTACTGAAGCAACCTAGTACTTCAGTACTGCACCACCAAAGCTTCTTCTTTATATATTACACAGGTATTCTTGTTTATGAAACAAGTTTATATTCAGAAACAAAAATACATCTGAAATTTCTATCATATATTTTTTGTGGAAAAATAAAAATGCAATTATTAAATACACTAACTTTATATGTGTATTGATGATTATATATTCTTAAAAAAGATATATACTTTCAATAGTTATGGAAGCTGCTTATTATAAGGAAGAAAGACATAAGACTGAGTAAAGTAGTTAAAGATTGCAAATATTTTTTTAACTGAAATGCTAACGTGTGCTAAGAAAAATCAGCAGAATACTTTCATCTCTATTCAAGTTAAAAAACTTTCATTACAGGTGTAGCAGTAATAACAATTAAGCATAATAGTGTTAAACTCCACTTGCTTTTAGTATAGATTTTTCCTTTTTTAATTTTTTAGCATAGCTTTTTAAGAACCTGTTCAAACAGTGAATAATTGATAAATAATTAAATAATATAAACTTGCCTTTTTAGCATACAAATTAATTAGCTGTGATTACCTAAAGTTGGCAACGTGAGACTTGATGTAGTAATGATTTAAACTGGATCTTTGAAATATATTGTCTATCTGAGAAAAGAGAAAATAAAACATAAAATTAATAAATATAAATTCTGCACATTTTAATACGTCACAAAAAAGTTCTTGTATAAGATCTGTGGTGATTTGAATAGCATTTACTCTGATGTTTGGATACAATCCTGTTCTTATTAAGATAATTCTTATAATTTAATGTTGATATTTTAATAACTTCTCACATGGACAAAAATAATGATATAAAAACTTTTATTAAGCCAAGTAAATTCTTTCTCTTCCTCTCATTGTCACTGAATCAACTATAGTTGATCCACCACTGGTTTTTCTGAGGCTATAAATCATAAAGGAGGAGATTGCCTACCTTTCTCCCTCTTAGTTGGTGGATTACAGCTCACAGAGAGGTGTGGTCTCTAAGTTAGTAGTACAACTTCCTATGGACTATACAATCAGAGCTCATAGTTATACAGTCAGGATAAAATGTGCCCAGAGTTGGATGAGAATTCTGAGACTGGGTTTTTGTCAAAGCTCAGTACATATAGATTTATCATTGGATGCTCACTGCTAATTAAGCTAGCTATCATTCTAATGGATTTGATTGTACAGTTTTTTAAATTTTAGTGAAAACTTTTAGGCCAAATTTTGACACAGTGCTAAAGGAGGGAAATGAAAAGAAAGAACTATTATTTTAGCACTTCTTGAAAATGCTCACGAAATATATTTTAACTTTTACTTTTCAAAAACAAGAGTGAACTGGAGGGGGAGGGGTGGGAAGGGAGAAAAATGCAACAGTGAATGAATGGAAATCCAAAATCTCCGTAAACGTTCATTAAAATAAATAAAGAAATTTTAAATGAAGGAAATGATAACTTAGCGAAAATGTGTCACTTATTTTTCACTTTAAACTTCCTGGATGGAGTAATTTCTTTGTGTGACAAATGCCTAGAGCAAATTGCTTCTTACTAAAACCACACAGTGTGTTGCAGAATCTATGTTCTTTTAAGTCTGTTTATCATCATTGAATCATCAAACTGGCTTGTCAGGAAGAAAGAATGATCCTATACCAATCCTTCTGTGAACTTGAATTTAGAATTAGGTCTACAAGTCAGAGAGATGAGGAGCCAAACTTAGAAATCAGTATATGTTTAACAAGTACTTTTCACTCCATTGATTCAGCTTTGGTAAAAAGTCCCTTAAAGGCATATTTGTTTGTTGAGTAAAAGTTCCCTAAGGAATAGTTCCTTTTAAAGTGGCTATCTTGACAAATTGGTTTTTTTTTTTAAGGAAACATGTGATGTATATATGTGCATATGATCATTGTGCATGTATATGTTAAAATTAATACATGTGTTGTTGCTGTCCTCTCAGTTCTGACATTCTTGTGCAACAAAATGAAACCTTTCACTGTCGTCACACTCTGCTTTCCTTAAGCTCAGTTCATCTCCAGGGTCTCCCTTTCTTTAAACTCCAGTTTAGCTTCTAGTTTTTACCCTTTTTCTAGAAAAATTTTGTTATAACTATAACCTACCATCTATATGAAGGATCAGCAGACTATGGTTGATGGACTAAATCTGACCTCCTGCCTGATTTTATATAGCCTGGCAAATGATGTAAGTTTGATAAAAATACACACACAAACAAGAAGAATAATTCTTTGGCAATATTTGGAAACTCTATTAAATTCAAATTTCAGGGTCCACAAAAAAGTTTCATAGGAATATAGAGACACTTGTTTATTTATGTTTTGTTTAAGATTGCCTTTGTATTATGGACATGAATAGTTGTAGAACAATTAGATACCCATAAAGTTGAAGATATTTACTATCTTTGTAGCAGAAAAAAACAAACAAAAAACCCACCTTATTCCTGGTTTAGCTACTGTATTTATTTTATTTTTGTTGTTTCCAATTACATATAGAGGGTAAGAGCAATGGTAAATTACTAATAAAACAGTAATTTATTTACTATTCATCTCTTTAATGATATTTTTAACATTTATAATGGGTATTTTTACAGTAAACCTTGACAGAAGCATTAGAGAGAAAAAGAAGGTACAGTCCTAGGTATAAAAGACATTACAAATCAAGAGAGGTAAATGTCATATAAAAATGATATAGCATGTTCTAAGAGGTACATGAGAAGTTTTTATGAGTAATGGAAACTCGTCTTTATTCAGATGCATTGATTTCCATTCTCTGTATTCATTACAGTAAGGAGCCCTAGTAGCATAGTATGTATGTATGTATTGATGAGGCTACTAACTGAAAAGTTGGAAGTTACTCTCAACTCCTCTGAAGGGAAAAGATGGGCAGCATCTCTTGTTGTTGTGAAATAAAGCACAGCAGAGATTGTGAGAACTTTACAGGATCAGGCGGTTTCAGTCTGTTGTACAAAAGGTTCTGTAAGTTTGAGCAACTCAGTGACACCTTGTGACAGGAAGAAAGTATATTCAGAACAACTCTGAGAAATGGATAAAGTTAATACTTATATTGTAGCATCAAGCAGTATGCTAAAATGAATTTCTTTACATGATAGTTTTGCCTTGGTTCTTTGAAATAGAAAGCTTGAGAGATTTTTCACCTAAGACTTCAGGATAAGATTTATTTTGCCCTAATTTTCTACCCCAGAGAGTCTTTGCCTGGTTGACAAGCATTTCCAAAATAATTGTGGCAAAAGTCCAGAACTGTAACCCTAAAAATGGTGGAAAACCCAGTCAGGGTCAAGAGAACCCTGCTATCAGGGGTCTGAGAGGAATTTGCTTTCTGTCCTCAGGGGACCGAGAGGTAGTAGATAACAATTAGATTCACTCTTAACTTGCTTCTTACTCTGACTTCTTTCTCCACAAGACTATGGTCAGGGTAGTCCTGATGCCAGCAAAGCATAGACTCACCTCATTACTGATCTCTTGTTTTAAGTGAGTACCACTTTGTGAGTATTCTACTGAAAAATCAGGATTGTATTCAATACTGGGGACCTGGAAGGAAGCTCGGTAATAATGAGGCTTCTGATCTGGAAGAGAGAGTAAGAAGGAAATGGTTTATATTTAGTTAGTTTAGGTGGTAGGAGAAGTAGAAAGAATCATAGAAAAATCCCTACAAGGTAAATAAACTCTAGACATTATTCAATAGCTGCTGGCCAATATCTCCTTCTAATTTTTAAATCAAACATTCTCATAGTCATTGTGGTCATCATTTATGTCCTGGCACAATAATGAACTATTATTGATAACTAATCATTTTCTTGATTTAATTGCTTCAAGAAAATGATTAGTTATCACTATTTGTTATTAAAATGTATTCTCACATATTCACCTCCTAGATAGAATTCCTGCTAAAATAATTTTTATTCCATTTACTAAATATTAATATGCCACAAAATAGCACAGAATGTATACCTATGAATTTATATTAGATGTTACATTGCTCAAAAGATGTCCCCCAGGGTCAAATTTTGGTCAAATTTTTGATATAAGAAGTTTTTCTCCCATGCAAGTACTAACCAGTCCCAACTCTGCTTAACTTCTGAGATTAGATGAGATTGGGTGCGTTCAGGGTGCTGTGGATGATCTATAGACCAGAAGTAATTTTCCATAAAAAGGGATTATCATTTTTCAAATGTGCAAACATTTACTCAAATAAAATTTGCTTTTGGAGATACTAGAAAATAGCAAAGTCTTGAAATAAACTGAGTGGCTTTATAATTTTTTTTAAAATACAATAACATACTTACTATATGCCAAAAAATAAACAAGGAGACTGATGGTTATTGCCAAAACCAACACAACAGCTGTGATAATGAGAGCAATCATCCATGGTCTCAGAGAACTTGTTCTTCTACTCAGTATTGGTGGCCTTTTGAAAGAGAATTTTGTATTGAAAATAGATAGGGTTGTAACACAAGAGTCAAAATTTCACACTTATTTGTTAGTATAAAATATATTCTCTGGTATTTATGGTCAACTTATAGTATTTTGGTAACATTGGAATAATTTTGTTCTATAACAAAATTGAAAAATAGTACATTTTAAACAAGCAGTCAATATTATATAGTAGTTGACTTCTAAATATGCTATTTATTTTCTGGCCCATTAGGCTGGGTACTGTGGAACTTTATTTATTGATTTATTTGTTTTTGTTGTCTTTGCAAATGAAGTAATGACATGCGGTTGGTTCATTAGCTTTAAATCACAGTGGACCTCAGAGAGTGAGGATGTTTTCATTGTTCTTTCGTTCTATAATAAAAATGTAGAGTCACAGAATGATTGTTAGAGCCTCGGAGTTGTATTAGTGATAGAGTCAGATCTTGGATTTGGTCTGTTCAGGCCTTTAAGACCAAAGGGAAATTGCTGCTTTTGACTTATGGTGTTGGTAAAGAATATCGAATATACCATGAATTTCCAAAAGAACTCTGTCTAGAAAGATGTGCTGTGCTGTGTAGAAAGATGTTCCTTAGAGGCACTGTTATTTTGTGTCATTGAGTCACCTGCAATTCACAGTGACCCTACAATAGCTCTCAACCCTGCCCCTTAGAAACACAGATGGTGAAAATTCTTGTATACTTTGCACATGTTATCAGAAGGGGTCATTCATTAGAAAAGGACATCATGCTTAAAAATGTATATCGTGCTTTGAAAAGTACAAGGTCACTGAAAGAAAGGACGACTCTTAATGAAATGTGTTGACAATCATGACTAAGATAATGAGCTTAAGCACAGGGTAGATTGTGAGGATGGCAAACAAGTTGGATCTATTATATATCGGGTCACTATGCTCAAGTTTATCAGAGGTTGTGCTCCACAGGAGAAAGATGGGCCATCACTTCCTGTGTGATTTTGTTGTTATTGTGTTGAATCCTGCCCTATTCTGTGCTATCCTCATCATCTCTTATACACTTGAGCCCATTGCTATAGTCACTTGATGAATCCATGTAGTTCGGGGTCTTCATTTTGTTGACCCTCTCCCTTTTCTGGCAACATGTCCCTATCCAAGTAACAGCCTCTCCTAGCAACAACCTCAGAAAATCTGTTCCAGGGTCATTAGTAGTTTCTTGATGGCTACACAACGCTGACAATATGATGGTCTAAGTGTAAGGAGTTGTGCTGCCAACCATAAGGTTTGAATCTATCAGCTGCTCTACAGGAGAAAGATGGACAGTCTCTTTTTATGTGATTTATAGTCTCTGAAAACACACTGGAGGGTCAGTTATGAGTTGATTCCATCTAGACAGCACATAGTAATACCACATTATCTGAAGTAAACTCATTAGCACCTAGCAGCAATGAAAATATTATTAAACTCGTAACCTATATTTATAAGGCAAGCAATTTTTAATGTATATAGCATCTAAAACATGATAACCAGAAAATGAATGAAAAGAAAGAGAATTGTAAATTGTAAAAAATTATTAATAAAATTAAGAGGAGATCATTAATATAACTAACAAACTCAAAAGAGAAATATACAAGTTTAAGTTTAGGAACACTGTGGCATGAGAACCACGTATATGATAATAATGATAAGATTATGTGTTTTGAAATATGTAGTTTTTGTTGATAATTTCATTGGATGCGGCTGTACTTACTTGAGTAAAATAATGAGTCAATTTAAAGAAAAATATTAATGTAATAGTCCCAACATTATGCAAGATATCTGGGGGCACAGTAGGTCATGATTTCTGAGCTGCAAATCAAAAGTTAAAAAATTCAGATTACCCAGCCTTCACGGAGAAAAAAGGTAGGCCTTCTTCTCCCATTAAGAATTACAATCTTGAAAACCCAGGGAAGATTTCCCATGAGTTAGAAATTACTCTATGTCAGTAAATTTTGGGTTTGGGATGAAATGCAACAATAGGAAAAATATTGACAGTAGCATGTGAATTAACAATGGATGAGAAACTCCATGTATATAGGAGAGTGTAACAAATCCCTGTACCCATCCCAGGGTCAAGATCTACAGTATAAATACAAAATCGGAGCAATTATGGAGATGAGGCATGCTGTAGTGATAGAAACATGAATAGTTCAGACAGATCAAATTCTGAGAAGCATTAGAAAGAAATATGTTTCTGCATGCAAACAGGTCAATTGCTAATTCTTGTTCTATTAAAAATTACATGTAGTAAAGAAAAGCACTCACTTTCCTTAGGATTAATGGCTGGTAGCAGTAAAAAGGAAAGCAGGCCCTAGAAAAATAATGGAAGGTATCAGGAAATTATGTGCAAGACCTGGAATTGAGAGGAGATGTGTCTGATATCCTTAAAGTATATGCAAGGAAGAACCAAACAGCAATTCTTCCACTCTAACATCCATAAATTTTAACAGCTCTTTGAATATTTAAGATACCACAAATTCAGGTCTGGGATTTTGGGAGGATCTAAAATTATTCTGGTTTACTAGGCTTTGGTGTCAAGAAGAGCATTTCAGTCTTGAAATATCTGAAATAATTTTTGAGGAACTGTAGCTAGAGCTTTGTTACAGTGTGTACTTCAAGTCAGAATCAACTCATAACTGACCCTCCAGTGGGTTTTGAGAGGCAGTAAATCACAAGGGAGGAGTTTGTCCATCCTTTTCCTGTGGAGCTACTGGATCCAAACTGCATACCTGTGGGATGTTGCAGCACAGCTTCTTATCACTAGGCCACCAGAGAGAAGGCTTAGAACTAGTATACAGGTAAGTACTGAAGAAGATATATACCACTTTTAAAAATAAAAGATCACTAGTAATTGTGATAATTATAGAGATTATTCTCTGTGCATATCAAACTCCTATTTCTGAAAACTGGAATATAAGTAAGACCTAGTCTTCTATATTTAATGATCTGTAGAACCATATTCAACAATTACTATATAATAAGTACACCACTTGCTTGTCAGTCAGTGCCTTGGAATGCTGTGCCTTGTACTTTGCTGTGAAGCTAGAAGCTTTGCCACTGGTATTTTAAATATTAACAGAGTCACCATGGCAGAGAGCTTTCTACAGAGACTTTGACTAATACACTTTAATCAGTTTATAAGGAGGGTCTAGTCTTGCCGGTCAAGATATCATAATTGGTAGAGAGTCAGCAAAAAAATGGGAAGCCTTCAGTGAGATGAAATGACACAGTGGCAGCCATTATGAGCTTAAACAGAACAGAGGTTGTGAAGCTGGTTGAGAATCAGGCAGGATTTTGTTCTGCCATAGACAGGGTCACTATGAGCTTAAGAAATTGTTGGCACTTAGCAACAACAACAATATATAAAAATCTGATAAGTGTCATAACAGAATTATGTCTATTGTGATACTAAGATTGTTGTTAACTACATTGAGGTGACTATGACTTGTAGCGATCTTCTGAACAGATCTAAATATTGCCCTAACCTGCATTGTTTTCATAATCTCACTCATGCTCATCCACATAGTTGCAGTCACTGGGTCAATTTATTTGATGGAGAATCTTCCTCTCTTTATCCAACCTCCAATCTTTCTCAGCAAGAGACTTTTCCCAAGATCTAGTCCATCCTGACAATGTATCAACGTAAGTAAGCAAAGTTTCATTATCCTTAATTCAACAGCAACTTGCACTTTCACATTTTAAAGAGGTCCCTGACAGCAGATTTCTCCAATGCAACACATCTTTTGATTTCTTGATTGCTGCTACCATGGTTACAGACTATAGTTGCTGTTGTGTACTGTAGAGGTGGGATCAAACCATAAATGACGCTCTGGGGGGTTTTCAGTGGCAGTTAATCACATGAGAGAAGGTTGTCCATCCTCCCACTACTATAGATTCAAGTAAAATTAAATCCTTCCTCTTTCCTCCATCTTTCGTGTTTCCTTTTAGCCTAGTGCTGTTTCCTTGATGTTGAGATGCAGCGTATATTGAAGGCTGTAGTCTTTGCTCTTCTTCAGTAAGTACTTCAAGGCTTCATCACTTGTATAATAATAATGTAGGTTGCTGAGGAAGCTTAATTCCAATCATGATGCCATATTCTTCTTCATAGCGTTATTGTTGTTGTTAGTTGCCATTGGTTGAATATGACTTATAGCAACGCTATGAATGAAATATGTGAGCCCAGTCCTGTCCTGCTCCATCTATACACTTCCTGACACAAGAGAGACCATTGCAGCAGTCACCGTGTCAATCCACCTGATTGAGAGTCCTCCTCTCCTTTGCCCACCCTTCACCCTTCTCAACATCATGTTCTTCTGCAAGGAATAGCATCTCCTAGCAAAATGTCCAAAGTATGACAGGAGAAGCCTCATCATTCTTGCCTCCGAAGAGTACTTTAGCTGTGCTCTCTCTCTCTGGTGTTCTTTCTCTCTCTCTCTCTCAGCTCTTTATTGGCATCTGACATATCTGTTCTCTTGCTGTCAATGGGATGTTCTTTCTCTAACACCACAGCTCAAAGGTTGAGCAAATTATTCAAAAGGCTGGATTCTTTGAAGAGGAATGTGCATTAGGATTGGACAGAGAGTCATCAGTAACCTGCATTACAGAAATACAACCTTACTTAATTAAATGTCATTCAGTAAGGACACAACCTTATTTGCTGAAAGTGAGGAGGACTTGAAGCACTTGTAGCAGAAGATCAAGGAATGCAAACTTCAGTAAGGATTGCATCTCAATATAAAAAAAATAATTAAAAAACCCAAAGATTCTTACTACTGGACCAATAGGCAGTGCCATGATGGATGGAGAGGAGATTGAAGCTGTCAACATCTTCATCTTGCTTGGATTCACATTTAACATCTTTGGTATAAGTGATCAGGAAAAAAGGAGACACATTGCACTGGGAAAATCTTCAGTTAGAGACTTTTCCAAGTTACTGAGTAGTAATGATGTCAATTTGAGGACTAAGGTGTGTCTAATTCAGGCCATAATCTATTCAATCACTAGCTATTCATTCTCAAATGAGTTGCTTAGCGTACAGAGTGAATAGGTAAGGAGAAAAGATACAACCCTGATGCACATGTTTCTTGACTTTATTTATTTTAGTTTTAAATAATAATTTTAATGAAAGTTTCAGAAAGGTTGGGTTCTATTTATTGATTGAGACTCATTTTTCTCCTCTTTCCTCCCTTCTCTCCTACCCCAATACACTTTGTAGTGCACTTCTAGTTACAGATTGTACATTGTCATATATATTATCGTCTTCAAAATTATGTACTATGTATGCATCGGAGAGCTGAACAAAAAATAGGGATTATAGAAAGAAAATATATGCCTTTGTGTTGTGGTGCTGGAGAAGAGTGCTGAATATACCATGGACTGTTAGGAGAACAAAATGTTTCATCCTGGGTAGGGTGAAACCAGGCTGCTCCTTGGAGGCAAGGATTCTGAGGCTTCATCTGACATACTTTGGCGTGTTGCAAGGAGGAACCAGTCCTTGGAGAGGGCCATCATGCTTGGAAGAGTGGAGGGACAGAGAAAGAGAGGAAGACCGTAGATGAGATGGATTGTTTCAGTGACAGGGGTAATGAGGGGAAATGTGTCAGTGACAGTAAAGTTGGCACAGGTTAGAATAGGTTTCAGGGCTATTGTACATAGGGTCACTATAAGTTGCAAGCAACTTGACAGCACATAAACACAATAACAACATGCCTAATGACACATTTCTTTCACATAGTCCTTTCTTTCCATTATTCCAGTGCAGTATTCATTACCTATCCACTCTTTTCCTGTTCTTTACTGTACCCTCATGTCAATCCTATTTTATGACAGCAGTCATAGTATTTGTCCTTTTGTGACTGAGCTGTCTTACCCATATACTCATCCATGTAGTGTAGGGTGTTACAAGTTCATTGTTTTCAATGCTGCATTAATACTCCATTGTGTGACTAAACCACAATTTTTCTGTCTATTCATTTATTAATGAGCAATTAGGGTGCTTCCATCTCTTCTCTATGATGAATAATGCTGCAGTAAACAAGGGTGTGCATTCATCTGCTGGTATCATTGCTCCGATTTCTTTAGGATATGTTTCTAGTAGTGGGATAGCTGAGTTAAATTATATTTCTCTTTCCAACATTTTGAGAAAACCCCAGAATGCCTTCTATAGTGGTTGTACAATTTCACATTCCCACCAGCACTGAATAAAAATTCCAATTTCTCCAAATCCTCTTAGCTTTTTTGTTTACTGGAGCTCTGGTGGCCCAGTAGTAAAAAGCTATGCTGCAATCCCAAATGCACACTGTTTAAATCCACCAGTAGCCTTATCCTGAAGCAGGATGAGCAATCACCTCCCATTAATTAACTATGTCTGAAAACATGCTAGAGGGTCAGCTAGGGACTGATTCCAACTTTATAGTATACAATACAGAAACAACAACTGTTGCTAGGGTGAGATGATAGCTCTTCATTGTTTTGATTCACATCTCCCTGACAGGTAAGGATTTTGAACATTTCTTCACTACTTTGCCATCTGAATTTTTTCTTTAATGCAATGTCTATTCATATATTGTGCCCATTTCGTGATTGAGTGGTTTGCCTTTTTTTGAGGCTGGTTGTTGCTGTTATATACCGTTGAGTCACCTGCGACTCATAGCTACCCTACATACAACAAACAGCTCTGAAGCCTGCCCTGTCCTGAGCCAGTCTCACTGACTCTGAAAAACCTACATTTATTTCCCTAGTTACTGTTATCAATCCATCTAGTTCAGGGTCTTCCTTTTCTGTGCTGTCTCTCCATCCTTCAGAGCTTGATATCCTTCTCCAGGGATTTGTCTCTCCAGGCCACATGCCCAAAATATGTGAGACAGAGCTCCAAAATCTCAGCCTTTCCCCTCCCCTCTGTTTCTTTTTGTTTATTAATTTTAATGAAAGTTTACAGAGACTTAGGGTTTCCAGTCATTCATCTTTGCACTTTTTTCTCTGCCCTCTCCCTCCCCCCAATTCACTCTTCTCCTTGAAAATAAAAAGAAAAAATCTTCCATTATTATGCAATCTCTCTTCCCAAGTCCACTTCAATATGCAGCCTTCACTCTGGACTTCTGTAATTACAAGAATACCCATTCATATATACCTTTTAAACAGTTGTCTCCCTCATCTGTTTCAAAGCAATATATATTATTCCTCCACTCCTCTTCTGTCTTCCCTCAACCCTGATGTCAGTCCTGTTTTGCAACAGTAGCCCTATCCAATATTTGTCCTTTTGTGACTGAAATATTTCACTCAGCATAATGTCCTCCAGGATTACCTATTTTTGTAAATAAACTAATTGTTGTTATTGATGTGCTGTCGAGTTGTAGACGATTCACAGCGACCCTGTGAATGAAAGACCTGAACACATGTATAACTTTCATCCTTTCTCCAGGTTCATACAGTTTCTGGAGGCAAGTTATTTTGGAAGTGGATGCCACACCTGCTTCCAAGCTTGTCATAATCAGGGAGCTCCACCAGACACTGTCCATAATGGGTAATCATTATTGGATTTGACATATTAGTGTCACAGTGTTCAGCTTAACAGCAACCATGAGTTACCTCTGTACAGGAAGTGGACAGACCAGGACTATACTACCTAGAAAAATGACCAAAACCAATTAAAAACAGGCCTAATGCTGTGGATTAAAGTCACCCACAAAAAAAAAAAAAGAAAACAAAACCAAAATAAACCCAACAACAACAAAACCAAAACCAAAACAAAAAAAAAAAAAAAAAAAAAACCTGTGACTGGAGAATGGTACTAAGCAGCTGTGGATTCAATGTTTAGTAGTAAAAACAATTTAATCTAACCCTGTTTGAGAAACAAAAAAAAAAAGTTTTATTTTACAGATCCTTTTCAAAACTCGTTCTCTATGCATGCTATATCTCATGTATTGAATTAGCTGTGTACCCCGATGAGGCAAAGACATCTTCTCAAAAACAAACTTTTCTTTTTATTTTTTTTTTCTCTCTTCGGAGGGGGAAGCAAGCTGGTGGGGAGGGGTGGGCAGGGAGAAAATTGCGGCAATGAATGAATGGAAATCCAAAACCTCTGTAAGAAAAATAAATAAATAAAACCAAAAAACAAAACAAAACCCTGTAGTGTACCAAATGAGATGTCAAGCAAGTGCAGCCGTCTGCAGTTACTGGTTACAAATAAACATGGCACAGTGACAGATTCTACCTCTACTTCTTTAGACCTAGGCTGTACCCCTTCTTTTCAGCATAAACACACTTTCAGGGAATGGATTATAAAATGACATACAACGCAGAGACAGAAACAAAAAGTTTGCAAATTCTATTTCTTTCTAGCTGTTCAGACACATATTTTTTTAGAGCTGAGGTTACCGTTAGCACCAAAACCAGAGCTGGCTATTAAGTAACCACAATGCTATGATAATTGAATACATGAGCACTTCTCTTAGCACATTCTTTGTTCTCTTCCTGAAGTTATAGATGTCTGTTCAGCTTGATTATCTTCTTCTTAACAAAGTTACATCTGTAACAGTCATGTTACCTGTAGTTAATTCAGTTGTTGTGTTTCTATTTGAAATGCTGTCCATTTTGACAAACAACATTATCACTCATAAAAGCCTTTCTTTTTAGCCTGCCAACTACCTGGATTTCATCATTTTGAGGAATTGAAACAGGTCTTTTAAAATCCAGAAAATCCAGTGGTCTTTCACCAACTATAAGTACATGAAGCGAAGTTTTGAGTATAAGAGGTTTAAAGGGACTTTACTGGATGAGGTCAAGATCTGCTCATCTTGAAATGCAATGTCCTAATCATATATATTCTTTTCCAGTGCACACTGAACATTCTCCAGAACAGATCATATTTTAGGTCACAAAGCTAACCTCAATAAATGTAAAAAATAAATTTCCTGATTTTCATACTATTTTCAATTCCTTGCTATGGATTTGAAAGTTATACAACAAATAAAGAAGACCTAGGAAGAATTAGTGTCTTTGAATTGTAGTGTTGGCAAAGAGTTTTGAGTATACTATGGACTGTGAAAAGAAAAAAAAAAGTAATGATGTCAGTTTGAGGACTGAGGTGCATCTGATTCAGGCCATAGCCTACCATTACTAGCTATGTATCCATGACCTGGGCAATAAATAAGGATGACAGAAAAAGAGTAGACGCCTTTGAGCTTTGGTGTTGGAGAAGAACACTGAACATTTCATGGATGGTCAAGAGAATGAAAAGATGTCTTGGGGAGAGTACAGCCAGGGTGCTCTTTGGAGGCTAGAATGATGAGGCTTAGCCTCACATACTTTGGACATATTTCTAGGAGGTGTATTCCTTGGAGAGGGCCATAACATTGGAAAGGCTGGAAGGTGGTTAAAGAAAGGAAGACTCCCAACCACGTGGACTGACAGGGTGATAGCTGCAATGGGCTCTTGTGTGTAAGGACGTGTGAGTATGGCTCAGGACAGGACTAGGTTCAGATCTTTTGTTCATACTAGATTCCATGGCACCTAACAACAACAACAACACAAAACAGAACTATAAGTAAACTGGCCCAAGAGGCCTGGAACATCACCCCCACTGGTGAGTAGCACACAGACACATGCTGGGAGTTGGTCTGGGAGACCTTGAATGACATCTTTACCAGGAAGCACCCAGATAATGGATGGGTGTGACTGGAGCCTGAGCCATCATACTAGATTTTTGTTAGAAGCAGCTTATCAAGGGAGAGCAACATACCCACCCTAGACCAAGACCTGATAATCTTTGGGCCTTGTTGAAGGAATCCCTGCACCTGTGCCATTATTTTTAGAGGTTTACTTGTTCTATGGTTTGCTCTTAAGGATATCATTTATCTGTCAGTTTTGTATCGGGTTTCTTTGCATGTTATTGTTTTTAAGAGCTTCTATAGATAAATGTTTGCTTGTCTATCATCTGCTTTTTTGGTTACAGAGCTTGTCTGTTAAATGTTGTACTAAAGCAGATTAGGACATATTAGGAAGAAGGATTTGCCATCCACATCTAAAATAACAGTAGAAAACCATATAAACAATAGTGCACTCTTAAAATATTAGGTAAAGCACCAGGGGCTGAGTCCTCTTTTGTGTTGGAAGACACAAAAAATGAGGAAAAATAGTTGTAAACAGCCACTAATAGTTGGAACTTGGAACATACAAAGGATAAATGTAGAAAAATTGGGCATTGTTAGAAAAGAAACAGAATTCTATGCTGGGAATGAAAAAGTCAAGAAAATGGAGTTGCATCCATAATAAAAAAGACCATTTTTAGATTCATTTTAAAGTACAAGGTTGTGAGTGAGAGAATACTGTCCATATTCATACAATGAAGGCTTGTCAATACCATTATCATTGAAATACATACACCAAAAACCAGAGACAAAGAGGAGGAAATGGAAGATTTCTACCAATGATTGCCATCTAAAATCGATTGAACATGTAATCAAGATTAACAATAATTGGACACTGGAATGCAAAAGTTGGGAACAGGGAAGAAGGATGAGTAGTCAGAAATATGACTTGGTGATAGAAATGAGGTTAAAAATAGAATGATAGAATTTTGTACAATCAATGATTTGTTGATTGCAAATAACTTTTATTAAAAACACAAACAGTAACTATACACATGGAACTCAGGCAATGGAATAGACAGGAATCAGATTGCTGATAACTGTGAGGAATAATCATTGGAGAATCTGAAAACCAGACCCTCTGCTGATGGTGAAATGGACTTTCAGTTACTCATATGCAAGTTCAAATTGAAGCGAACAAAAATTAAAACAAATCCATAAGAACCAAAATATAATCTTAGTCTATCCCATCTACATTTAAAAACTATTTTAACAGGGATCTCAAGTTTACAGAATCCTACAGGGTCTCCACAAGAAAAAGATTGAAAACCCAGTAACAAAATGGGCAAAGGACATGGAAATACTTTTCAGAGAGCAAGATATTTGGATGTGCAAGAGACACATGATGAAATGTTCAAAATCACTGGCAATAAGAGAGATGCAAATCAAAGCGCAATGAGATACCATCTCGCTCCAGTAGCAGTGGCAAAGTTTAACAGGGCAGTAAGTAATAAATGTTGGTGAGGATGTGGAGAGGTAGGAACTCTTATAAAGTATTAGTGGGATTGGAAAATGCCTCTGGAAGGCAGTTTGGTGCTTCCTCAAAAAGCTGAACATAGAAATTCCAAATGACCCAGTGATTTCACTGTTTGGAATATACCCCTAGAGAATGAGAATTGAGGCACAAACAGAGACTTGTATACTAATGTTCATAGCAGCATTATTCAGCATTGGAGGGACATGGAAACAGGCCAAATGTCAAACCACATCCTAATGGATTGAGAAATTATTGTACTTTCACATGATGGAATACTACAGCATGAAGGAGCAATGATTTTTTGTAAATTACTACCTAAATTGTGAGAGATTAGAAAGCATTATGCTAAATGAACTAACTCAGCCCTATAAGGACAAATATTGTATATGACTGTTATTGTAGAATGAGTATAAAGCTCTAAGATGGGGGAAAGCAGAGGGCTGAGGATGGGCATGGGGTGGGGGTGGGCATTAATCTTAGTATCATAGCCCAACTTGATGGATGGAGGGAGTGAGTGAAGGAAAGGGCAAAGAGCCATGTGAAAAGCAATGTATACAAAATTTGTAAATAAACCAATTGTTATTGTTCTTATATGCCATTGAACTGCTTGTGATTCATAGTGACCGTATGCACAACAGTCCTGAAACCTGCTCTATCCTGTGCCAACTTTATTGTCTCTTACACACCTAACCTCATTACCTCAGTCACTGTATCAATTCCTCTCATCGATGGTCTCTCTCTTTCTCCATCCCTCCACCCTTCCAAGCTGATGTCTATCTACAAGGACGAGTCCTTCCTTGCAACATGCCCGAAGTATGTCAGACGAAGCTTCAGAATCCTTGCCTCCATGGAACAGGCTGGTTTCACCCTCTCTAGTAAAAACTTGTTTGTTCTTCTGGCAATCCATGATATACTCAACAGTTGGTATATATTCAACAGTTGGTATATTCTCCAGCACCACAGCTCAAAGGAATCAATTACACTTCTTTCATTGTTATACAATCCGTCCCCTCAAGTCCACCCCACTATGCAGCCTTCACTCTGGGCTTCTGTAAAGACAATAATACCTAATCATATATCCCTTTTAAACAGTTCTCTCCCTTATCTGTTTCAATTCAGTATACATAATTTATCCCATCTTTCTCAGTCTCCCCCATCCCTGATGTCAGTCCCAATTTATGACAGTGGCACTATACAGTATTTGTCCTTTTGTAATTGAGTATTTCACTCAGCATAAAGTCCTCTAGGGTCACCCATTTTTAATAATATTGCATGAGTTCTTTGTTTTTCAATGCAACATAGTATTCCATTGTGTATTCTCTATCCATTTAGGTTGTTTCCAACTCTTTGCTATTGTGAACAAAGCCTACAGTAAACATAGATGTGTATATATCAGCTTGGGTGGTGGTTATGGTCTCTTTGGGGTATATTCCCAGTAGTGGAATTGCTGGGTCAAATTGTATTTCTATTTGCAACTTTTTGAGAAAGCACCATACAGAATTCCACAGGGGTTCCACCATTTTACACTCCCACCAACAGTGAATAAGGGTTGTAATTTCTCCACCACCTCGCCAGCATTTGTTGTTTGCTGTTCTGTTAAATATTGCTATTCTTACTGGGGTGATATGATAGCTCATAGTTGTATTGAAGAGAATCTTCGTTTTCTTGATGTTGAGTTTCAATCCATATTGAAGGCTGCAGTCCCTGATCTTCTGCAGCAAGCACTTCAGGTCCTCCTCAGTGTCAGCAAGCAGAGCTGTGTCATCTGCATAACTCAGGTTGCTGAATTTTCCTCCAATGCTGATGCAACATTCTACATCATAGAGCCCAGCCTACCAGATGATCTGTCCTGCATATAGATTGAAAAGTTATGGAGACAGAATACATCCCTGGCATACACTTTTCCCATTTTGAACTGTGCAGTATTTTACTCTGTTCCGATGACTGACTCCTGGTGCAAGTATAGGTTTTGCATAAGCACAATCAAATGTTCTGGAATTCCCATTCTTCTCAGAGTTAGCCACAGTTTGTTGTGTTCCACACAGTCAAAGGCTTTTGCATAGTTAATGAAATACCGATAGACATTCCTCCGAAACTCTCTGCTTTCAACCAAGATCTGTCTAACATTAGCTATAATATCCCTAGTACCATAGCCTTTTCTAAACCCAGCCTGCACATCTGGAAGTTCTCCGCAACCCAGAATGCACATCTTTCAGTTCTCTGTTGATGTGCTGCTCCAGTCATTTTTTTGATAACTTTCAGCAGGATCTTGCTTGCATGTGATATTATAATATTGTTAAAGAATTTCCATACTCTGATGGGTCATCACTTAAAGTCGGTTGGCCAGGTGTTTGTCCTTCAGATTTCTTGACTCAATTTAGTGAGTGTATCAGTATATTAAAAAAAAAACAAAATTAAGAACAGGTTTGAGGTCTTGAAGATTAGTGAATGAAGATGAGTTGTATGATTATATCAAGGATATAATCTGTGAAGAAAGCAAAAGGTCATTACAAAAATAGAAAGAAGGAGGAGAAGGAAAAAAACAACACCAAAATCAATGTTAGAAGAGACTCTGGAATATTGCAATAGAATGCAAAGAAGCCAAAACAAACAGAAGAAATCAGGGAGTTAAAAAGTTGAACAGTATATTTCAAAAGGTAGCTAGTTCATGAAGATAAAGCAAAGCACTATAACAAAAATGTGTTAAAACATTTCACAAGTTGAAAGAACTGAAGACCAAATTCAAACCTTGTGCTGCAATACTGATAGATGCTACAGGCAAATTATTTTTTTTTTTTGGCGTCCCTGGGTGGGCTCGAACCAGCAAATTATTTTTTTAAATTTTATTTTAAGATTCTTTCATTTTTGCACAGTTTCCTCCCTCCCCGCAACTCCCACTCAAATTTGCTTTGTACCTCTGATTCTGGACTATTGTCATGCTGTCATAATACCTAATCATATATTCCTTTTAAACATCAAAATAACTTCTCCAACAGGATAAAAAAGAAAGTGAGAAACTGGGGAAAAGTATTGGGTAATGATATGTCTTATAAGAGACCTATAACAGGAACTTACAGGATACTCTAACACCACAATGAGATAAAGTTAAATTGCAAAATTGGCACAGGATAGGATATGAATAGATACTTCACCAAAGAAGACATTCAGATGGCAAACAAACACACGAAGAAATGTTCAAAATCTCTAGCTCTAAAAGAGATGCAAATCAAAACAACTGTGAGATATCCTGTCACCCCAGTGAGAACAGCAAAGTTCAACAGAGCAGCAAACAACAAATGCTGGCAAGGTTGTGTAGAAATTGGAACACTTACTCACTATTGGTGGGAGTGTAAAATGGTGCAACCACTATGGAAGTCAATATGTTGCTTTCTCAAAAAGTTGAAAATAGAAATACCCTTTGATCCAACAATTCTACTACTAGGAATATACCCTAACGAAACCAGAACTGGCATCCAAACATATATTTGCACAGCTGTGTTTATTGTTGCATTGTTCACAATAGCGAAGAGTTGGAAACAATCTAAGGGTCCATCAACAAATGAATGGATAGAGAAGCATCACTGAAAAACAAGGAACGCATAAAATATTATGCAAAACGGGTGACCCTGGAGGACGTTATGCTGAGGGAAATAAGTCACAAAAGGACAAGCACTGCATAAAATACTTGTTATAAAATAGAACTGACTTGGAATTTGGGTGGAAACTAAGAGGGGATGAATACTGCATTAAAACAGATGAGGACAAGAACTGTAGACAAATTCTTGCATAAACCAGGAAGCACCAAAAGAAGATGGAAAGAATACACAGAGTCATGCTATCAGAAAGAATTGTCTGACACAGAACCATTCCAGCATATAATAAAAAACCAGCAGTAATAAAAGAAGACAAAGCTACTATGAACAAATTGGCAAATAATAAGGCCCCAGAAGTTGATGGAATACTTATTGACATATTTCAACAAAAAGATGCAGCCCTTTGTGTGTTTACCACTTTGTACCAATAAATCTGGAGGACAAATACCTAGCTAACTCACTAGAAGAGGTCTCATTCTCAAAAACAGGTGATTGAATCGAGTGTGAACACTATCAAACAATATCACTAAGATCGCATGCAAGTAAGATATTGCTGAAGATGATTTTAAAAAGACTAGAACAGTACTCTGACAGAAAAGTGCCAGGAATATAAACTGGGTTTACAAGTTTTACGACAATAAGAATATTACTGCTGATGCCAAATAGATCTTGACTGAAAGCAGAGAGGACCAGAAAAATGTCTACTAGTGTTTTATCAACTATGCAAGGTGTTTTACTATGTGGACCACAACAAATTATGACTAACATTGACAAGAATGGGAATCCTAGAACACTTGATTGTGCTCATGCAAAACCTATACATAGACCAAGAATTTGTCTGAATAGAGCAAGGGAACAGTGCAAAATCAAGAAAAGGGTACATTTGAGATGTATCTCCATATCTTTTCAGCTTATATGCTAAATAGCTCATTGGAGAAACTGGACTTTATGAAGAATGAGGCATCAGGGTTGGAGAAAGACTCATAAACAACCTGTTTTAGGCAGATGATACAACTTTTTAAAATCTAAACTAAGACCTTGAAACATCTGTTGTAGAAGATCAAAGCCAACAGCCTACAATATGGATTGCATCTCAACATCAAGAACCTAAAAATCCTCATTACTGGGCCAATAGGCAGCATCTTAATAGATGGAGAAAAGATTGAAATTATTAATGATTTCATCTTGCTCTGATCCACAATCAACAGCTTTGGCATCAGTAGCCAGGAAATAAAAATCTGCATTGGGAAAATCTGCTGTCAAAGACCTCTCCAGAGTACTAAAGAGTAATGATGTCAACCTAGAGATTAAGGTATTCCTTATCAAGGTCCTGGTCTTCTCAACAGCTTGATATGCAGCTAAGAACTTGATAATGACTAAGAACAACAGAAGAAGAATCAATGCCTTTGTGTTGCAGTGCTGGAGGAGAGTATTAAACATACTTTAGACTGTTAAAAGAACAAACAAGTCTGTCCTGGAGAGGGAAAAACCTACCTTCCACAATCTAATTGACACTGAAAAATTTCAAAAATAACCATATGAGCAGGAGTCAATGGTAGTGAAGGAAAAAGTGAAAGTTACATTGAAGGCATTGGTAAAAAATGAGGCCCCAGGAATCTATAAGATGACAATTGACATATTTCAACAAACAGATGCAGCACTGGCTATGCTCACCAGACAATACCAGGAAATTTGGCTGGTCAACTCACTGGAAGATATCTTTATTTGTTCCCACTCACAAGAAAGATGGTTTAGTAGAATGTGGAATTAATGGACAGTTTCAATAATATCACATGAAAGCAAAATACTACTGAAGATCATTAAAAATGGCTAGGTCAGTATACAGAGAGACCTGCCAGAATTCAAGCTGAATTCATAAGGGAAGGCAGCGGAAGGCACTTAAAAAAACAATTCTTGACTGTCACGAAATGTTTTCTAGACTGGTGACATGAACTTCTGGCTCTGCTTGTCTTCATTTTAGCATAAAAAATATTTCTGGGTGGAGTCACTTATAGCTTATATTTTCTTATTTTTTTAATGTCATAAGTTTCTCTAAAGATGGAATTTCCTGCATTGCAAAGAAACTCTTTAATTGTCTCAGCTAGTCTGAATAAAGTAAAATGATTTTTATTGAAATAATTAGTGTGAGAGACAAGTAAAAAAAAAAGAAATGGAGAGAACTCTCCTTTAGTGATATTGAAGTACAAAATCTGTAATTATTTTTTTCCATATAAATGCTACATCTTGTTTCTTGTCCTACCGTTTACTACAGGTTATTAATTATTTTCCCTCCAATCCTGAGGCCACCCTCCTCTTTATAGAGTCCAAGTTTCTTGGATAATTTGCCCATTGTACAGATTGAATAGATATGGAGAAAGAATACAACCCCTTAACACACTCTCTTCTAAATTTTAAACCCTGCAGTGTTCCCCTCCTCTGTTCATGTAACAGCTTTTTTGTCCAAGTATAGGTTCTGCATGAGCACAATTAAGTGCTCGGGGATTCCTATACTTCTCAATGTCAGCCACAACTTGTTATGATCTACATAGTCAAATACCATTACATAGTCAATAAAGTACAGATAGACAGTCTTCTGGTATTCTTTACTTTTAGCCAGGATCCATATGATGTCAGCAGTAATATCCCTGGTCCCACAGCCTCTTTTAAATCCTGCTTGAACTTCTGGCAATTCCTATCTATGTACTGTTCTAGCTGTGTTTGAATAATCTTCAGCACTATTTTGCTTGCATGTGATATTAATGATATTGTTCTACATTTTCCACATTCATTTGGATCACCTTTCTTGCTAAAAGTGAGGAGTACTTGAAGCACTTGTTGCAGAAGATAAAGGAATGCAGTCTTCAGTATGGTTGCATCTCTATCTCAAGAAAACAAAGATTCTTACCACTTGATAAATATAAAGCTTCTTGATGGAAGGAGAGGAGATTGAAACTGTCAACAGCTTCATCTTGCTTGGATCCACAATTAACACGCTAGGTCCCAGCAGTCAGGAAATAAAAAAGATGTATGCATGTTGTTGATGTTGTTAAGTGCCGTCAAGTCAATCATGACTCATAGTGACCCTATGAACAAAAGACCTGGGCCCTGTTCTAGCCTGCACAACCTTTTCCCATTTCCGCAGTCACCTTATCAATCCACCTGAATGAGGGTCTTCTTCTCCTTTGCTGATCCTCCACACTTCCAACATCATGCCATTCTCCAAGGAATAGCACCTCCAACCAACATGTCCAAAGTATGTGAGGTGAAGCCTCATCATTCTTACCTCCAAATATCACTCTGGCTGCACCATTTCCAATACATATATGTTCATTCTCCTGGCCATTTATGGGATATTCAGAGCTCTTTTCCAACACCACAGACCCAAGTCGTCAATTCCTTTTTGTGTCAGACTTATTCATTGCCCAAAGTCTTGACGCATAGCTAGTAATAATTAAGACTATGGCCTGAATAAGACACACCTCGTCCTCAAACTGACATCACTACTTCTCAATAATCTGAAAAGGACCCTAACTGGAGTGCATTTCCTTATCTCCTGCCTGCTCATACCAAGTGTGTTAATTGTGTATCCAAGCAAGATGAAGCTGTTGACAGTCTCAATCTCCTTTCCATCTATTGGGACACTGCCTATTGGTCCAGTGGTAAGAATCTTTGCTTTCCAAACATTGAGATGCAATCCACACTGAAGGCTGCATTCTTTGATCTTCTGCAACAAGTGCTTCAAGTCCTCCTCACTTTCAGCAAGTAAGGTTGTGTCATCTGAATAGCACAGGTTACTGATGAGTCTCCCTCCAATCCTGATGCCACACTCCTCCTCATAGATTCTTTGGAAAATTTTCTCAGCATACAGATTGAATAGGTATGGGCAAAGAATACCACCTTTGCACACTCCCATCCCAATGCCAAACCATGTAGTGCTCCCTTGCTCCATTTGCACAACAGCCTCCTGGTTCAGGTATAGGTTATACATGAGCAAAATCAACTACTCTTGTATTCCTATTTTTCTCAATGACAGTCAAAACTTGTCATGATCCACACAGTCAAATGCCTTTGCATAGTCAATGAAGCACAATTAGACATTCTTCTGGTATTCCTTACTTTCAGCCAGGGTCTATCTGTCATAAGTAATGACATCCCTGGTACCACACCCTTTCTAAATCCTCCTTGAACTTCTGACACTTCCCTATTTATGTACTGTTCCAGTTGTTTTTTGAATGGTCTTCAGCAGTATTTTGCTTGCATATCATATCAATAGTATTGCCCTATAATTTCTACGTTCAATTGGATCACCCTTCTTGGGAATAGGAACAAATATGGATCTCTTCCAATCTGTTGGCCATACACCCATCCTCTAATTTCCTGGAATAGACTGATGAATGCGTTAAAGGCTGCATCTTTAATTGAAACAAGTCACTTGATGTCTCATCTATTCCTGGGGTTTTATTTTTTGCCAGTGCCTTCAATGCAGCTTCCACTTCCTCCTTCATTACCATTGGCTCCTGTTCATATGATACTTCTTGAAATTTTTCAGTGTCAATCAATTCTTTCTGGTATAGTGACTCTTTGTATTCCCTCTATATGTTTCTGATGCTTTCTGGGTCATTCAGTATATTGCCCATAACATATTTCAATATTGTGACATGAAGCTTAAATTTATTTTTCAGTTCTTTCAGCTTGAGAAATACAGAGTGAGTGCTTCCCTATTTATTTTCTAATTCTACTTCTACACATTCCATAACACTTTGCTTTGTAATCCCGAGCTGCCCTTTGAAATAATCTGCTCAGTTCTTTCGCTTGGGCCTATTTTCCTTTAGATTTTGCTTCTCAATGCTCCAGTGTAGTGTTTAGAGTCTCTTCTGACATCCATTTTGGTATTTTTCTTTTCCCTTCATTTTTGTAATGACCTTTTTCCTTTGTCAGGGATGATATCAAGGATATCATCTGATCATCTATCATTGGTGTTCAATACCTCAAACTTATTCTTATGATGATCATGAAATTCAGATGGAATTTATCCAGGATTATATCTCGGTTCCTGTGGGCTTATAATTTTCTTCAGTCTCACATATTCCAACTACTGTTTCTTCTTCACTATTTCCTTCTTTTGCATTCCAGTCACCAATTATCATTAACATATCCTGATTGTGTGTTTGGTCAATTTCAGACTGCAAAATTTGGTAAAATTTCTCAATTTCTTCCTCTTTGGCTTTAGATGTAGGAACATATATTTGAATAGTTGTCTTATTAATAACAGGTCTGTCTTTTATGTGTGTGTATATTATCCTATCACTCACCACATTGTGTTTCAGGATAGAACTTGAAATTGATAAAAGGATAAAATTTTGAAGTTGTCAATGATTTATTTTATTTGGATCCACAATCAGCAGCCATGGACGTGGCAGTTAAGAAATTTAAAAATATATCCAATACAACTCATAGTAAACCATATAAGCAATGAATCAGAACATTGCCCTATCCTGAACCATCATTGTGAATTCTACCATGCTTGAACTCATTGTTAAAGTCACTGTGTCAATCATCTCATTGAGGATTATCCTTTCTTTCACTGACCTTTTAACTTTTCCAGTAAAAGGGGTTGTGTGTGTTTTTTTTCCCCAAGGAAGAGCTCCTCCTTATGTCATGTTCAAAGTATATGAGACAAAAATTTCACCATCTTATTCTTTAAGGAGCACGTTAATTAACTGTCCTCCATCACGAATTTCTTTGCTCTTTATATTCAATACTCTTCGCGAATACCACAGTTCAAAGGCATTGATGATGGTTGTCATACTAGATGCCATTGAGTCAAGTACGACTCTAGCGACCCCATGAACAAAAGATCTGAACCCTGGTCTATTCTGTGTCATTCTTACCACCTCTGACACATTAGAGTCCATTGCTGAAGTCACTCTGTCAAGTAATCTCATTGGGGGACTTCATAGGTCTTCCTTATTCATTGTCCAACTTTCAGGTGCATAAGGAACAATTAAAAATATCATGACTTGGATCGGTTGCACCCTATTCTTTAAATGAATATCCTTATACATTAACCCTTTGGAGAGTTCCTAGATAACAAATCTCTCCAGTAGAACTTGATTTCCTGGCTACTTTCCAACATCATGTCTCTCTCCAAGGAATAGAAACTCTTAGCAACATGTGCAAAGACTATGAAGTGAAACCTCCATTCTTGTCAACACTCTTGCTACACCCTCTCCAAGACATATCTATTCATTTTCTTGGCTGTCCATGCAATGTTCAGTGCTCTTCTCCAACACCACAGTTCAAAAAGAGAAAATCTCTCCCTGTAATCCTTATTTATTGTCCAGGTCTTGGATGCATGACTAGTAATTGAAAAGATCATGGCCTGAATCAGACACATCTTAGCCCTCACTCTGATATCACTACTCCCCAATAATTTGGAAAGGTCCCTAACTGCAAATTTTCCTATTGCATTGGATCTCTTTATTTACTGACTGTTCATATCAAGGGTATTAATTATGTATCCAAGCAAGATGAAGCTGTTGGCTGTTTCAATCTCCTCTCCATCCACCATGACACTTTCCATTGGTCCAGTGGTAAGAATCTTTGTTTTCTTGATATTGAGACGTAATCCATACTAAGGCTACATTCCTTGATCTTCTGCAACAAGTGCTTTAAATCCTGAGAGATTACTCAGGATAAAAGGTACTTTTTTATTTTCAGAAAGAATGTCTCTGCATTCACTGACAAACCTAGGGCAAGATACTTCACTTGTCTGTAAAATATAAAAGATCTCAACAGAAATATGGTCATAATAGATAACAAGTGCTTAGTCAATGTTTGCTATTATTATAATACTTAATTAAAGAAACGGTTGTGACTAGTTGTCTCCACTGAAGAAAATTATATGACTCTAAAAGTATCAACATTTGTTAACTGCTCTGCCCAAGGCAGTCAAGCCACTATGTAGAAATCACTTGTTTTAGAGAAGTTGTTAACAGGATAACCAAAATAAATCACCATAGGTATAGTTCTCTCTCTGCCAGCCCAACCGACTTCCTTATTACTTTAATTGTAAAGGCAGAAAACCTGCCAAAGGGTAGATATATTATTTTAATTAAATGACATATATTTGGTAATTACCCTAACTTCTGGGGCTCTTATGTGTCTGTACTTGATAAATTTACATTCATGTATTATAATCAGAGACTAATGAAGATAGCTTTAGAGTTTTACAGTCCCTATAAAATTAGAGGGTAGTCTTTTACTGAAAGTTGTTTCACCTTGTTCCAAACTGGTTTGGAAGAACAAAGGTGAGGTGTAAGGGTGAAGTATAGGTAATCTTAACAATAAAAGCTGTAATAATTAATAACGTTTATTTACATAGAACTTTACAGTTAATGAAAGACTTTAACACACCTTGTAACACTTGACTATGGAAGAGCTTCAACATTCAAAAAAGTGAGATATAATAGTAATAAAAATGTTTTTAACTATGACTGCAACACCATTCTTCCTCTGTTCTTTATTTCTGGCCTAGTATACCATGTTGTCTGATTCAAAGCGGCTGATCCCAGTCTATCTCATCTCAATAATGCCTAAAATGTCAATGTTCATTCGTTCCATTTTTTTACAGCTTCTAATTATATTCATGCTACTTGCATTCTACATTCCAACTCTTAAAGGATGTTTGCATATTTTTTTTTCTCTGCGTTTTTTTGACTCTCAATCTGGGCTTTATCTCTAACAATATAGCTACCTGTATTTTTCTCTTGTTCACAGAGTTTTCAGAGGCCTACTATTTCAGAAACGGATGGTTAATCATCCTCCTTCTTGTTGTTGTTGTTATGTGTCTTTGAGTCATTTGCGACTCATAGCAACCTTATGTACAACATCCCTAAACCCTGTTCTGTCCTGTGCCAATCACACTGTCTCCAACACAGCCACCCCAATTACCCCAATCACTGAATCAATCCACCTCACAGAGGGTCTTCTCCTCCTGTGCTGTCCCCCTGCCCTCCCAAGCATGACATTCCTCTCCAAGGACCAATCCCTCCTTACAACATGTCCAAAGTATGTCAGACGAAGCTTCAGAATCCTTGCCTCCAAGGAGCAGCCTGGTTTAACCCTCTCCAGGACAAACTTGTTTGTTTTCTTAGCAGTCTATGGTACATTCAATAATCTTCTCCAGCACCACAGCTCAAAGGCATCAATTCTTCTTCTATCCTCCCTAATCATTTTCCAGCTCTCTTTGTCTGTCTTAATCTGGGAGCTCTGCTGAAACATCCATACAACGAGTGACTTTCTGGTAATTGAGATACTGGCGATATATCTTCCAGCATCACTGTAATCCACAAATTATCATAGTAGAGCAAACTGACAGATGGGTAGTGTACTAACAAGAGCAAATGATAAACAAGCAAGTATATACATAACTAGGTTTTAAAATAATTAGCAATATGTAAATAAATTCCAGTACAACATATTGACAGATAATTGTTTTACTTCCAACAGCAATCATGCATGCAAATACTATGATATAGCATTCAACTAAGGCCTATGGCAGTATGATAATGTGGGGCTCCGGTTGAGTGCTGGAGCCACATACTGGTATATTGTTGTTATTGTGAGTTATAGAGTCCGACTAACCCAGCTCTGACCCTCCAGTTGGTTTTCAAAAGGATTCCCTAGTATATTTCATAGGAGAAGAATGGCCATCCTTCTCCCTTGGGGCGGATAGTGAGTTCAAACCACATGCGTTTTAGATGGCAATGCAGTTTTTACCACTAGGCCACCAGAGCTCTCAAATTAGCTTACCCCTGTAATACATTTTTATTATTGTATTAGGTAAGCACTTCATAAAAACTGTAAAACATTGAGTGGTACTATGGTTTAGCACTCAACCAACAGTAAAAATATTTGCAATTTGAAACTACACATGGAAAGCCTTGGAAGACAATCTACTTCAGAAAAGATCACAGTTTGAAAATCTTGTGAAGTTGTTCTACACATAGAATTACAATGAATCATTTTCACACAACTAACAACTTAAATGGCTCACATAGTGGCAGTTTGAATCTACCTGCTGCTGCATGGAGAAGACCAAGTCTGACCTCTGCTAGCTCCCTAAAGGGGAACTGTTCCCATCATCCACATCCACAATACAAAATCAATTTCGATGAGATTACATATGTTCCCCAAACTCTCATGCCTTTTTCTTCTAATTTCTGCACCCATTTTGTGGCTTTCTTGTTGTCATGGTGGACGTGTACATTTGAGTCAGAAGTGACCGTTAGCTGACCCTCCAGTGGTTTTTTCAGAAACAGGGAATCTCATGGGAGGCGATTGCCCATCTTTCTCCCTTGGAGTAGCTCGTAGATTCAAACTGTGTATGCCTTCGGCATTGTAGGATAGTTCCTGTCCAGAGCCCAAGTGTGTCCTAAATCTGTTGCAGTGGATCATGGAAGACACAGGACCAAACTTGTTACTGTGGGGTTTATTAGGGAAACTAACAGTATACAATTTCAGTTGGCTACAGAATATAATTTCTCAGTCAAGACAGCTTCTGAACTGTGCTCACAGGCCCTCTAGCAAGCAGCCTCACTGCTTTAGGGCAATGTTAGTCCTGCTAGTTATGGCTTTCCAGCCCCAGTTCTCTAACGTACTTGGGCTAGGGCTTCTCCCTCTAGTCCCATGAGGTAGGAGTCATAATGTCTCATGTCAGGTCTATGGTTCTCTGCTGCAGTTGCTGCTACTATTATGTACATATGGCTTGTATAAGAATCTCTAGACTTGAAGAGAACACACTGAATTCTCTGTTTCTTCTTTGCTTGTGGTGAGATTCTCAATTCCTACTGCTGAATCTGTTCAATTTAGTGGCGACACTAGCGAATCCCTTTGTGGATAGGCTAACACACCCTATTAACATATTCCCATCTAAATAGCCAGTAAAGGCATTTTTAAAAATAAACACCACCACTGATAACCGTCTGGTTTTTCTAGGCATTGAGCTTCACATTTAAATAATTAACTCTCCTTTTACAATGTACAATAAGTATATTCATGAAAGAGTGTAAGCAATGCTATATTCAATACTCTTCTCAAGCACCACAGCTCAAAGATTTCAATTTTCCTATCATACCTAGGCATTGTCTTGCTTTCTGACACATAGCGGGCAATTGTGAAGACCGTGGCCTGGATCAGGAGCACTTTAGTCTCCAGACTGACATCATTGCTCTTCAGTACTCTGGAGAAGTCTGTGAAAGCAGGCTTTCTCAATACAATTTATATTTTAATTTCCTAGCTGCTGGTACCAAGAGTGTTGGTTGTGGAGTCAAACAAACTAAAGCTATTAACAGTGTCTATCTCTTAAATGAGATGGAAAGCCATTTCCAATTTTGTCTAGAATGAAAAGAGACTGAATAAGTAAAACATTGTTGAAAAAGAAAAATAAGATAAGAGGCATCATACTCCCTGATCTCAAACCCTCCTCCATAACCATAGTAATCAAGATAGCATAAATATAATAGAAATTGAGAATTCAAAACTTGACTACCTATATATGGTCAACCGATATTTGACAATGAGACAAAATCAGTTAAGTGAGGAAATAACAGTATCTATCAAATGATACTGGAAAACTGCCTACAGAAAATTGATGCAAGATTCACAATTCACTATACACTAAATCCAGCTCAAGGTGGTACCTAGGAGTAAAACCAAAGATGGTAAAGTTCATCAGAGAAAAACTATGAACAACTCTAGAAGTCCTAATCTATAGCATGAATTGATTTCCAAACAAAGCTAAAAACCTACAATCAGGAGAAGATAAAATTGATGAGTTTTTGTTGTTATTGGTTACCTTCTAGTCAAACAAGACTCATAGCAATCCTTTGAACAAAAGGCCTGAAGCCTCTCTACAGCTAATGACATTTATCAAAGTTCATACAGTTTCCAGAGGAATGTTGCTTAGGAAGTGGATGCCACTCCTGCTTCCAAACCTGTTATAGTATGTTATCGTTCGTTGAGTTGCCTGTGATGTATAGGGAACCAAGGACCTTCTTAAAAATCAAATCCCTATATACATCCAAATATTTCTGCAAAAGAGTAATAAGGAACAGAGTAAAAAGAACTGGGGGTGTAGGAAGGGGGGAAATTGGTAATGAAAAATCTAGTAAGAGACTCACATCTAAAATTTATATAATAACCTAGCACTTACACAAGAAAAAGGTAAAGTCATAAAATTCAGCACAAAAAATAAATATTTCTTGAAACAAGAAATTCAAATGGCAAACAAACGCATAAAGAAATGTTCAAAATTCCTAGCTATCAGAGAGATGCAAATTAAAACAACAATGAGATACCATCTCACCTCCAAAAATTTGCAAAGTTCCACAAGAGAGCAAACAACAAATTCTTGGAAGAATGTGCAGAGATTGAAACTCTCATTTGCTGCTTGTAGGAACTGAGTGTGGAAACTACAGAACAATAGCATTGATTTCACATGCAAGCAAGATTCTACTGAAGATTATCCAAAAACGACTGGAAGAGTACATCAGCAGAGAACTGCCAGAAGTCCAGGCTGGGTTTAGAAGGAGTTGTGGTACTAGGGATATTGTAGCTGATGTTAGATGGATCTTAGTTGAAAGCAGAAAATACCAGAAAAATGTCTATCAGCGTTTCATTGATTATGCAAAGGCATTTGACTGTGTGGATCATAATAAACTGTGGCTGACTCTGAGAAGAATGGGAATCCCAGAACACTTAATCATGTTAATGCGAAACCTATACTTGGACCAAGAGGCAGTCGTCAAAACAGACCAGGGCAACACTGAATGGTTCAAAGTTGGGAAGGGTGTGAGCCAGGAATGTGTCCTATCTCCATACCTTTTCAACCTGTAGGCAGAGCAGATTATCCGAGAGGCTGTGCTCTATGAGGAGAAGCGTGGCATTAGGATTGGTGGAAGATCTATCAACAATCTTCGTTATGCAGATGACACAACCTTGCTCGCTGAAACTGAGGAGGACCTCCTGCACTTACTGCAGAGGGTCAAGGACTGCAGCCTTCAGTATGGACTGAGGTTCAATGTCAAGAAGACAAAGATTCTCACCACTGGACCAATTGGTAGCATCAGGATGGATGGCGAAGAGATTGAGATTGTTCACAGCTTTAGTTTGCTGGGCTCCACAGTCAACACTCTTGCCACCAGCAGCCAGGAAATCAAAAAACGTATTGTGATGGGGAAGTCTGCTGTTAGGGACCTCTCTAAAGTACTCAAGAGCAACGGTGTCTCTTTGGAGATGAAGGTGAGCCTGATACAGGCCATGGTCTTTGCAATCACTTGTTATGCATCAGAGAGCTGGACAATGACTAGGGAGGACAGAAGGAGAATTGACACCTATGAGCTGTGGTGCTGGAGAAGAGTATTGAATGTACCATGGACTGCCAAGAAAACAAACATATTCATCCTACAGAGGGTTAAACCAGGCTACTCCTTGGAGGCAAAGATTCTGGGGCTTCGTCTGACATACTTTGGACATGTTGCAAGGAGAAACAGGTCTCTGGAAAGGGACATCATGCTGGGTAGAGTAGAGGGACAGCACAGGAGGGGAAGACCCTCTATGAGGTGGATTGATTCAGTGACTGGGGTAATCAGGATGGGTATGTCAGAGGCAATGCGACTGGCACAGGATAGAGCACGGTTTAGGGCTGTTGTACATAGGGTCGCTATGAGTCGCAAACGACCCGACGGCACATAACAAAAAACAACAACAGGAATGTGAAATGGTACAAGCACTGTCAAAGACAGTCCTGGAACTTTCTCATAAAGTTAGTAATAGAAATGCCATCTGACCTAGCTACCTAATTACTGAGAATAAACTCTAAAGAACCAGAGCCATGATGCAATCTGATGTATGAGCATCCATGTTTATTATATACAGCGTTATTCATAATAGCAGAGACAAAAGCAGCTCAAGTTCCTGAGAAAAGCTATGGTACATCTACTACATAGAATATTACACAGTACTGAAAAATAACAAACTTATAATATCCTATCCAACATGGTTAATCTTAGAGACATTATGGCTGAGTGCAACACCTCAGTCTCACAAGGACACATACTGTATAAGAATACTGTTATAGCTATTTCCTCTTTCACCAAGGACCTGCCAACATGGGCCGCATTCATACCAAGACCGTGAAGAAGGCGGCCCGGGTCATCATTGAAAAATACTACACGCGCCTGGGTAATGACTTCCACATGAACAGCTGCATGTGCTAGGAGATCGCCATTATTCCCAGCAAGAAACCCCGGAACAAGATAGCAGGCTATGTCACACATCTGGTGAAGCGGATTAAGAGAGGGCCTGTGAGAGACATCTCCATTAAGCTGCAGGAGGAGGTTTCAGCCCTGGATCAGGAGATCATTGAAGTAGATCCTGATACTAAGAAAATGCTGAAACTCTTGGGCTTTGGCAGTCTGTTCAACTTACAGGTCACTCAGCCCACAGTTGGGATGAATTTCAAAACAACACGTGGAGCCGT